>NC_134112.1:81232916-81537500 GCF_040939455.1 Microcebus murinus | reverse complement strand
GGCTCAGGTCTCGCTTCCTCTTTCTATAAAGTCACCCGTTCCATCATAGGATCCCCACCCTGATGACTTTATCCTATCCTAATTACTTCCCAAAGGCCCCACCTTCAATCAGCATTGTATTTGGGGATTAAGTTTCCAACACATGAAATTTAGGGGACACATTCAAACCATAGCATGTATATAATCTCATTCAATCCTTAACAATACTTCAGGAGGTACATTCCGTTTGTAATCCTCCATTTTATGAATGAGAAAACAACTTACCCCAAGGTTACATATCTATCTACCCAATAGAGCCTGGATTTGATTACCAGCATCTTGCTCTACAACCCCTGACTTAACCCCTAAGCTAAGTAAACCTACATTTTATAACAAAATCCTAAACCCAAGGCCAATGGGATGGGTTTCGTATGTCTGCACAAACTTGAGCAGCAGATGCCACCCGGGGACCCTGTAGCTGGTCATTCCCTGAGTTCTGTCTTTCTGTATTACCGCTTTGCCACACCTGCCCAGGCAGAATTAAACCCCTAGGCTCAACCTCAAGTGTGAGAATCGATTCATTGCCAATGGACGTAGAAATCAATATTTAGTCTTTGGAAAACAACATGCTCCATAAACAACCAAGAGGCTCCATAAAAGGATTTCACTTTTTGACACACATTCATAAGAATTTATTCTAAGAAAATACCTTCTTAAAAAACTATCCACAGGCCGGGCGTGGTGACTCACGCCTATAATCTTAGCACTTTGGGAGGCCGAGGTGGGCGGATTGCTCAAGGTCTGGAGTTTGAAACCAGTCTGAGCGAGACCCCGTCTCTACCAAAAATAGAAATAAATTAATTGACGAACTAAAAATATATATACAAAAAATTAGCCGGGCATGGTGGCGCATGCCTGTAGTCCCACCTACTCGGGAGGCTGAGGCAGGAGGATCACTGAGCCCCGGAAATTGAGGTTGCTGTGAGCCAGGCTGACGCCACGGCACTCACTCTAGCTTGGGCAACAAAGTGAGACTCTGTCTCAAAAAAAAAAAAAAAAACAAAAAAAAACAAACTATACACAAACAAGCATGCATCCCGCATTATATGTAATAGCAAAAATTGGAAGCAATATAAGTGTCACATTATAATGTGATCTTCGGGTAAATTCCAGCACATCAACCGAACGGAACTCCACATGACCATTAACAGACAGCTATAAAGGCAATGAAGCTACAGGTAAAAATGTTTATAATTCCATGGTTTAAGCCATAAACAACAGAAATTTATTTTTCACAGTTCTAGGGTACAAGTCCAAGATTGAGGTGCTGGGAAGGTAGGTTTCATTCTGAGGCCTCTGCTCCTGGCTGCCACTTCTCTATATGCTCATATGACGTCTTACGTGCTTATAGGAAGTAAGAGAGGAAACTCTCTGGTGTCTCTTCTCATAAGGACACTAATTCCCATAGGGGGGCCCCACCCTCATGAACTCATCTAACCCTAATTACCTCCCAGAGGCCCCACCTCCAAATACCATCACATTGGGAGTCAGGGCTTCAACATATGAACTGAAGGAGGGAGAGACAAAAACATTCAGTCCCTCACAGGCAATTCTTGCCCCAAAAAGCCTTCTGTGCATGACAGCAGCTGGGGTCTGGCTTGCCTGGGCAGCAACGGTGGCGAGCCCCACACTACAGCTAGAGAAGGCATTTTGATGCTCCTTGTCCATCCATGGAGCCCACAGATGGCTGGGGTCAACTTTCGGGCCCTGGGGGGACAGTGGGAGAACCCAGTAGGACTAGTGAATGAGGGGACAGATGAAACTCCTGACATGTCCAGTAGCTGACTAGGCACCCTGGCCAGACAGACTTGTCATTCAGGAGAAGGACCAGTCAACAGGCTGCTTCATTTTGACCAGAGGCTGAAACCAGAAGGGGAACTTAAGCTGATCCACCCAACAAGGCAAAGTTGGCAAGGGATTCTTCTCCCTGCCACTGCTCCCTGAAACTATGTCCTCCCATGCCCTTTGGACCCTCTTTTCAACATCTGTCAAGGTCAATGTGAGCCACACCTTCAAACTCCTTCTCTGTCCTCCGTTGGTACACACACACACACACACACACACACACACACACACACACACAGCCTGGCTGTCCTGCAGCACCAGCTGCCATCGTGGCCGTGCTGAGTTGGAGTTCTCGGAGGCCGACTCGAACAGTGTGGATGGAGCTCAGCAATCTTACAGAAGACGGGAGCCTCCCCGGCTACATGCATCTGATGCCACGCTGCCAAAGAGGTCAAGGGTGAAGGACACAGAGAGAGAGAAGGGGTCAGGCGGTACTGACCATTCAACTCCCAAGGCCAAGGGGTGGACCCAGTTGGGTGGATGCTGCTGTTTATAGTTCTCCTTGTAATATATTTGTGGCAAATATGACGACGGTCTGTATGCCAGTGACTGGTGCCCCAGAAGCCAGAGGCCCCAGAAGACACAGTCCGGGGGATGCCTGAGCCCACAAGCCTGGAGCCTCGGTCTGCATAGGCCCCCTGGGTTTGCTCCTGGCACCTCTGCCACGAGCCTGACCTCCCAGCACACATTCTCCGCCTCATTTATCATGAATGCATTTTATGTCCTAGCCCTGGAGAGAAAACACAAAGTTGAACTGGCTGGGAAAGTTGTTCAGTGTGACAGCTCCAAGGTGAGAATGTGCGGTGAGAAATGCATGCCCTCAGGGTGTTGGGGGCCACAGAAGGCAGGGGGTGGCTGGGTGAGCGGTGGCTCCAGCAGGCTGGGACACCAGAGGGCAGGGGCATGGGGAAGAGGGGCGCAGGGTGCTGGCTTTTCTGTACTGCAGGCTGTGTGCAAAGGGGGCGGGGGCCTGTCCTCCTGGGAAAGTCCCCTTCCTTCTGCTCTGCCCCTCAGCCCCCACCTGCCTGCACCTGCGGTCCCTCCACACTCCACCTCTGCCAGAGACCAGGAGCAAAGAGGGAAAAGTCTTGATTTTATTTCATAATTTTTATTGTAGTAAAATATACATAACATAAAATTTACCATTTTAGTCATTTTTAAGTGTATAATTTGGTAGCATTAAGGCCATTCACAATGCTGCATGACCATCACCACTCTCCATTTAGAACATTCTCATCATCCCAAACAAACTGTACCCATGAAATATCTTCCCGTTCTGCCCTCTCCTTTGCCTCTGGTGGCCAGTACTCTACGAGCTTACCTATTCTTTTTTTTTTTTTTTGTGACAGAGTCTCACTTTGTTGCTCAGGCTAGAGTGAGTGCCATGGCGTCAGCCTAGCTCACAGCAACCTCAAACTCCTGGGCTCAAGCAATCCTGCTGCCTCAGCCTCCCGAGTAGCTGGGACTACAGGCATGCACCACCATGCCCAGCTAATTTTTTCTATATGTATTAGTTGGCCAATTAATTTCTTTCTGTTTATAGTAGAGACGGGGTCTCACTCTTGTTCAGGCTGGTTTCAAACTCCTGACCTTGAGCAATCCACCGCCTCGGCCTCCCAGAGTGCCTGTTCTAGATTATTCACATGAGTGAATCAGAGACTATTTGTCCTTTCATGTCTGGCTTATTTGACTTAGCATAATGTTTTCAAGGTCCATCTGTGCTGTAGATGTGTCATCTCTGAGGCTTCCATGACCCCACGAGGCCAGGTGAAGGAGACGTCACAGAGAGGAGCTCATGTTTCACAAGATTCTTTTGTTGTTGTCACTCTGCCTTGAACAAGTGGGAAGGCTGCGCTCATGAGAATTTTTGCAATTGAAAAAATCTTACAGTATCTTTTTAACACGGGGAATCAGGAAGCACACTATCTCAACACAAATGCTAGTGTAAGTGCTGAACTGAGCATCGCGTTTGATAAATACTAATCAAAATAAAATATTTCAGGGCAGTCATCTTATTTGGATGGTTTCTCTGGGAGTCAACGGTGCAGAAAAAAACGTGATCAGCTGTAAGAAGAGTGTTGAGACCTAAAACTCTGTGCTGTACTCAGGTATCCTGATGGCTTTGGACGGCTCTACAGAAAGCTCAAGAAATAAAGCACAGCACACAGACACAGTGACACGAGGAACAGTGCAGATCACCTGCCTTTCTTCTTCCACCTAACGTCCGAGCACTGTCTCTCAGCCTGTGCTTCTTGTTTTTTTCTTTATTGTATTCCAAGTCTTTTTTATTCAGTACAAAAGCAAAGCATGTCTGAGGTAGTTATTAGTGCTGCCCAACCAATGCTGCTGGTTCTCCTCCCGGGCCTCAGGTGGCATTGCATTTCTCTGCTCCCTTACAGCGTGCCCGTGTGACGTGCTTTAGCCAACAAAGCAAGAGAAGTGGCCCGTGTCGCTTCCGGGTGGGAACTTTAAGAGCCCATGTGCAGTTTACACTTCATTCCCTTTGCCACGGCAACCTGCAACACCCAGATGGTAGCTGGAGGGTGACAGGGAGCAGGCCCCCCACCCAGCCTACAGTTGGATGTGAAGCCCGAATGAGAAATAAACCTTGGTTGTATTAACCTCGGTGTGAGATTTGGAGGTTGTTACTGTAGCATAACTGGCTTGTTTTAAAAAAAATCCTTCAACATGATAGACAATGGAGACTCAGAGGGGTAGGGAGGAGAAGGGGAGGGGGATGATAGGAGGTTGCTTGGTGAGTACAATGTCTGTTGCTTCAGTGATGTTTGCACTGAAGGCTCTGACTCCACCACAATGCAATATATTAATATCAGTGTAAAAAATTGCACTTGTACCCCATGAATATGTACAAATAAAAATAATGGAAAAAAATCCATCAACAAATATTTACTTATATGCCAAGGTGCTGGGAATATAGCTGGGAACAAGAAAGCCATCGACAAGCTGACACCCTGCTCTCCCAGAGCTAAATGCTCGCAGGGAAGAGAGCCGGGAAACAGTGGGTTACATGGCCAGCGCTTCATTGCAAAGGCACAGAGAAATACGGGGCACAGCGTCGGCCACTCCAAGGATGCTGCTGCAAGCTGGCCACACCTCTGGGTTCTCATGGCCACTTGGGGATACACCTGCATCCTTCTATGACTGAGAGGAGACAAGGCTCGCATGGCCTGCTTGGGCGGAGCTCAGACTCGGTTCTGAGACCAAAAGGTCTGTGCCCGTTTTTTTTGCACCAGCTGAAGCCTTCCACACTTACTCTTAGCTCCTGTTTCATAGCAGAGCCTGAGTCGAGGAGGACCCCTTGTCCCCGTTCCCATTTCCTCCTCCTCCCTGACATCTCTCCAACATGTGGTCCCACGGACCCTCCTTTCCTTCCAGAAACTCCTGTCTCCAGGCTTCCTCACCCTTCTCACCTTCTCCTGCATGTTTGACAGTTTCTCTTTTTCCTTCTGCCCCTAAAGGAAAGGCTGTTGCTCCCAAGGTCCCTAACTCCTTTCTTATCACTCTACACTCTCCCTACCAGTTCTTGGTTCCAACCATGACCTAGAGTTAAATACACCTGAACCTCTACGCCTAGCCAACACCTCTCTTCTGAGCTCCACTCCCAAATTCCTGAGTGCCTGCGAGGACATCTCCCTGAATTTCCCACAGCCATTTCAGGTCTCCCAGGGAGAAGGTCTGACTCATCCAGCTCGTGTGTCTCAGTCAGCTCCCACCCTGGTCTGGGGGACGGAAGAGGTACAGAGGACAGGCGAGGTGGAGAGACCAACACACTGGGGGAGACCACAGGCTGGGGAGAAGCAAAAAGAGATGCAGAAGGAACAGAGGTGGGAGGAAAACCCAGAGAGAAGGTACCAAAGAAATCAAGAGAGGAATGAGTTGCAAGAAGAAGAGAGTGGATGAAAATAGGGTATTAGCCTTGGCAATTCCCAGAGTTCATCCATGTGAAGACACTGTTTTCACATTTGGACACGATGTCTCACACAACCGATGGCATTTCCTTGTTAAATGGTGGTGAGTTTTTAGAAGAATTTTTCTTCCCTTTTTCTTAGTAGTGCATAAAATGATTATAAGATTTAAAATCCATGGACTCTTAGAACTGATGGCACAATGACAGTAATGAAATGGCTGCACTGAAGCAGTGGAGGCAGAGGTCTGAATGTACAGGTTGAAAAGGCAGAGGAACAGTGCACAAAACAAGGAGGAACTATTTTAGACTAGCAGATATTAAAGAGACCTGACAGCTAAATGCTGTATGTGATCCTTGACTGGATTATTGATTTAAAAAAATCCATAAAGAACATTATGGGGATAATTAGGAGAAAACAAATAGTGAATATGGACTATATTAATTAGGAGAAAGCAAATAGTGAATATGGACTAAATATTAAATAATATTGTTAAATAATGTACGGATATAAATTTATTGATGTAAATGTTTATATGCATGTATACATATGCATATGTATTTTTATTGTGTATGTATATAATATAAACATGTATACAAATGTTGTGTATGTACAAATGTGACCAAATGTTAATTCATGAATCTAGATCAATGGTTCTCAACTGGGGGTGATTTTGCTGCTGGGGACATTTGTAATGTCTGGAGACATTTCTGGGTGTCACAGCTGAGGGGGTGCTGCCCAGCCCAAACTGTCACAGGTGCAGAGGTTGAGAACCTTCATCTACGTAAAGAGTTTGGGTGTTCATTGTACTTTCTTTCAACATTTCTGTAGGTTTAAATATTTTTTTTTTTTTGAGACAGAGTCTCACTTTGTTGCCCAGGCTAGAATGAGTGCCATGGCATCAGCCTAGCTCACAGCAACCTCAAACTCCTGGGCTCAAGCCATCCTACTGCCTCAGCCTCCCGAGTAGCTGGGACTACAGGCATGCGCCACCATGCCTGGATAATTTTTTCTATATATATTAGTTGGCCAATTAATTTCTTTCTATTTATACTAGAGACAGCGTCTCGCTCTTGCTCAGGCTGGTTTCGAACTCCTGACCTTGAGCAATCCACCCACCTTGGCCTCCCAGAGTGCTAGGATTACAGGTGTGAGACACCGTGCCTGGCCAGTTTAAAATTTTTTTAAAATACAAAGTTAGCCAAAAAAAAAAGTGAGAAGGGAAAAATGTGTGACAGAAAGGTGATGAGGTGAAGATAAAAGTGGAAGCAAATTCTCCCCAGGATCTTGCCTATAAAGGAATGAATTACAGCCCAAAGGAACCGCAAAGGGGAGAAAGCGAGTCCTCAGGTCAACTCAGGGACCACACCAGCCCCCTAGAAGACATGTGCTGGGTGTCCTCACCATGGCCACCCCTCAGCCTCAGCCAACACGGCCGGCAGGAGGTCTCTGACCCTGACAGTTCATCTGCTGGCTGCTAGGACAGACCACAGCCCCGGGAAGATATCAGGGTCGATCAGAGTCTCTCCCGTGAAACCCAGAGGATGAGGCACTAGGGAGAGGATGCTCAGAGCAAGCACAGAGGGACCACAGAGTGCAGAGGGAAGCACAGGCTGCCGTGGTGGAAAAGTAGAAACCCAGAGCATGGAGGAGAGATGTGCCTGGCAGGGAGGGAGGACTACATGTCAGCAGCTGGCAGAACCGGTCGACTTGCTCCACCGGCACAAGAGTGAAGGATGCCACCTTGCTGCTGAGGTCTCTGGCCCTGTCTTGGATCCTGGAGTCACAGGCTGGGCCCCAAGATGTCCACTGGGAGCCCACAAGGTCCCTTCCATCCCCTTGTCTCTGCTCTCATCCAGCTCCCTCCACCTGCCCTGCTCTCTCTGCCTGTGCACACGCTCTGCCCCCTGCCCGACTAGGCCAGGGGAGAGCCTAGAGCTCGTGGACCCTCTTTAACAAAAGGAACACAACAGCACGATGCTGTTGCCTCTCCTGATGCCTCTCCTTCAGGTCTCAATGCCAACATCACTTCCTTGCCAACATCTACCTGCCTCTCTCGCCCTCTCCAACCAGGCCACGTCCTTCTGCACTAATTCTGCACTGTCCATACAATAGCCACTTGCTACATGTGGCTATTTAACTTTGAATGAATTACAATGACACCAAACCAGACATTCTGTTCTTCAGTGGCACTGGCCACATCTCACGTGCTCGATAGCTGTTGTGTTGGATGGTGCAAACACACAGCGGTTCCACCATCACTGAAGAGTCTACTGGACAGCTCTGGTACACTTGTCATGGCACCAAACTAGCAAGCACTCACCCCTCTCACCCCAAGACTGGAGCTCCACGAGAGCAGGATTGCATGTCTGTTGGCCTCGTCACTGTCACCAGTGCCTGGCACACCCAAGCCCTTGATAAACATTCAATAAGCAAATGACTGAATGTGCAATTCTTAACTGCTCTGCACGTCTGTCAACCACCCTCCACCCCCGACTTCAGTGAGCCTCTGATCCCCGCATTAAAATGCAGGGAAAAGTTTCTCTTTTCCAGGCTGTGCAGAAGGAGCTGGCAGGGAGGAAGAGCTTGAAAGTAGAGGAGAAACACTTGCCCTGGAACAAGAATACACACTCCTGAGTGTATGGAGATAGACTCGTATCACTCTACAGAAAATGGCTCCAGTATACATCAAATGCGCCGAAATGTTGACAGAGCTTATCTCCAGATGGGTGAGGCTTGGGATGATTCTAATGATCTTCTTGTGGCTCCTGTTTTTCCTAAGTGTCCCCTGTGTACAGTATTAAATGGATAATCAGCGAGGTATGATCTACATCCTGAAATGAGAGGGACAGGATTCCAAAGCCACCACTCGAGGGTGGATGGGGCCAAGTTGAGGCGCCCTCTTCAGTCCTGAGAGCCTCCCCCCATCTCCCCAGCAGCATGAGGCTGGCCGAGCCGCCAGGGACCAGAGCCCTTTCTGTTCTAGCCCGCAGCTTGCCACATGGGAGGCGCTGAGAACACCTTGGATGAAGGATGAGGCAAAGTATAAAAAGAGGATGGAGAAAAGGCCACTGTCTCAGGGTTTAGGAAGCCACTGACGATTTGAGAAAGGTTTTGGTGACGTGAGAAGGAATAGAACCACAGACAACAAGGGGTTTGAGATGGTTCCGAGGAAGGCGGGTGCTGTGGTTTGAATGTGTTGCCTTCAAAAACCGGGCGCTGCCAATGTGGTAGTATTAAGGAGCGGGGTTAAGAGGTGATTCCACCACGAGGGCCCCTCCCTTGTGAATGGGATTAAGGCCACATAAGAGGCGTCTCACACAGCGCATTGGGCTGCTTGCCCTCCTCTGTGTGAGGACATGGCATTCCCCCTTCTGGCGGGGGCAGCAATAAGGTGACATCTTGGAAGCAGAGAGGCAGCCTTTACCAGGCACTGAACCTGCTGGCACCTTGATCTCTGTCACTGTCATCAGGTTTTTAAGGGGCAATTCCTTTCTAAAATATGCCTTCCCTATTGACATGCTATTGCCACATCTTCCCTCCTCCTCAGGGACATTTTGCCTATTCCTGTAGTCATTGTTCCTTTGTCTGTCACATCCTGTCAGGCCCTGCTTCCATCCCCATCCGTGAATAGAGAGCTGTCCTTGCAAAGAGCCCCATGGGCTCCAACAAGTGCCTTCACTGCAACCTTTGCCTCCCCCAGGCAGCCCTCACGGCCTGCAGCTGGACCTTCCTGTCACAAGCTCCTCACTGAATCCTCACCCAAAAGAAGAATCAGGATCTTTGCCAATTTGGGTTTAGGGGAAATCAAAATAGCAGGGTTCCAGAATCCATCTTATCATCAGATACCCTCCAGATATCCTATAGGGGACATCCCATAGTCCCGCCCTCCTCTAAATCACCTTCATAGATTGTATGAGGAATGAGCTTTATCAAAGCTGGCACAGAACCATAGAACTTACCTGCCCTCTGTCGTGATGAAATCTATGCAGCAGCTGTCCTTTACCACACTGGACGCTCCTCGAGGGTAGGGACACCTTGCTCTCCTCATGCCAAGCATATCAGATGCTCAATGAATGTGTTGAAATAAATTTTTTTGAAAAAAATTTAAATATAGCATTTCACCAAAATAAAAATTTCTCAAAAAGGAAGATGTATCATAACTTTTATATAGCTTATGTGACTGTTTATGTCCTATATGGTAACACTACAGCATAGCTATTTGAACTCAAAATTCCTGATGGTTTCTTTCAGGACCTCAGGGTCCTGGTGACCCCCACTGAGACAGCCGGTAGCCAGTCTGCTAAACACTGGGTGTGAGCCCTGAATACTCGGAGCCCATCCCATCACATTGGTATTTCTTCCATCCCAACACACTTACAATCCTTTTGAATCATCATTTCACCATCTCAAAAAAAAAAAAAAAGCTTGTCAACTTCCAGATGATCTTAGCCTGTAAATGTCTGCTGACTGTATCAGTGCTGCTGATGAGATCAAAAGGAAGCTCTGCAAGTGCCTTCTCCCCAACATTCCAATAAACATTACTGCTCAAATACGAGCTCCTGCACCCAAGCTAGGCAGGGAGGGACATTACCCACCTTACAAGTTCAAAGACTTAACGAGCCTTTTAGCATCTGGGGAGGCGGCTGTAACTGGAGCAGTGTTTCTCTAAGTGCGTTGCTTGCAGAGAGGCATCACCTGGGAACCTCCTGGAAATGCAAATTCTCCAAACCCACCCTTCCAGCTGGGGCAGGGCCAGGCCATCTGCATGTGGGCAAGTCTCCCGGGTGACTGGCAGGCATGCTCAAGTTTGGGAACCACTGAACTAGACTTAGTGAGTTCACAAATAGCAACTGCTTACGTCTATCCCAGCAACAGGGTGGGAAGGTGCTCCCCGTTTCCCCAGACGGTAGACAGAGAACAGAGAAGGCCTCCCTTCAGCTTCACCCAAGGGGGTCCTCTGGCAACTGGTCAAGGGCTGGCACTGACTCTGCACAGATGGTACAGGCAGACAGATGTCATTCCCAACAAACTCACATGGGCTATGAGCACCCTATTTCTCCTGTATAAAGATTCATGTAATTTCCTTTTATTCTCCAATATTTATGAAATCCTGAGTCCTGGGTTGCAGCCTCCCTTAGCAAATTTCATGAATGTTTGAGCTCCTCACAAGGCAACCTGAGGCATAATCATAATTCAGATGAACCAGAACATCCCTGAGAATGCGCTGCGCAGAGAGAATGAGCTTTGGGCTCAGAGCTGCACGTGGAGACCACAGTACAGGTGTCAGTGAGGGCTGAGAGGGGCCAGGGAGGTAGAGCCCAAGGTGGGGATGGCATCTGCATTTAAAAACCTTTGTTTTGACCGGGCACTGTGGCTCATGCCTATAATCCTAGCACTCTGGGAGGCTGAGGCAGGAGGATCGTTCAAGGTCAGGAGTTTGAAACCAGCTTGAGCAAGAGCGAGACCCCGTCGCTACTAAAAAAAAAAAAAATAGAAAGAAATTAATTGGCCAACTAAAAATATATAGAAAAAATTAGCCAGGCATGGTGGCTCATGCCTGTAGTCCCAGCTACTTGGGAGGCTGAGGCAGGAGGATCGCTTGAGCCCAGGAGTTTGAGGTTGCTGTGAGCTAGGCTGATGCCATGGCACTCTAGCCCGGGCAACAGAGTGAGACTCTGTCTCAAAAAACAAGATAAAATAAAAAAACTTTGTTTTCACTGCTCACATTTGGGGAAATTAGGCTTTTGGAGCCAAAAAAACTACAGTTTTCTCTCAAGTGTCTCCCCACAGGGCTAGGGAGATCTCAGGATAGCAGCCGACTGCCCATGGCAAGGTCCTGGCACCAGTTCCATAACTCGGGGTCAGCCAAGTTTAAAAGAAAGCTGGCAGAAGGGGGAAAGAAATGTAAGTGTGGAGGAAAGTAGGGAGAAGAGCCAATGAGATAGAAAGGAGAGGGATGAGTGTGGATTTGCTCACTCTCCCTGTCCTCTGAGCACTGCACTCCATCGGCCATTTCTAACCCTCTCTTTACTGGCCCGGCAAGGTCAGAGCAGTAGTGACAATCTCAGTCTCCACTGGAGTCGGTGGCTAATTCAAATCAGGCAAAGAGTCAGACTGTTGAGAAGAAAATCATAGAAACAAAATGTTTATTATTTTCCATGAAAAAAAAAGGGGGAGAAAGAAGGGGAAAAAAAGGAAAGCATGCTCAAGAAAGAAATGTTCGTAAGTATATGCTATGCTTTTTGTTGTGTCTTCTCTAAATAACAAACCCCCTTTGGCAAAAGAGAACAATTCATGCAAACTAGAACTGCCTTTTGAGAGCAAAGTTTAATTCTGACCCAAAATTATGATGATAATAATTTTTTAACATACAATCAATTCCACCACACTGGGCAAGAATTACTCAGACTACTTTTTTCACCATTAACTTCTGAAAAATCAAAGTGGCTGACCATACTTGTCTATCTGAGGAAGTAAAATGCATTTCTTTATCACTAACTACCACAGAAAAGCACACTTAGCTTGCATTTCAAGTTGTCTTCCGTGAAGTCTATTTTGATTGCAATAGTTGTGTTATCCTGATTTCTCTTCCCTACGTTCTGATCTCCACAACAGAGATGGGTTGTGAAATGCCATCACTTAAGTCTTGCTTTTGCCTTTTTTCCCTTTGGGAGCACCTGGCCACCGGAAGCCTCGCAGGTACAGGCAGTCAGCGGCGTTGTGGGCAATGTAGTAGAGGTTCAGCATGGCGGCTGGGCTGAGGATGTCTACATCTGGTTTCTTCTGCTTCTTCCCATGAGACTTGCCTCGGCCTCCTCTTCCTTTCTTCCCTTTTTTTGGCTTTCAAAGACAAGTATAAATACGGGGTGGGAGGGGGGATTAGTTTTTATAACCATGACAAGATTTTCAACATTTCTGTATTAAACTTAAGGAGAAAAAAATCCTACAAGGAAACCAATCAAAACAGCAACAACAAAAAACATGTTTGTATGGAATGGGAGAGGCTGCTTAAAATCTAATTTGAAGGATGTTTATTAAACACCCCATATTAAAAGAGACCCAACCTAATGCAATATGTGAACCTTGTTTGCAGTCTGATTTAAACGAGGGCTGCAAAAAGACATTTTTATGACAATCAGGAAAACAGGATAATATCAAGGAATTATTAACTCTGTTAGGTTGGATAATGGCATTGGTTCATAGAAGAAAATGTTCATGTTTCAGAGCAGCACACTGAAATCTATAGGGATGAAATGAAAGAAAGCCTGAAATGTGCTTTAAAACACTGCAGTGTCCCCCACTATATCCCCCAAAAGGACAGATAAAGCAAATGTGGCAAAATCCTGGTAATTTCTGAATCTGAGAAATGGACATATGGAGACTCATTTTATAATTGTATTTTTGTATGTGTTTAAAAATTCTCATAATAGTCCGGGCACAATGGCTCATGCCTGTAATCCTAGTACTCTGGGAGGCCGAGGATTGGGAGGATCATTTGAGCCCAAGAGTTCAAGACTAGCCTGAATAAGAGCGAGACCCCGTCTCTACTAAAAATAGAAAGAAATTAATTGGCCAACTAAAAATATATAGAAAAAATTATCTAGGCATGGTGGTGCATGCCTGTAGTCCCAGCTACTTGGGAGGCTGAGGTAGAAGGATTGCTTGAGCTCAGGAGTTCGAGGTTGCTGTGAGCTAGGCTGTTGCCACGACACTCTAGCCCAGGCAACAGAATGAGACTCTGTCTCAGAAAAAAAATTTTTTTCATAAGTAAGTTAAAAACAAACTACATAATCAGGACACAAATATATATTTTGGCACTTGCTTTGCAAGTAGTCTCTGCCTTATTAAACAGGCACTCAGTGAACGTTACTTATTCCCACTCATTCTCAGAGCTGTATTTCAAGGTAGGTAGGTGTTATTCCTATCTCAGCAAGGTTGCTCAGGACATGCAAACCAACATCCACCAGGCTCAGTGCCTGTGTTCTTTCCTGGAATACCCCACGAAGTCAGTGTCCTCTGGGAAAAATGAATGGATACTATCCTAATCTAGAAATAAACTATTTGCAAAGTTTTGCTATAGCTGCTCGAAACTGAGTTGAACTCCTTTATATCCTCTGACCCACACATACAAAAATAACAGATGGAAGTGTTTTATTAAAAAGTGTCTCTTCTAGGCAAGAGAAAGAAGAGGAACGTATAAATTATCAAGGATACCTGTAAGGGCTAAATATTTGTATAAAATAGATGTCCTGGTCATAGCATTTCAGTTTTAAAATGTCCCAAGCTAAACAAAGAAAAACATAGTTAATGTGCTAAAAACACTAAAATACATTTTTTGCTAGGCGAAATGGAATGACATTCCTAAATACAAAACCCAGGAATGAAGATGAGAAGTATCTTGCAACACAGTCCTGACTTCTCTGAGAAAACCCAAAGGAAGAGAAATAATACAAAGCCCAACATGACTGCACTCTGCTGATAAAGCAGCCCACAGGGTGTGGGATGCACATTTTGCCAGAATTCTTAAAGATTTGGGGTCTTGGCTTTCTTTATGACTTTATACATTTTTACATGTCAACCACACTTAATATGTGTGTGTTTTAATCTTTAAAATGGTTTGAGAACTAAAATTCACATAGAAGTTTGACATTTTTATTCAAAGTTCTCACTGTTTTGTAGAAATTGGCAAATTGATTCTAAAATTCACAAGGAAATGAAAAAGACTTGACAGAATGGTTTGACATTTTTATCCAAAGTTCTCATCTTTTTGTAGAAGATTCTAAAATTCATATGGAAAAGCAAAGGACTTAGAAAAAGAACAAAATTGGAGGACTAATATTATTTTATTTCAAGAATTTTTATAAAGCTACAGTATCAAGTTGGCATGGCAGTTGTATCAAGACAGACAAATAGATCAATGGAACAGAATACAGAGTCCAAAAATAGACCCAGACATATATGAAAAACTAATTTTCAACAAAGGTGTCAGTGAAATTCAGTGGAGCAAGGATAATCTTTCCAATATATGGTATTGGAATAATGAATATCCACTTGCAAAAAAAAATGAACCTCAATCCACAGTTGTAGTATATATAAAAATTAACTCAAAATGTATCATAGACCTAAACATAAAATGAAAAACTATAACACTTCTAGAATATAGGAGAAGACCTTTGTTGCCTTGGGTTTGGCAAAGATTTCTTAGATATGACACTAAAAGCACAATCTATGAAAAACAAGTTGATATACTCACCATCAAAATTTAAAACTTCTGATCTTTAAAAGATACAGTTAAAAGAATGAAAAGCCAAGCCACAGACTGGGAGAAATTATTTGCAAATCATCTATCTGAAAAAGGCCTATATTGAGAATATAGAACTCTCAAAACACTATAATAAGAAAACCACCCAATAAAAAAAATGGTCAAAGGATTTGAATAGACACTTCCCCAAAGAAGATATACAGATGGAAAATAAGCACATGAAAAGATACTCAATATCATTAAGCCATTAAAGAAATGCAATTAAAGCTATGAGATACCACTATAGACTGATTAGAACAGCTCAAGTTAAGAAGACTGACTATACCAAGTGTTGAAGATGTGGAGAAACAGTAACTCTTATACACAGCTAGTGGAAATCTAAAATGATACTACCACTTTGGAAAAACAGTTTGCAGCCTCTTTAAAACGTTAAGCATACTCCTACCATATGGCCATCCCACTCCTAAGGTATTTACCCAAGAGAAATGAAAGCATATGTCCATTCAAAGACTGGTACAGGAATGTTCATAGTAGCTTTATTTGTAATAGCTAAAAACTGGAAACAACCCAAAAGAATGGATAAACTGTGGTATAACCATATAATGAAACACTACTCAGCAATAAACTATTGATATATGCTACAACATGGATGAATTTCAAAAAATTATGTAAGTAAAAGAAGGCAGACTAAAAAAGAAAGAAAAAAAAACACATACTGTATAATGCCATATATATAAAATCCTAGAAATTACAAACTAATCTATAGAGACAGACAGCAGATCAGTCGGTGGTTGCCTGGGAGGGAGTGGGGTGCAAGATGGGGAAGAGAGCAAGGTCAATTACAAAGGAGCACAAGGAAACTTTTGGGGTGATGGAAACATTGTGGCATGTTGGACATGTTTATTATTTTGATTGTGGTGATGGCTTCATGAGTGTACACATAGGCCAAAGTTATCAAAGTACGCATTTTAAGTGTGTAATTTATTGTATTAATATATCCACTATACCTCAATGAATCTGTTAAGAAATTATTACAAGAGAGTAAACATTTTAATTTCTGGGCCCATCCACTCCTTGAGTTGGTTCAATATGACTCTGTGGCTCTTGGCTGTTCCTGGTCTCAGAACACACAGCTCCTAACTTAAAACCCTCCAAACTCCTTAAGGAAGACCACTCAGCCCCAGCCACACAGGACTTTCTTCTGGTTCTCAACTCTCTAAGCTCTTTCCTGCACAGGCCTTGCTCTTCCTGCAATCCATGAAAAACATGTTAATAAACTCACCATCAAAATTTAAATCTTTTGCCTAAAAGATTCAAAAGATCTGAAATAACACTACACTGAAGGGGCATAATTTGTTTCTTCTCTTTATGCTGGCCTCTGCTAAAATATCACGTCCCTGCCTATAACTAGGGTGACCATATAATTTATTGCCCAAACCAAGACAATTCAACAAACATAAAGGAACATAAACTGGGACTGTCTCAAGCAAGGGGAGGTACAGAAGGTCTCCCTCCCAACAACCCCTGGCAGTGTCACTTTCTATCTCCTCACCATCAGCACTTTTTACTATTTAATAGTAATTGTTTATGTGTTTACTGTTAGTTTCTCTAACCAGAGCCTTTAGTCTATGAGTTCACAACTGAATTCCCTGCCCTAGACCAATATCTGGTACATTGTCAGGATGAATAACATTTCTGCTGAGTGAATGAATAAATAGCAAGAAAGATGCAATGCAGAACATAATTTAGAAGGCATGTAGATTTCTGCTTTTCTGAATTTTAAGATGCCTCTTTCATTCATTCAACAAATATTTAAGAAATACCTACTGAGAGGCCGGGCGCTGTGGCTCACGCCTGTAATCCTAGCTCTTGGAAGGCCGAGGCGGGCGACTTGCTCAAGGTCAGGAGTTCAAAACCAGCCTGAGCAAGAGCGAGACCCCGTCTCTACTATAAACAGAAAGAAATTAATTGGCCAACTGATATATATATATAAAAAATTAGCCGGGCATAGTGGCGCATGCCTGTAGTCCCAGCTACTCGGGAGGCTGAGACAGCAGGATTGCTTGAGCCCAGGAGTTTGAGGTTGCTGTGAGCTAGGCTGACGCCACGGCACTCACTCTAGCCTGGACAACAAAGTGAGACTCTGTCTCAAAAAAAAAAAAAAAAAGAAATACCTACTGAGCACCAGGCCCTCTGTATTAGACAGCAAGCAAGGCAGACAGGGTTACCGCTCTCATGATGCAGTCCAGTGAGGGAGAAAGACACCAGCCATCGAATCGCAAACACATCACCAGCTGTGCTGTGAAGGAAGGGCCCTATAACACCCACAAAACACGGCATCTGACAGCACAGGAGAGGCAGGGGCTGGCCTTACCTGGGACATCAAGGAAGGGTTCTTAACCACTACGGTACAGCGCTCACCGGCTGTGAAACCTTGCCCACAGCCGGCACTCATAGTCTGCAGGATAGTTTGTGCTGTGCATTGACAATGAATCCGTTTTGCTCTTGTGTGATGAGGAAAGCTTTAAAGCACTGAAAGCTTGTTTTACTTTACAGGCAGCTTTACTTGTAATGTAAATCAGAATAGGTAACATATACATATATGTTTTCATTACGTTACTTTTAAATGTTCATAATTTTGATAAATGAAAAATTAGAAAAGTCATATCACAGCTGTCGGCTAAAGTCGAAGCTCGGCTGTTCGCCTTCAAATCACGGCTGGCATCTAAAGTCACTGTGCATTCATCTGTGGCTATTGACCATGGTCGATGCCGGTACCGAAGTGGTTAAAGAGAGGCCTGTGGGCTGACAGTAGGAAATTCCCAGGCGGAGCAAAAACCCTGTGCAAAGGCTGGAGAGAACATGCAGTGGAAGGGACCCCAAACCCAAAACAGTCAATGTGGCCAGCCACAGGCAACCAAGGGGGGCCAGTGAAAGGCACTGAGGCAGGAAAGGTAGGCAGGGTGCAGCTCTGGCCTGCAGGCTCTGGGAACTAATGTGTTTGACCTTTATCAAAGGAGCAGGGGAAAGCCATTAGCTTAAAGGTTTTGTACACCATTCTGCTTCAGTTCTCTGGGCGCTGAAAGAAAACAGCAATGTCAACCATGTGAAGTAACTCAGAAATGGCTCTCAATTTAATCAAGAGATTTAGTACTTTTACACAAACTGGAAGGAACACAGAAACTCACAGATCATATTTCTACACTACAGTTTAATGGGGGTGAGGAGTAAGGCTTCCCAAGGCAAAACAGGCAAAGCTCCAGGAGCCAGTTGGCCTGGAAGCAAGGTGGGCTTTAAGGAGCAATAGGGAAGCACAGTCCTTAGCTGCATCTCAAAGAAAACACATCAACTGCTCCAGGCAGGGTAGGTGCAAGAAGCTTCTAGAAGAATGTGGGTCTAGTGTGGCATGGAGGGTTTTTTTTTTAAGCAGAGAGGGTAACGTGGTGGACAAAGTTCAAGAGGTTGAGGGCCCCTCACCAAGGGCTCTGCACGCACAGGTCAAGCAGCGCAGTGCTCAGTTTAGCAATGTGCCTCCCTGAGGACTTGGGACTGGGGCTACAGGTCACAGCCCTCTGGAAAGAACAGTGGCGGTGGGAAGGAGGTTGCAAGTGACTGGATGAAAGCTGAGGAACAGCCTCACCTACTTCTCCCTGACTCTGCAGCGAACCCCTCGCGTGGGGCCAGGGCAGCAGCGGCAGCTCAGTGCCCCGACCAGTCGCTGTCGCTTGTCC
Organism: Microcebus murinus; assembly: GCF_040939455.1. NCBI lineage: Eukaryota > Metazoa > Chordata > Mammalia > Primates > Cheirogaleidae > Microcebus > Microcebus murinus. Next base: position 81,518,694 of record NC_134112.1, on the reverse strand, counting down.
TGGCGCCCTGGGGTTCCACACTACGCTATGGACGTCCCTTTATTTCCCGCCTTCTAGGTGAAAGTTGCTCGGCAGAACCAAGGAACTCAACCAACTAACACAAAGAAGGCTCACCCTGCCTCTGCGGCTGCTGTCCCCATGGGCAGGCGCAGACCGGCTGGTGACCCCCTACATCCCTCATGTTTGGGCCAGTGTCCTCACGGCTGGGTCGGACAGCAGCCGCGGTGAGGGGAGATGCCCTCGGCGAAGGCGCGCCGCTAACAGGCGGCCTGTGACGAAACGGAGCGAGCGCCTGGGGACCCCTGGTCCTCGGGTAAGATGGGTATTACCATGGCAATTCCTCTCTCAGCCGAGCAGGCGAAAGCGACATGGGCTCCAGGTCCTGAAGTACAGGAGGACGGAGTTCTGCGCACCCCTGGGGGGCAGTATCCCCGCACCCCTTCCTGCCGCGCCCCCGGCCCGCTCCTCGGCCGTCGCCGGCGAACCGCCGCCCGCCCGGAGCCAGCCGGCGTCCGCACAGCCGCGCGGCACGGCGGAGGCGCTGAGGAGACAGCGGCCGGCTCAGGGCGCCGCGGGACACCGAGCCCCTGCGCGCGCGCCCCCGCTCGCCCACGCCGGGCACCCGCACGGCGCTCCGAGACCGCGGGGGCGGGGCAGAGCCGCGCGCGCGCAAACGCTGCGAACGCACTCCGGGGGCGGGGCCGCGCGCTGTTTACCCGTTGCCGGGGCACGGGGGCCAAGCGCCGCCTCCCAGCCGGCGCCCTTGCCCGCCTGCTCTGCCGCGTCCGCGCGGTCCGGCCTGCCAGTTGCGCTGCGCGAGCTGGGCGGTCACCTCCAGCGACTGCGATGACGGCCGCGAGCGCGCGGACCCCGGTTCGGAGTTGGGGCGTCCGGACCGGGCGGCACTCGGAGGGGTGAGGCGCTGGCCTTCTAGCCAGCCGGCTGGGCCGAGAGTGCAGGCTCGGCCATGCACTCGGCTAACCGTGGAAAAGTCATCGGAGACTCAGTAGCCTCTTTTGGAAGACGGGAATAAGGACTTTGAGGGTGAAGTGAGAGTAACATGGGGAAATGTTTGCAAAAGAGCCGTGTACAGGCCCCATGAGAGTAACGAGGAGGAGGAGTGGGGGATCCCATACCCTTGGTGGGATCAGGCGAGAAAGGATACATGTAGTAGATAGTTCCGCTTCCAGCCTTGTGAGTTCATCCCTCCCGAAGGGGAAGACTACAGTTTGGGGGCGCGACCCTCATTTCCTTTTTTTCAGCAGTTACTGAGCGTCTGCTGTGTGCTTTACACTTTTCTAGACCCTGGGAATTTGGCCCAGAATGAGGGCACAGTCCTTGTTCTTAAGGGTTTTTTGGAGGGAGTGGGCAGAGAGGGAAATGGAGGGCCTGGAGACATTAAAAGTGGTAGGAGTAATACAGTGTATAGCATTGGGTGTATTAAACTGATGTGACGACTGGGTGCCCTTTTAGATTGGTGATGGGGGATGGATGGCCTCTCTGAGGAGGTGACTTTGCATCTGAGATCTGGGTGACAGGGCGGTCAACTATGCCAAAATCAGGGACTGGAGGAGGGGACTAGACAAGGAAGCAGAGGTGAGGTCCTAAAAGGCTCTGCAAATGAAGATAAGATGTTCGGTTTGCTTTCTCTTGAAAGATGAACTGGCTTCCAAAGGGGAGTATTTATATTGTAGGTCTCACAATCCTTCATTGACAAAGCAAACCTAAGTTCCAATATCTTTTCATGAGTCCAAATGGCCTTGATGTGGTCAATTCTTCTGCCCTCTATGGGCTTTCTCTTCTTAATCCCTGGACAGGGGCAGCTCACCCTCCCTGCTTACTATCCTCTGGGTCATCTCAGCTCTCCTGGGTTAACAATTGGGATCACTCCTAAATGCTTCTCCCAAGTTCTTGATCAGAGGTCCAGAGCCCTGCTGCAAGTTTTAAAATTCAGCTGTCTTAAAAGTAAACTGGGGCCGGGCGCTGTGGCTCACGCCTGTAATCCTAGCTCTTGGGAGGCCGAGGCGGGCGGATTGCTCAAGGTCAGGAGTTCAAAACCAGCCTGAGCAAGAGCGAGACCCCGTCTCTACTATAAATAGAAAGAAATTAATTGGCCAACTGATATATATATAAAAAATTAGCCGGGCATGGTGGCGCATGCCTGTAGTCCCAGCTACTTGGGAGGCTGAGGCAGGAGGATCGCTTGAGCCCAGGAGTTTGAGGTTGCTGTGAGCTAGGCTGACGCCACGGCACTCACTCTAGCCTGGACAACAAAGTGAGACTCTGTCCCCAAAAAAAAAAAAAAAAAAAAAAAAAAAGTAAACTGGAAGCCGGGCGCGGTGGCTCACGCCTGTAATCCTAGCACTCTGGGAGGCTGAGGCGGGCGGATTGCTCGAGGTCAGGAGTTCGAAACCAGCCTGAGCAAGACCCCGTCTCTACTATAAAGAGAAAGAAATTAATTGGCCAACTAATATATTATATATATATATTAGTTATAAATTATAAATTAGCTGGGCATGGTGGCACATGCCTGTAGTCCCAGCTACTCGGGAGGCTGAGGCAGAAGGATTGCTTGAGCCCAGGAGTTTGAGGTTGCTGTGAGCTAGGCTGACGCCATGGCACTCACTCTAGCCTGGTCAACAAGCGAGACTCTGTCTCAAAAAAAAAAAAAAAAAAGTAAACTGGTGGTTGGGGAGTGCCGGGGGGACTGACTCTGCAAAGAGCTAAGGGTAAAATTTAGGAGTGATGGAAATACCCTCTGTCCTGATCGCCATGGTAGTTACACAGGTAATTTGCATGGCTCAGTGCAAAATGAAAATAGGGAGAAGCAAGAAAAAAAAATGCCACTAAAGGTGCTAAGTTGTAAAACTTTCCTTTTTTTCTCTGGTCTCTATCAACCTGTCATGCTGTTTTTATTTACTGTTTCATGTTGTGTTTCCTTGAGTACAGGAACACTCTCCTTCATGGGTATCTTCCCACAGCACATGGGTGACACTCAAGGGGTTGATTGCAACTTCTGCGCCTGAATGGGCTTGGTGCCATGATCACAGTGGGCAAGATGCTCATGTGTCTCACTCCAAATATGCTGTGGTGTCGCTATACCCTGCCCTGAAGTGGGGGTAGGTGTGGGTGAGAGTGGGGATTGGGGGCAGTGGGGGATGACAGGAGATGGGACACAGAGGAACTAAGGCTCCAAGCCCCTCCCCAACATGTTGCATTACTCCATACTTCATTTACAAAACACAAATTCAAAGGTAAAATAACTAAGAAATCTCCCACCATGAACTCAGAGCTTTAAACCCCATGCACAAGGCCCTTCTGAGAGCAGGAGCCGGTGTCATGACTGGGGTCACACACCCATGAGGGTGGCACTGCACAGGTGTGTACATTTGTCAGAATTCATTGAACTACACACTTCGAATGAGTACAATTTATTATGTGTAAGTTATATCTCAATAAAGGTGATTTTAAAATTTCAGCTTTTAAGAACCTCAGCCTACCTACCATCTCTAAAAACATTTCTCATGGCAAATGAAAATGGCCTCAGCTGCCTGGGCACCCAGGCTGCAAACTGGTCATCTTTGATCCTTCCCTCTCTCCTTACCCCTAGAGCTCACTGCCACCTGCACCTACCCAGGCTACATCCTGACTTTCTTAAATCTGTGGATCTTTTTAAAAAAATTTTTTTTTCTTTTTTTTGTTACAAGAACATAAGATGAAGATCTGTGGATCTTGCCACCTGCTCCTTACTACCCATCCTCAAACCCCTCAGTGTGCCTTCCACACTCCTTGCCTCTCTGGGGGCCTGTCCTGCCCCTTCCCCTCTCCCCTGTCCCCAGATCACCACCCTGTTCAAGCCTGTACTATTTCTCTCCTGGGCTGCTGCAGAGGTCTCCTGACCAGCCCTGCTGTCTCTTGGCTTCTGAATACCATCCTGGTACTCTTTCTAAAGCACAGATTTAGTCATGTCTCACTCATTTTCAAAAACTGTCAATGACTGTTAGCTACAAAGTTGGGAACTCTTTAGTCATTCAAAATCTTCCCTCAATCTGCTTATCCAGCTTTCCATACTCTCACAGGCCCTGTGTGCCTTATTTTTGCACATTCCTCTCTAGGATATGCTATGTTCTCAGACCTCCCAGCCTCTGCTTATGGGGTCCCCTGCAGTTAGAATGCCTTCTCCTCTTTGCCCACCAGAAGCCTGTTCAACCTTCGAGGTCCAGCACAAGCTGTGCCATCTCTCTCAGCTCATTAGTCACTAGCAAAGCTTTGTGCTCATTGAACTCAGCCTGGGCTTCTGACATTGCACTTATCTGGACAATAGTTAGGCAGGTTTACTTGTCTCCTCCACACTAAGCAGCCTCTTTTAGGCTCCTTGTTTTTTTTTTGAGACAGAGTCTCACTTTGTTGTCCAGGCTAGAGTGAGTGCCGTGGCGTCAGCCTAGCTCACAGCAACCTCAAACTCCTTGGCTCAAGCGATCCTACTGCCTCAGCCTCCCAAGTAGCTGAGACTACAGGCAAGTGCCACCATGCCCGGCTAATTTTTTTTAATATATATATATATCAGTTGGCCAATTAATTTCTTTCTATTTATAGTAGAGACGGGGTCTCGCTCTTGCTCAGGCTGGTTTTGAACTCCTGACATCGAGCAATCCGCCCGCCTCGGCCTCCCAGAGAGCTAGGATTACAGGCGTGAGCCACCGCACCCGGCCTAGGCTCCTTGTTTTATGCCACAGCAGTATAATAGAATAATAATAGTTAATGGAGGCCGTGTGAGTTGGCTCAGGGCTGTAATCCTGGCACTCTGGGAGGCAGAGGCAGGAGGATCACTCACTTGAGCTCAGGAGTTAGAGATCAGCCTGAGCAAGAGCAAAACCCCATTTCCACTAAAAATAGAAAAAATTAGCTGGGTATGGTGGCACGCGCCTGTATTCCCAGCTATTTGGGAGGCTGAGGCAGGAGGATCACTTGAACCCAGGAGTTTGAGGTTGCTGTGAGCTAGGCTGATGCCACAGCACTCTAGCCCAGGCAACAGAGCGAGACTGTGTCTCAAAAAAAAAAAAAAAAAAAAGTTAATGGAATAATTTTCATGGTTTTATGGGAAATATTATCCCCTTCATTCTGCCAAGCCCAGAAACTTCCTTGTTCTCACTGACCTCTTAGGCTGTTAATGCTGCTACCCTCCTTCCCTTTTTAGGTCCCCCCTACTTGTTTCAAAGACGTGCATGATGCGCCTTGCACATCCCGACCTTAGCCCCCATGTGCCCATATGCCTCCTGCTGCACAACAAGTCAGGGCTGATCTCAAAGTCCAGTCCTCAGCCCTGTGCCCCCTCAGTGTCCCTTCACGTGATGGCTTATCTAGTAACGTCAGTGACTACTGGTCTTGGGACAACACAGTCTCTGTGGTGAAGAATGGCCTCCCCCTGAGCTCCAGTCCTCATCATTCCCTGCACTTAGGGCATCTCCGCTGTAGTGGAGGCTCCACTGCTCCCAAGCTCTCGCTCTTCATCTTCTCTAACTCACCTATGTCTCTTTCAAATGATGAGTCCATCACTCAGGTCTGGGTATTTGGAAATTCTCTTGTATCAATCCCTTTCTTGACACCCACATCATTTTATTTGTTTATTTTTCTACCTCATTTACTGGAATAGACTTTTATATCAATATATTTTTTTAGAATTTTTTATTTTTATTTTTTGTAGAGACAGGGATCTCGATGTTGCACAGGCTGGTCTTGGGCAACTTCTGGCCTCAAGTAATCCTCCTACCTTGGCCTCCCAAAGTGCTGGGATTACAGGAGTGAAATGATTACATCACTTTAGACCAGACTTTCCTGCGTCAGTACTGCAAACAGTAGCTAACACTGAAGAAGTGCTGATGGCAGGCAGCTTGCTGAGCACTTTGCTCACATCATGGTGTTAAGTCTTCACTACAACCAGTGTGGTTGGTTCTATTATGTTCTCCAGTTTGCACATGAGGCCAGAGTAACTTGTCCAGGTTCACACAGAGTCAAAGCCCACTCTATCTGTTCAGCCTATGCTATTAACCACTAAAATTACTCAGGAAGGTGCCCTGGACTTGAGGCCAGGAGGCGTGAGTTCAATTCTTGGCTTCACTATTTAGTTGTGCAATTTGGGGCTATTCTCTGAGCTTACTTTCCCTCCTGGGATTGCTGTGAAGGTGATATGACAGAATAAATATGAAAGTGCTTTGTGAATTAAAGTGTTTGCAGGAAGCTGTGCTTTCTAAAGCACAAGAAAGCATGTTTTGCCAGTGGACAGGCAGAACACAGAAAGAATGGTCTAATGATGATCAGAAGAACTTCAATGGCAGAACTGTTTTTCATTGGCCAAGAGAATCTTCAGCCTTTACACTGGAGAAAGCCTTAGCATTGACCTGTAAGGAGTCGAGGAGGGCTGCTGAAGTGAGTGACTAGAAGGCAGACTGTTATAACACACAGTGCAGGCTACTGCTAGAAGCAGAAGATATCATCATTGACCATATTTGCATTTTTCCTAAATGCCAATTCACTTAAGAATAACTTAATGTTTAGGACTTCAAGAGAGAAGGTTATTCCACAAGAACAGAACAAATCTTCCAATGTAAACTGAAGGATGTTCAATTTAGATAACTATTCAACCTCACATCAGAATAGCACTAATTTTATTTATGAATACATACCCTTATGTCTTCTTTATAAATAGTAATGCTGTGCTGTTCTTTTTAAAAATTACCAGAATTGAAGCATGCATTCTTAGACTATCCAAACTTAGAATATTTTATCACTGTGTTTCTTAGAAGTTACACTTTATTTCCTCCTTTCGGCCCTAGTAGTATCTTCCTTCCTTCCTCCCTCCCTCCCTCCCTTCCTTCTTTCCTTTCTTCCTTCCCTCCTCTTTCTTGTTTTATTTCATGAAATGCAACACTATACCATTGCATTCACTTCACACATAACCCCTCACCCATTATGGCCCTAACATTAACGAAGAAATTACAGAAAAAATGAAATGTTCTTTGTAGGTAATTTCCTCTGGTCAGCTGCCAGGGTCCCAGCAGTGAGAACTGGGCAGTGCGGTCAGACTAGCTGGGGCAGGCGAGGAGAGAATTATCTAGAGCAGGGCTCAGCAAACTCTGTAAAGGGCCAGATAAGTAAATATTTTAGGCTTTGTGGGCCTTGCATAGGCTTTGTGGGCCCTTTTTACAACTACTAAACTCTGCTGATGTAGCACAGAAGCAGTTTACAGCTATGTACTACATAACATTTTGGTCAACGATGGACTATATGTATGATAGTGGTCCCATAAGAAATTCCTATCACCCAGTGATGTCTTCATGATCCTGACCCTGTGTAAGCCTGGGTTAATGTGTGTGTGTGTGTCTTAGATTTAACAAAAAAGTTTAAAAAGTAAAAAGAAAATGAATTTTATTTATTATTTATTTAAAGAGATGGGTCTCAATAAAAATACTTTTAAAAATTAAGTGGGTGTGGTGGCACATGCCTGTAGTCCCAGCTACTGGGAGGATCATTTGAGTTCTGGCTTTCAAGGTTGCAGTGAACTATGATTATACTATTGACCTCCCTCCTGGGGGACAGAGCAAGACCCTGTCTCTAAAAAAATAAAAATAAAAAATCCTATATAGCCTAAGTGTATAGTGTGTATAAAGGCTACAGTAATGTACAGTAATGTCCTAGGCCTTCACATTCACCTTCCACTCACCTAGAGCATCTTCTAGTCTTGTAAGCTGCATTCATGGTAAGTTCCCTATACAGGTGTACCACTTTTAATCTTTTTTTTTTTTTTTTTGAGACAGAGTCTCGCTTGTTGCCCAGGCTAGAGTGAGTGCCGTGGCATCAGCCTAGCTCACAGCAACCTCAAACTCCTGGGCTCAAGCAATCCTTCTGCCTCAGCCTCCTGAGTAGCTGGGACTACAGGCATGCGCCACCATGCCCGGCTAATTTTTTATATATATATATTAATTGGCCAATTAATTTGTTTCTATTTATAGTAGAGACGGGGTCTCGCTCTTGCTCAGGCTGGTTTCGAACTCCTGACCTCGAGCAATCCGCCCGCCTCGGCCTCCCAAGAGCTAGGATTACAGGCTTGAGCCACCGCGCCCGGCCTGATCTTTTATACCATATTTTTACTGGACCCTTTCTAGGTTTAGATATGTTTAGATATACAAATACTTACCTTTGTGTTACAACTGCCTATAATATTCAGTACAGCAATGTGCTGTATAGGTTTGTAGCCCAGGAACAATAGGACATACCATACAGCCTAGCTAGGTTTGTGTAAGTACACTTTATGGTGTTTTCATGACAAAACCACCTAAAGACACATTTCTCATAAAGTATGCCCATCATTATGTGCTGCATAACTGTACAGACAACATGTAAACAAATAAGCATGGGCCAGGTGCCGTAACTCATGCTTGTAATCCCAGTACTTTGGGAGGCTGAGGCAGGAGGATCACTTGAGGCCAGGAGTTTGAAACCAGCCTGGACAATATAACAAGATCCCGTCTCTATAAAAAATAAGAAAAATTAGCCAGAAGTGATGGCATGTGCCAGTAGTCCCAGCTACTTGGGAGGAGGCTGAGATAGGAGAATCACTGGAACCCAGGAGTTTGAGGTTACAGTGAGCTATGATTGCACCACTGAACTCTAGCCTGGGCAACATAACAGAGCAAGACCCTATCTCTTAAAAAAAAAAAGAAAGAGCATGGCTATATTCTGGTAAAACTGTTACAGAAAATGAAATTTGGATTTCACAGAATTTTCATGTGTCAGAAAATATTTTTCCTCTTTGGATTCCTTTTCCAACCATTTAAAAAATATAAAAGACATGCTTAGCTCATGGGCTGTATAAAAACTAACGGTAAGCTAATTGGCCCATGGGCTGTAATTTGCAAATCTCTGATCTAGAGAATTAAAATGCTATTTATTATTCTTGCTGGGGGATTCTTTGAGAGGGAGCAGACTGAGGTGGGAAATAGTGGTCAGAAATTATTGAGCACTCATATTTAGCAAGCATTATCTAAGCACTATATACATATTCATCATATATAGTCATTTAATCCTCACAACCATAGAAAGTAAGTGGTAATATTGTTCCCATTTTACAGATTGGGAATCTGAGGCACAGAGAGGTTAAATAATTTGTCTCATATCACACAGCTACTAGAGGCAGAGTGTGATATGATTTGATAGCTCACCAAGTCCGGTCTAACACCCTCTATCTGAGCCTTTGTGCTGTACTATCTTTCTGGGTAAAATAATATCTTCTGGCAAAGATATATTTTCACAGGCATCAGTGGGGAGAATCTTTGTCCTGCCAGCTCCATTCAGCATTTGAACAAAAAGTTACAGAATGTTCAAAGTAACGTTTCTATTTGGAGGCAAGGAGACAGATGGCATTGTCTTATTTAGTAAAGAAGTTACTGTCACCGAAGGTGCTTGAGCAGAGGTGGGGTGACTTTTGTACTCTGGCAGTTCCTTAGAAAGACTTTAGTTATTTTCTTTTCTATAAAATAAAAGTAAAAATTTTAAATCTTTGCTTTTTGAAATTTAATCTGGCTAATTACTAATGGAGCAAACAGCCTGAACACTTCCCCATAGCACAGGCAGGCACAAGCACAGTGAATTTACAAGATTTGGGAGTCTGAACACCCAGAACTGCCAGGAGGAAATTATTTAATATATTCCAGCCTGCTCTGACCTGTTGCTATGGGAACTGAGTGACTCCCCCTTTACACATCGCCACCATAGTACACACCCCCCCCATTCTTCCCATCTTTACCTTCTGAGCTGAAAAATATTTGCTGGCAATGTTGGGGAAGAATTATTTGATTTAATTATTATCAAATGTAATCATGTTTTATATTATTAAATGATGATAATCATAAGAGAATATTACCGTGGAAAGATCTTCAAGATGAATGATAAAAGCAAGTATAAAACAGAGTGTACTAAGTTCCAATTGTGTAAAAAAATGTTGGTAGGGATGAGTTGGGTATTATGGGCATTTTCTGAAAGGATAAAAAAAGAATATTGATAGTGATTACTTGTGGGGAACAAGATACGGATCTGGGTGGGAGGAGATTACATTTTTTATTGTGTACTCTGGTATGTTCTGAATTTTTACATGTATATTCTTAATAAAAATACCAATAAATACATAAATGTATTCTTCAATTTGACACCTGCTTCCTCATGTTATATCCCCTAGCCAAGCCTGAAAATCTTTCTTTAAATTTTCTTTGACAACATCTGCTTTTCAAGCATTTTTTGAATAAAAATAACCTTACCTGGGACTTGTTTTACACCACTAATGATGACAGGAAGAGCAAATGAATCAACTAACAAATAGTTTTGCTGTTTGTTAGGTTTTTTTTTTTTTTTTTTTTTGAGACAGAGTCTCACTCTGTTGCCCAGGCTAGAGTGAGTGCCGTGGCGTCAGCCTAGCTCACAGCAACCTCAAACTCCTGGGTTCAAGCAATCCTTCTGCCTCAGCCTCCCGAGTAGCTGGGACTACAGGCATGCGCCACTATGTCCGGCTGATTTTTTCTATATATATTAGTTGGCCAATTAATTTCTTTCTATTTATAGTAGAGATGGGGTCTCGCTCTTGCTCTGGCTGGTTTTGAACTCCTGACCTCGAGCAATCCGCCTGCCTCGGCCTCCCAGAGTGCTAGGATTACAGGCGTGAGCCACCGCGCCCGGCCTGTTTGTTAGGTTTTTGATGAGTGTTAGTGAGTGTAGTGGGTTGAATGGTGGCTCCAAAAAAGATAATGTCCACATTATGTTCATTTCCCCTGGAAACTGTGACTATTATTACTTTATATGGTTGTGATTCAGTTCAGGAGCCTTAGAGGAAGAGTTTTTCCTGGATCATCCGAGTGGGCCCTAAATGCAATCATATATATCCTTATAAGAGAGAAGCAGAGAGAGTTTTGACGGAGAAGGGGAGGAAGCAGTGTGACCATGCTATAGATTGGAGTGATGTACCACAAGCCAAGGAACCCTGGAGCCCACAGAAGCTGAAAGAGGCAAGGAACGGCTTCTCCCCTAGAGCATTTGGAGGGGGTATAGTCCTAGTGACACCTTGATTGCAGGCTTCTGGCTTCTAGGACTCTTAGAGAATAAATTTTTGTTGTTTTAAGCCATCCAGTTTCTGACAACTTGTTACAGCAACCTTAGGAAATTACTACAGTGGGGAAAAAGGTGCAATTAATAGCTAAAGTTTGGTTTTTGGATTCCATAAATGTATTCATGTTTTTTCTGGCCCAAATAATACCAAAAGTTGATAGTATTATATGAAGTTACTTAATTCTGTCATAGATATTCAGTTGTAACTAATAAAACTGTGAAATAGTGAGGTTCTTTGTTAGTAAAAATATTAGAGGCTAGATTAGCACCTAGGGGATGGTAGTGAAGGAATTCTTGCATTGGATGGAGATTGGCCTCGATAACCTCAGATCCCTTGCTTCTTTTTTTTTTTTTTTTTGAGACAGAGTCTCACTTTGTTGCCCAGGCTAGAGTGAGTGCCATGGCGGCAGCCTAGCTCACAGCAACCTCAAACTCCTGGGCTCAAGCGATCCTACTGCCTCAGCCTCCCGAGTAGCTGGGACTACAGGCATGCACCACCATGCCCGGCTAATTTTTTCTGTATGTATTAGTTGGCCAATTAATTTTCTTTCTATTTATAGTAGAGACGGGGTCTCGCTCTTGTTCAGGCTGGTTTCGAACTCCTGACCTCGAGCAATCCACCCGCCTTGGCCTCCCAGAGTGCTAGGATTACAGGCGTGAGCCACTGCGCCCGGCCTCCTTGCTTCTTTTATAAGGGCACTAATCCCATACATGAGGGCTCTGTCCCCATGACCTAATCACTTCCCAAAGGCCCCACCTTCTAATACTGTCACTTTGGGGATTAGGATTTTAACACATGAATTTGGGGGGAGCATAAACATTCAGTGCATTGCAACATATTTCCATAGAATAATTTGTTTCCAAATATTGAGGTTGAACATTTTGAGGAGAATATCAGAATAGCCAAACATTTAGAAAATTAATTTACCTGGAAGAGGGGCTGAAGGTATAAAATGTTCAGGTCTCACCCTCTATAAATTTTCCAGACCAGGAATTCTAATGGAATACCAGAGGCTAATGAAAATTTCCTAGTGGAAAAATAAAAACATGTGGGCTATTTAAAAAATTTTTTTGTAGAGACAGAGTCTTGCTGTGTTGCCTAGGCTGGCTTGAACTCCTGTCCTCAAGTGATCCTCTTGCCTTGGCCTCCCAAAGTGCTGGGATTACAGGAATGAGCCTGGCCCTCATATATATATACTTTTAGGGTGAGGTATCACTCTGTCGCCCAGGCTAGATGTGGTGATATGATCATAGCTCACTACAGCCTCAATCTCCTAGGCTCAAGCAATCCTCATGTCTCAGCCTCCTGAGTAGCTAGGACTACAGGTGCAAACCACCATGGCCAGCTAACTCATACCTGGGTCTTGCTATGTTGCCCGGCTGGTCTCGAACTCCTGGCCTCAAGCTTTCCTTTCACCTAGGCCTCCCAAAGTGCTGGGATTACAGGCAAGTGTCACTGTGTCCAGCCCCTCCCATGTACTTTAAATCATCTCTAGATTATTTATACCTATGTAAATGCTATGTAAGTAATTGTTATACTGTATTTGTTTAAAGAATAATGACAAGAAAAAGGTCTGTACATGTAGTGTACACACAGAATTTTTAAAAAATGTTTTCAATCCTTGGTTGGTTGAATCCATGGATGCGGACCCATGGATATGGAGGGCCAACTGAATGTGTTAGTATTAGTCACATGTAAGAATAGTACTAGCTGCTATAGAATCTACTGGGTATTTCACAAATGTTTATAGCTAAATTCTATAAAATTTTATAAAACATTCTTTTACTAAGGAAAACATTTTCTTATCACACTATTACTGAAAAGTCTGACCTGGAACTATATTATAGGTAAAGCAGGTGTTAATTGGTATGCCCTGGATTTCAGAAATCACAGCAAGACTGTCTTTACCCCTGCAGACCACCCTAAATACAACTTAGCACCTGGGCTCCTAGAGTACCAAAGTTTATAAATTCATACTTCATATAGCCTGGGTATTTAGGTGGTTACTCATCGATTATAGCATCAATAAGATCAAGATGGTGAGTTTGATTGTTGCATGAACCAGCATCAATTTTATCCTAAAACTACAACTGCATTCTTAATCTTAGCTAGTTTTATTGTAAATATGGGTCATCTCAAAAAGGACTAGAAGAGAGAGTTCAAACTCACCACAACTACTTGGGGGGAGAAACAGAATTATAGCATTGCCTTTATATATCAATGCTTATTGTTAGGTGGAAGAGCTAGGGACACTGTGGGGCAAGGAGAATCAAGAAGGCCACAACTGAAGAGGTCAGCATAAAGCACTGAAATGGATGGTTCTCAAATGCTCACTGGCATTTGAAATAGCTGTTGAAATTCCCAAGGATCTCTAACAAAGTTGCATCACCAATCTCAAGAGTTCACTGGGAAGCTTCTATGACTCATGTCTACCTATATGTCTGGGTGCAATTGCCTCCACAGGATAATGGCTCCTCTTCTCCCTTCCAAATCTTGTGAGTTCCTTCTGTTGGTAAACTTTAACCTGAAATCACACAGGGTAAGAGATTCTAGGAAATGTAGTTCCAGGCTTTTTCCCTTCAATGCAGAGAACCCAGAAGGGAGTGGTAGTGATTAAGAATTGCTAATCTAGCATCTATATTTAACTTCTTAGCCCATATTTAGCTTCTGAAAAAGACAATATAATGTAACTGTGGTAGATGTTATGCTTGTTTCTAATTATACACTCCCTCCTCAGTAAGAGTATAATACAGGCTTGCCTTCTTGTAGATGTAGTAAACTTCCCTGCACCAATATTAGTGTGTCCATGTGAGTTGCTTTGGCCAACTAAATGTGACTTCTTGTCACTGAAAGTTCAGTACTTGTCCCTGAGGCCGAATCAGTGAGAACAAAGAGCCAGGGCAGAGGATTGAGGAAAAGGAAAGATAAGTTTATTTGAGGAGGACAGCAGACTAGCTTTTCAAAAGACTACCATCCTGCCTTAAAGCAGAAATACAGGGCTTTGTAAAGGGGGTGGGGGAACTTGGTGGTTGGGCTTGGGTCTTTGACCAGTGTCACATGTCATGGCTTCAGGCTATTATTCAACTATAGTTGGTGGTTTCAGTTGACCTTATCCCCAGTGAGGCTGATCTCATGACCTTTGTGTGGACAATTCTTTTGAGTTATGTCCTGGTGGTTTAAGATGCTAGAAAACAAACAGCAAAGAACATCTTACTGCCCCTTTGATTACTGGCCTTGAGCAGGAATGCAGATTTTAATTCCCAAAAAAGGTAGGGTTTTTAGAGACAAATCCTAAAACATTTTGCCCTTTTTCAGAACTTTACTTCTGTTACATTGTGAATTATATCACATCTGAGCAGAAGGTGTAAATTCATTCTTATGATTTGATCTCTTGCTCCTGCTTTTCATCATGAGAACAGAGTCTACTTCATCAGCCAGCCTGAAGTTTAGAGTCTAGAATGAGCAGACATAAAGAGCTAAGTAGGGCTATACCAAGTGCACAGATCCACAACTGGGAAATAAATGTTTGTTGTTATAAGCCACTGAAATGTTAGGGTTGTTGTGAGCATAAATGTTTAATATTGAAGTTGGTAGCAAATAGTGGGTTGCTGCCATAACAAAGCCCTAAAATATGTGGTGTTGATATAAGCGCCAATACCCTAGTGAGAAAACCTGTAAGAGGCTGGAAAATTGGCAACCCATGTTATACAATGGCAAAAAAATTTGGCAAAATCATTGTCTATGATAACTTGAAAGGCAGAAAATGCACTTAAAGTGTGGTTGGTGAAGAGGTTGTAAGACAAGATGTCGGTAGCATGAGTTGGTTACATAGTGGTCCCCAACCTTTTTGGCACCAAGGACCGGTTTCATGGAAGATAGTTTTTCCACAGATGGGGATGGGGTGGGCAAAGTTCAGGCGGTGATGCAGATGATGGGGAACAGCTGTA
Organism: Microcebus murinus; assembly: GCF_040939455.1. NCBI lineage: Eukaryota > Metazoa > Chordata > Mammalia > Primates > Cheirogaleidae > Microcebus > Microcebus murinus. The sequence goes on along the minus strand of NC_134112.1, from coordinate 81,503,595 downwards.
TATACTCTGCTCAGTTCCTGCTGTGCACTGTCCCCCACCCCCCAAGTTTCATGGAAGACAATTTTTCCACAGGCCAGGATTGGGGGGTGGCAGAGCTCTGTGGTCCAGTCCCTAACAGGCCCCAGACAGATATAGGTCCTTGGCCTGGAGGGTTGGGAACCACAGTGTTATTATTAGCCCATTTGTTAAACTACAAGCAAGAGATAGCTCAGAAAAGAATTGGCCTATTTTCAAGCAAGGGAAAAGAGAATCCAGAAATTTCAGGACTTACAATATGGAGAGTTGTAACTGTTTTTATCCAACTTATGAAAGATAAAATTTTAAAACACTTTGAACCATAAGGCTGTTTTAAGACATTGCCTTAGGGTGAAGACCAAATTAAGGGTGTGGTATTTAGGCTTTTTATTGTCTCTGTACTGGATCATGTGGGCTTCAGTAAATTCTTTCAGTTAGACAAAAAGGTTCAAGGAAAGGGACCAAAGGAATGGCTTTACAGAAGGCTGATAAAGTACCTACCACCAAGTTTAGAGAGGCATCAAAAAAAGTTGTGATTATGGCTATTGGCAAATGAGCTGACTGGAATGAAATAGATTTTTAAAAGCTTTTGAGAGTTATATTGCTAAATTGCCAGTCCAACTAAAGGATAATGACTGTTCAAAATATAAAATGGCTCTTGAGCCCCAGCATACCTAAAACAGGAAGCAGACAAGGAAAGCTGTTCAGCCACCAGGAACACAGGGAAAGCATTCCCCAATGTCCTCTTCAGAGTGGCCAAGGATATGAGAAAAGGAAGCCTTCTCTGCTCCCACAGAACCATGAGGAGTGGGGAGCCTACTTCTAAGGAGCAGACTGAATACCTTTCCTATCCCCAGAGTTACATCACCTCACATTTGCTCAGTGGGATTACAGAATTGCTATGGACCAGCGATTACTATGTGCCTTTCATTCTCCTGCTTTCAGAAAAAGAATGTTTATTGAGACTATCTTCTCCCTGTTCTATCATTGTATTTTTTTTTGAGACAGAGTCTCACTCTGTTGCCCAGGCTAGAGTGCCGTGGCGTCAGCCTAGCTCACAGCAACCTCAAATTCCTGAGCTCAAGCAATCCTTCTGCCTCAGCCTCCCAAGCAGCTGGGACTACAGGCATGTGCCACCATGCCCGACTAATTTTTTCTATATATTTTTTAGTTGTCCAATTAAGTTTTTTCTATTTTTAGTAGAGACGGGGTCTCACTCTTGCTCAGGCTGGTTTCAAACTCTTGACCTTGAGTGATCCTCCTGCCTCAGCCTCCCAGAGTGCTAGGATTCGCCACCGCAACAGCCTATCATTGTATTTTGGATGTGTGTATGTGTGTGTGTGTGTGGTACGGGACAGAGGCAGATAACTTGTTTTCTTATTTAACATTTCTTTTTTTTTTTTTTTTTTTTTTGAGTCAGAGTCTCACTCTGTTGCCTGGGCTAGAGTGCCGTGGCATCAGCCTAGCTCACAGCAACCTCAAACTCCTGGGCTCAAGAGATCCTCCTGCCTCAGCCTCCTGAGTAGCTGGGACTATAGGCATGTGCCACCATGCCCAGCTAATTTTTTCTATATATTTTTAGTTGGCCAATTAATTTCTTTCTATTGTTGGTAGAGATGGGGTCTCGCTCTTGCTCAGGCTGATTTCGAACTCCTGACCTTGAGTGATCCGCCTGCCTCAGCCTCCCCGAGTGCTAGGATTCTAGGCGTGAGCCACCGCAACATTTCTTGTTTCTTTTTTAAACAGCTTTATTGAGATATCGTTGACATAAAAATTGTAAATATTTAGAGTGCAGCTTGAAGTTTTGATATATATATATGCATATATATGTGTGTATATATATATATATATATATACACACATTTTGAAGTGATCACAATTCAGTTCATTAACTGTGAAAGTTATCAAAATGGAATCACTAATGTCAGATCCTAACAAAACGAATCTGAAAGGCCATGAAAGAGAGGCCTTCCTGTGAGTATGCCTGTGATGAGAACTATGCAAGGAACTCCTCAGAACCACAGTATTGCAGATAAGCCACTTGCACAAGGACACTTGCCTAATAATGGCTATCTCCACCAATGAGCTGCCAACTCTTGCAACAAGTCCTGTAACCAGTGGTCTTTGTTTCAAAACAGTTTACATGGACTTTTTTGTCTTTAAAAGCCATTGAAAAATAATGCTTCCCTTTGCCCCAATCCCTTTAGATGTACCTATGGTCCACCATAACTTGCACACCATATTGTAATCCCCTGCTATTCTCAAATAAATTATTTGCTTTGGAAAGTCAGTCTCTGTCACTCATTTTAGGATGACATAACATATTTTGTTGCTATTTAAGTCTGCAAGTCTCTGGATCAAGACACACTTCATCTAGACCTTCATCTAGGTTAGATCCTGGATTTTAGGTCTAACATGACTGGATAAGATTTTTAGAGTCTTCCTTGAGGAGGGGCTATGTGGATTTTGTGTATAGGATAGGAGCAGATATTCATTATTGACTCACTTTCTCTACTGCAAGAGTATTATACCACCCCATACTTGCCACCCTGTACGTACAGTATGCTTCTTCTCTGGCCCAATGTTAGGCTTGTCCATGCAAGTTGGTTTTGGCCAATAGAATATGAACAATTTGACTTATGCCATATCTAAGCAGGAGCTTTAAATATGCTTGCAGGGTATAGTTTGTCTTTGGCTCCTGGCCTTCACTATGAAAGCAGTTATGTCCCAGGTAGGGGCTATTGCATCAGCCTAATGCCAGGAGAAAACGACTTATGGAGCAAGCCAATCAAGCAAGCCAAGCTGAGCAGAGCAGAACTGTAGCTGACCCCCAGAAATACACATTATTGTAAATCACTAAGATTTAGAGTTGTTTGTTTGAGCATTCCTTGGGGGTAGACTAATGCAAGATTTTGTATATTCACCCTCTTTATTATACCCTTCATTTCTATAACTAATATGACTAAGTTTTTCTTGTGTTGAGGAATTTAAAGACCAAATTTCTAATTCCAGCCTATTTTTCTTTATTAAAGTGCTTCAGTAGATAGTGTTATCAATAATCAACACAAACTTTATTGAAACATTCACAAAAATCTTCTACTTTATAAATCACTCAAATAATGTTTTTCTATGTAGTAACAGTAATCACCATTAGAAATTGGTTAATCTGAGTTTATTCCTAACCACACATTCGGGTTTTCAAATTGGGAGATTCAACCTGGTTACCTTAGCATGGAGGCCTGGCTGTCAGTACATGACAGCTAGTCTCACCAAGTCCATGGAGAAAACCAAACTAATCACTCATCCTTGGTGCTGCAGTTTCTCTATCTATACAGAGAACTAATCTTTCCTTAGAGAAGAGTTGTAAATAATAAAAATATAAAATTTTAAAGCTTAGCATACTTCTGTATCTCAAAAAGCACTCATGTGCATACTTTTAAACGGGTAACTTATTTGTTCTTGACACAATTTGAATTTAATATGGCTTTAAAGAAAATAGAGTGATGATTTCTCTTTCCTTGAAAATTGTCTTTTCATTCAAATCACACTAAAATCATACAAGCTGACTCTAGATTAATAAAATTCATAGAAGATATGCTCAGTAAATTATTTTGATTACAATAGGACTGCCATCCTACTTAGATAAAATTTACACATTTTAAGAAGTTTTATCCATTACATACTTACATTCTCCATGACCTTTCCATAAAAACAGAAATCCTGCTACCCTAAAGCACAAAGAGATAAAATTCAAAGTTTACTTACTAGATTTTGGTATAGTTCCTTCGGATATTATCAAGTATTCTATCATGACCTCCAAGTGAGACTGTGGTTAGCAAAAGACAGAGTAAATAAGCAAATTTTGACTACATCTCCCAGCATAAGGTGACCTGGTGCCATCATTAAAAGATTCAGCAGAGTCTATGTTGGGGGGAACAATTTAAAGTAAAAAAGCTTGAAGATATAGATGACATAATTCTGGGGACAGAAGAGAAATAAAATAATCCTGACTAAATCAGAAACTTTTCTAGAAACCTAGTTTCTTTTGGGTGGTATGTGATACTGCTGTAAAAGAGAGAAGTGTAAAGAGGTTAGCACATAAATCCTTATATTTTCAATGAAATGTGCAATATTTTTGATAGAAACAGTATTGCTAAATCTCCACATGATACTTTGAAACTGCTAGCAATAAAAGAAAAAAATCATTAATCAACATTGGAGAAAAAGAAAAATGGTAAGCTGTGATGCTCTTGCTGTTCTTTTCAATTAAAAAAATAAATAAATCGTGAGCACAAATGGACATAACATCTCAATAAATAAAACCTCCTGTAGCTAACTTGTCATTTAAAAAATGAATTGCATGAAAACGATAATTTTTTGCAGTATACTCAGCCATCTTAAGATGGAAGTAGCTTCAGAAAAACATGGAACATCCTTAAAGAAGGCCTGATTATTTCATATTGGTTGTAGCTCTTTAAAAATAGCAGAGTACTCCATGCCCTATACAGAGTACACAAGGAAATAATTTTCACATTGAACACAGATCTCTTAGGTAATAAAGAAAAAAACACTACATAACACACTTTTCTATAACATGCACTATTTAGGGAATAGTAAATCATCATCCTCCACAAAGAAGGTGCAGGTGCTCTAAAATCATCTTAGAGCTAATGATCTTAGAAAGAGGTGAGTGTCAAAATTTAAAATATAGACTTAATTTCAAAGTTGGTTTTGCCAAACCTCTGATAAGTCCTAGGAATCCAGGGTGAACAAGAAGAAAACTTTCTCCCTATTTTACAACCTGTATCCCACACTATCTGTGATGAATGCTAGGAGTCAAATGCCATAACAAACTTCCTCTCACTCTTGGGGCCAGCTAAGGCTAGACTAGTTCTAGCCAAGACTAAAGCAGGGAGAGGGAGAGGTCCCACCAAAGAGCCTGTCCAGGACTGAATCACTAAAAGATTTTCAAGACCAAGTGGGCACCCAACTGACCCCAGAGAATACTGGGATAAAAAAAATGTTAATCATTTTGTTGTGACTCAGGATTCCGCCTTGCGCCATCTCTAGGCCCAACAAACTCCAGAATAGCCCTGAACTGTACTGGATGTCCTAGGGCTGGGCCATATCGCCCCTTGAAAAGCACTCCTAGAACTGGAAATGAAGGCTTAGCAGGGTAGGCAGAGCACCATTTATTGGAGCCAACCTCCATCTATCAATGCTTTGTTAAGAGGAGCTCAGTCAGTGATTCTGGAGCAGCTCCTCCCAACAGATGGGCTGTGAAAACACCTCTCTCTCCAGCCAGAGCTCATATGAATAGTGGAAATCTTCAGGCAGATCCAGCCTCTGCCCCAGCACACTCTGGAGGCAGTTATCCACAGGTGAAAATTCAGAGTCCTGGGGTCTGTCATACCGGCGGCTGTTAAAAGCCTCAATGTTGGCTCGCAAGGTGCATTCTTCTGCTTGGAAGTCCCATGGCCTGGCATCGATGTCTTTGTTGGGAAGAGAGGAAGAAAAAGATATATATGACTTAGGATACTGCTCCCCTTACCACAGAGCATGGTCTCTGGGACTCCAACAATGAAATTACTTAAAATCACATCCCACCCCTGCTTTTTTTTTTTTTTTTTTAAAGACAAGGTCTTGGCTGGCTAATTTTTTTATTTAAAATTATTTTTTGTAAAGATGGAGTCTCGCTATGTTGCCCAGGCTGGTCTTGACCTCCTGGCTTCAAGTGATCCTCCTGCTTCAGCCTACCTAAGTGCTGGGATTACAGGTGTGAGCCACCACACCTGGCCAAATTCCCTTTTTTGTAAAGAGCAATGTACAAAGTATACAGCATGCTGACGCTTAGGTTTAAAAAACAGACACATCCCCCATACATAAACTTGTATGTATAGAAATTATCTTTGGAAGGGTAGTCTAGAAACTGGTAACAGTTGTTATACCTCTGAGAATGGAAATGAGGGTCCTGAGGGAGGTGGACTTCTTTTATTGTATTTCTTTTTTATTATTTTACTTTTTTACTAGTTATATGTATCAGTTGTTGTATGTATTATGTTTTCTACAAGGGTAACTACATTCCTTTTATGGAGCTTTCCCTAAGGGATGAGAGTTTCTCATTTGAATGGGAAGGGACAAGAGGGGTACATCTGGAGAATCAGGATGGACCAATTACTGAAGACTTCCCTGATTCCCTGGAATTCCCCTCAGCACATGATGAATCTATGTGTCAGCTTATTTTAAGATTATGAGGTGAAGGCTTCCATGGAGGTAAAGAAAGAAAACGGATAATCTGCTTTCCTTCTATGTACTTAGACACTTATTTCAGGGTGAGAGATACAATTTCCCAGATCTCTTATGTCCTATACTCAATGGTTTATATTAAGAAAGTACAGTTTGACTTTGGGATCATAATGGCACCAAGGACAGATGTGGCATTTACAGGATAAAACGTTTTCACTTTTTAAAAATTTATAAGAATTTATTTTTTTAATTTTTTCTTTTCTTTTCTTAATTTTTTTTCTCTTTTTATTCTTTCCTTCCTCCAATGTTAACATTTGCTCACATAAGAATTTAAATAGCTAATTGTACTTTATGTCTTACAGTAGAAATTGAATCCTGGCTTATTATATGCTAATCATATGTTTCCCTTAGTTCTCTAAACTCTTTTTTTTTTTTCTTTCATTTTTTTAAATCAGAGGAAAGTGAAAACACAGTCCCTCACTACCACAAATTATACTGCCAAGTTTCCCACATTTGGGGAAATCTCAGGGATCGGCACATTCAGAGTGCAATGCATAAGCCTCACTCTGGGAAAACTATCTTCCCTGCCAGCTTAAGTGAGTATAGTTCTCTGAACTGTTTACTGCAGCATCCTCTAAAATTCAAGCAGGTTACAAATTCAGCAAAGGCAAGTCATTAGACACCTTACCAAAAACTCTCAAATACAATTATGGAAATAATGGTCAAATCCCATTACAGCAAATACAATGAAAAAGCTTGCCAAAATAAAATTTTCCGAATTTTGGTCAACCTTAGCATAGGTTCTGGTAGTTCAACCAGATATTGAAAGGGAGTGGCGTTGCTAAAATAACAGGAAAATATCTAATCCCACAATTTCCCCAGTAACAGATCAATCCTATCAGTTCACTCACTAACAGGCACCCTGCAGGGTTCTGGAATGGCCACCCAGAGTAGGTGTGGCCAGGCGAGAGAGATGGAGACAGAGAAGAGGAAGGAGGAACAGGAGATCCAAAAGAGAAACATTATCTGGAAAGTTAAGGCAATGAGAGAGATGCAGGGGTAAAAAGTAACACGAGGCAGGCACAGTAAAGACCAGAAAGACTAGCAAGTTTAAAGAAAGCTTGAAAATAGAGGACTTTAGATTCTTTGCTTGGCTAGTGGCGACAAAAGGTCAAGTACCTTTACACAGAGATTCATTCTTGGGCCAAATTTCCTGGTCTTTTAATTTACTGAGCATTTGGGATGGGGGTCAATGAGTCCCAAAGTTCTGACCAAATGTTGCTCATGTTGGCAACTAAGAAAAAGAAAAGGATGTTTTGGGGGATGGTCACATGTTGCCAGAAGTCTGAGAGGGCATCCCCAATTCAGGTGACTTGTTGAAGGTCTGATCAGACATCAGGCAGCCTCCAAAATCTGAGTCAGACCAAAACCTAGTGATCTGAACCAGAGAATAGGCATCCCTGACTTCTGACTCAGATTGTAAATTTGAAGTCTTCCCCATAGCCAGGTGTCCCTGGGTCTGGGTGAAGAGTAATGGGGGCTGTGCCCCCCCTGCGAAAGAGTGGTTAGGAAGTGTCCCTCCATGACACTCCCCTGAGTGGTAGACCCAGCATTGGGGTTTTACTTTTTTTTTTTGAGACAGAGTTTCACTTTGTTGCCTGGTCTAGAGTACCATGGCATCAGCCTACCTCACAGCAACCTCAAACTCCTGGGCTCAAGCAATCCTTCTGCCTCAGCCTCCCGAGTAGCTGGGACTACAGGCATGCCCCACCATGCCCGGCTAATTTTTTCTATATATTTTTAGTTGGCCTATTAATTTCTTTCTACTTTTTTAGTAGAGATGGCGTCTCGCTCTTGCTCAGGCTGGTCTTGAACTCCTGACCTCAAGCGATCCTCCTGCCTCGGCTTCCCAGAGTGCTAGGATTACAGGCATGAGCCACCACGTCTGGCTTGGGGTTTTACTTTAACCAAACCAAATCAAACCTTGAAGTTACCACTCACCGCCTTATGCCTATGACCATTCCCAAAGTTTCCAGAGACCAAATTACTCACTGAATTCTGTACGATTTGAGGACATTAAGAGGAATGTCTTTGGAATTGCCGCAGAGAAGGGAGAAGTTTCCAGACTGAAGCAGCTCTACCCCCTACCCCTACCTTCTCACCCCCTACCAGAGGTAAAAAAAAAAAAAAAAAAAAAAGAGAGACAATGAGATAGTCCCCTGACCTCTTCCTGTGTGGAAGCAGAGAAATTCCCCATACCGAGGCAGAGAAGTGATTTTCCTTATATAAAGGTATAGAAGTGACTCAGTTTCCTTGTGACTCAGTCTCAAGTCCCCATGCCAAGGCAAAGAAGTGATTTGCCTTTGTCCTTGTACAGGGCACCAGATGTTAGGGGTTGAAAGGCTGGTAGGTGTTCACGATGGGGGTGGAGAACATTTTCTCATGCAGAAATTAAGATATAAAAGTAAAAAAGTTTATTTTATTCTTTAGAAAGACAGAGAATGGGGGTGGGGGGGGGGAGAAAGAGAACAGGTGGCATCCCAAACAAAGAGAAGGGGATCCAGCAGTGAGGCCAAGTGGCTTGCTGATTTTAAGGGGGACGAAGAGAAAAAAAAAATAGTGATGGCTGTCAGTTGATAACAAAAGCAGTAGCAGGTAAATAACAAAAAACTGCAAGGATGTCAAAGTCCAAAATTTCATTTCCTGCCTTTCCTTGGAGAAGGGATTATCACAGGAGATGTGACTCCATCCTGGAGATATGGTTGAGGCATGGAGCTCGTTCTCCTGTTGTTTACTCACGAATTCTGTAAAAAAGCAGATTCTCAAAAAACAATTTTGAAAGAGAGAGATTTACATCTCTTTTCTGAAACTGTGTAAAACAGAACTCCTCCTGTAGGGTACCTGTTAGTGAGAGAACTCATAGGATTGATCTGTTACTGGGGAAATTGTGGGATTAGGTATTTTCCTGTTATTTTTGCAAGGCTGCCCTTTCAAAATTATGTCTCCTCGGGGGTATAGCTCAGGGGCAGGGCCTTTGACTACAGATAGTATGCCTCCTGATGTGAGGCAATATGCAGTTTCCAACATTACCTAGGATGTACTATAGTCAAAAAGGTTTAAACCGAATTCATCAAACCTTTAAATCTAACTTTAAGTTTACAGGTAATAAATACCAAGGATAGAGGAATAAGGTAAATGACACCATAAAGAAGCAAACAGGCCGGGCGCGGTGGCTCACGCCTGTAATCCTAGCACTCTAGGAGGCCGAGGCGGGCTGACTGCTCGAGGTCAGGAGTTCATAACCAGCCTGAGCAAGAGCAAGACTTCGTCTCTACTATAAATAGAAAGAAATTAATTGGCAAACTAATATATATATATAGAAAAAATTAGCCGGGCATGGTGGCGCATGCCTGTAGTCCCAGCTATTCTGGAGGCTGAGGCAGTAGGATTGCTTGAGCCCAGGAGTTTGAGGTTGCTGTGAGCTAGGCTGACGCCACAGCACTCACCCTAGCCTGGGCAGCAAAGCGAGACTCTGTCTCAAAAAAAAAAAAAAAAAAAAAAGAAGCAAACAGACAAATTCAGAAGGTGGGTATTCTGCAGGACAACTGGGCTAGTTCTTCAATTAGTGTTATGGGGGAAAAAAAAGACTGCTAAATTCAAAATGAATTAATGTATATAACCAGATGCAATTTGCGGTCCTGGATTGGATTCTTACTTGGAAAAAATAACAATAAAGAACATTTTGATCAACCTCACTAGTATTGACAAGAAAAAAAAAATATGAGAAAAAAAAAAAAAAGAACATTTTGAGGCCGGGTGTGGTGGCTCATGCCTGTAATCCTAGCTCGAGATCAGGAGTTCGAAACCAGCCTGAGCAAGAGCAAGACCCCGTCTCTACTACAAATAGAAAGAAATTAATTGGCCAACTAATATATATAGAAAAAAAATTAGCCAGGCATGGTGGCTCATGCCTGTAGTCACAGCTACTTGGGAGGCTGAGGCAGTAGGATTGCTTGAGCCCAGGAGTTTGAGGTTGCCGTGAGCTAGACTGATGCCATGGCACCCTAGCGCAGGCAACAAAGTGAGACTCTGTCTCAAAAAAAGAGAACATTTTGAGACAACTGGGGAATTCTAAATATGAATTGTATTAGATGAAATGAAAATATACTGACATGTAAAGATATAGATAATGTTAACTGAAAAGAGATTATAAAATGGCATATATAATTTGCTTTCATTTTAATAAAATATGCATGCATATAGAAAAAGATCTGGAAGAATACACAATAAGGTGTTAATGGTAGTAATCTCTAGGTGGCACAAATATGGCATAAATATGATAATATAATACAATGTTTTCTTATTTGTATTTTCTATCTTTTCTTCCTAACTGCTTTAAAATAAAAGTTATTTTAACTTAACACATCTTTTGGAGAAAGCTGCCATTTAAAAGAACATCTTGGAAAGGGGGTAATTATCTTTCAATTTACTTGTTTTATAAAATGGATCTTCGTAGTTTACAGGGTAAAGGACAGGGTACACATTAGAATTTGGGGCATCTGAGCATTGGAAGAGGAAAAAGAAAAAAATAATGAAGGTTAGAAAAAAAAAGAGTAAAAAATAAAATAAAATAAAATAAAATAAAATAAAATAAAATAAAATAAAATAAAATAAAAGAATTTGGGGCATTTAAACGTGTTAAAGTTTGGTGTATTAGCACCCGACCTATAATCACATATTTTCTCACCCAAAATACGTAACAATTCATGCCAAGAGTAGAGATAAATAGAATGTTTATTTAGTTTAGTTTAAACCCCGGGAAACTCCTGGAAGTCAGGAGCTCTGAGAATACTCACCATTCCCATAAGCCCAGTCATCATTCATGCGGTGGCGTACTTTCTGGTAAATGGCTGACATGGTTTTCATGTTGCTTTTCCTCCATTGGCGACCCAGGTACTTGGTCTGTATCTTTAGCAGCTTTAGGACATAAAGTTGCAGCATGGCCTGTTTGACCTTGAGGGCCCGCTTTAAGATTGGAGCCGATTTAAACACCACTAGCATCTGCCCATTAAAAGAGGGGTGGGGTGAAGAAATGCAGATAAAGATCTCAAGTTTCTTGGAATTTCCAACTCACAGACAAATTAAACCAAACCTGGCTAGCCTCAGAAGCCCCCAAGGAGCTTTTGGGAATCTGTGGTCCAGGCTCTATATAGATAGTCTTCAAGAACAAAGAGGGAACTATTCCATTCATATTTCATAATTCAAAGTTTCTCATATTCAAAATACATAGTATATAGGCCGGGCGCGGTGGCTCATGCCTGTAATCCTAGCTCTTGGGAGGCCGAGGCGGGCGGATTGCTCAAGGTCAGGAGTTCAAAACCAGCCTGAGCAAGAGTGAGACCCTGTCTCTACTATAAATAGAAAGAAATTAATTGGCCAACTGATATATATATAAAAAAATTAGCCGGGCATGGTGGCTCATGCCTGTAGTCCCAGCTACTCGGGAGGCTGAGGCAGAAGGATCGCTCGAGCCCAAGAGTTTGAGGTTGCTGTGAGCTAGGCTGACGCCACGGCACTCACTCTAGCCTGGGCAACAAAGCGAGACTCTGTCTCAAAAAAAAAAAAAAAAAAAAAAAAGACAAAACAAAATACATAGTATAAAGTGAAAAGAAAATTTTGTTAGCCACACATCCATTTTCACTGTTACCAGTTTCTTGTCTATCATCTGGAGATAATTCTATGTACACATATATTATTTTTGTTTCTTAACACAAAACAATAGTCAATGCAGATCCTGCCATACTGTTCTATATCTTTCTTTTTTTTTTGAGACAGAGTCTCACTTTGTTGCCCAGGCTAGAGTGAGTGCCGTGGAGTCAGCCTAGCTCACAACAACCTCAAACTCCTGGGCTCAAGTGATCCTCCTGCCTCAGCCACCCAAGTAGCTGGGACTACAGGCATGTGCCACCATGCCCAGCTAATTTTTTCTTTATATATATTAGTTGGCCAATTAATTTCTTTCTATTTATAGTAGAGACGGGGTCTCGCTCTTGCTCAGACTAGTTTCGAACTCCTGACCTGGAGCAATCCGCCCGCCTCAGCCTCCCAGAGTGCTAGGATTACAGGCGTGAGCCACCACGCCCGGCCTGTTCTATATCTTTTTACTAAACAATATATCTTGAAAATTATTTCATATCAGTATAGAACTACCTCCTTCTTTTTTTTTAATAATTTTTTTTTTTTTATAGAGACAGGGTCTTGCTATGTTGCCCAGGCTGGAGTGCAGTGGCTATTCACAGGTGCAATCCCACTACTGATCAGCACGGGAGTTTTGACCTGCTCTGTTTCTGACCTGGGCCGGTTCACCCCTCCTTAGGCAACCTGGTGGTCCTCCGCTCCTGGGAGGTCACCATATTGATGCCGAACTTAGTGTGAACACCTGATTGGCATAGCACACTACAGCCCAGAACTCCTGGGCTCAAGCGATCCTCCCATCTCAGCCTCTCGAGTAGCTGGGCCTCCTTCTTTTTAATGGTTGCAAATATTCTAAGGATGTACCATCATTTATTTAACCAGTTAGTCCTATATTAGTGGGCATTTAGGTTGTTTCCAATCTTTCATTATTATAAAAAATGCTGCAATGAATAATTTTGCACTTGCATCATTTGGGATGTGTGACTGTAATCCAAACAACATTGCTAACTTCTCTACCAGAGCTACTCTGAGGGAGGGTCTGTATTCAACTCCCTGAAAAGAAATGGACTGATGAGTAATCGTCTTATAGATAATAGAATAAGTGTCCAGGATTAGGAGGTGTTAAATCTTACATAGTATTCAGTGTCTATCTACAGAGCTCACAAAGCAGGCAGTCCACAAATATTTACTAATGATTTTTAAAAATTCAGTCAGATGGACACCTCAGTGATCTGAAGCCCCACTCACCATGGTCCTGGAATGTTTCCATTTGGTCAGTTTATTGAGCAACCTCAGGAGGTTGATGCAGGAAAAGAGGTTTCTCCAACAGAACTGGTTGTTGTCTCCAGCTTCCTATAATAATGAACATCCATCATTATCTCAACACCACAAGGCTTTCATTCCTAAAGAAGGCTGGAAGTCACTGTTGGTCAGTTTAGGTCAGGTGTTTCAGTATGAAATGCTACCTTCTCACCCCTGCTCTTCACATTGACATCTTTTTTTTTTTTTTTTTTTTTTTTTGAGACAGAGTCTCGCTTTGTTGCCCCAGGCTAGAGTGAGTGCCATGGTGTCAGCCTAGCTCACAGTAACCTCAAACTCCTGGGCTCAAGCAATCCTACTGCCTCAGCTTCTCAAGTAGCTGGGACTACAGGCATACGCCACCATGCCTGGTTAATTTTTTCTATATATATTAGTTGGCCAATTAATTTCTTTCTATTTATAGTAGAGATGGGGTCTCGCTCTTGCTCAGGCTGGTTTTGAACTCCTGACCTCGAGCAATCTGCCCGCCTTGGCCTCCCAGAGTGCTAGGATTACAGGTGTGAGCCACTGCGCCCGACCCACATTGACATCTTAAAGCACACAACATCCTTCATATGAAAACCCTCTCTGCTGCAAATCCTGGAAGACTTTTTACCTAGATCAAGTAAGAAAGATGATACATGAACACAATTCATAAGCTTTCTTGTGTAGCTTATACTTTAGGATCAGAAAAGAGATTCATAGAGTTTTATTCCTGTATACAGGTAATTTGCACTTATACAAGCTTTGTTTGTAATTGCTAGGAATTAGGTCTCATTCTAGTAGATTTTAAACTATGCTGGGCGGATCTGGTATTTATTATGCTTGAATATTTATTTATTTTTCCTTTTATTTATCATATTGTGGGGGTACAAATATTGTTAGGGTTACATATATTGCCCCTGCCATTCCTCCCCCAGCCCCCCTTCCTTACCAAAACATCAAGTGTGTCTTACCCCCAGGTGGTGTGCATCGCACCTATTTTGTAAGTATATGTCCCTCCCCTTCTCCCCCCTCCCATCTGCCCACCACCAGATAAAAGTTTTTTTTTTTCCTTTTTTTGAGTTTTGGGTTACATTGTATATCTTTACCTTTCCCTACAAAGGGTTAGAGGTACTTCCTACCCCCCGACAATGCTCACCACAACCCTAAGATGTGTATCTCCCCCAAATCCCGGTGAGCACTATCACCATTTGAGCACCATAGTTTTAATTAGTCAGTACCAATTTGATGGCGAGTAGATGTGGAGCCCATTTTCTTGATCTTGTGTCACCTCACTTTGGATAATGGGCTTAAGCTTAATCCAGGATAGCATAAATGGTGCTAGCTCACTGTCATTTCTTAGAATTCAGTAGTATTCCATTGTGAACATATACCAAATTTTAATTATCCACTCATGAATTGACGGATACTTATGTTGTTTCCATGATCTTGCAATAGTGAATTGTGCTGCCATAAACATTTGGGTGCAGATGTCTTTATAGTAGAATGTCTTATGCTCTTTTGGGTAGATGCCCAACAATGCTATTGCTGGGTGAATGGTATTTCTATATCTAGCTGTTTGAGGTATCTCCAAATTCTTTTCCACAGAGGTTGCACTAATTTGCAGTCCCACCAGCAGTGTAGGAGTGTTCCTGTCTCTCCATATCCTAGCCAGAATTTGTTGTTTTGGGATTTCTTGATACAAGCCATTCTCACTGGTGTTAGATGGTATCTCATTGTGGTTTTGATTTGCATTTCTCTGATGATTAGAGATGTTGAGCATCTTTTTATATGTTTGCAGGCCATTATTCTGTCTTCTTTAGAGAAGTTTCTGTTCATTTCCGTTGCCCATTTCTTTTTTTTTTTTTTTTTTTTTTTGAGACAGTCTCGCTTTGTTGTCCAGGCTAGAGTGAGTGCCGTGGCGTCAGCCTAGCTCACAGCAACCTCACACTCCTGGGCTCGAGCGATCCTTCTGCCTCAGCCTCCCGAGTAGCTGGGACTACAGGCATGCGCCACCATGCCCGGCTAATTTTTTATATACATATCAGTTGGCCAATTAATTTTTTTCTATTTATAGTAGAGACGGGGTCTCGCTCTTGCTCAGGCTGGTTTTGAACTCCTGACCTTGAGCAATCCGCCCGCCTCGGCCTCCCAGAGAGCTAGGATTACAGGCGTGAGCCACCGCGCCCGGCCCGTTGCCCATTTCTTGATGGGATTGTTTGATTTTTTTTCTTGTTTATTCTTTTAAGTTCTAGATAGATACTTGTTATTAGACCTTTATCAGAAGTATAGAGAGCAAATATTTTCTCCCACTCTGTGGGTTGTCTATTTGCTCTAATGATGGTTTCCTTAGCTATGCAGAAACTTTTTAATTTGATGAGATCCCATTTGTTTATTTTTGATGCAGCGGTGATTGCCTTGGGGCTCTTCCTCAAAAATTCTTTGCCTAGACCAATGTCTAATAGGGTTTTCCCAACGTCTTCTTCTAGGATTCTTAAGGTTTCATGCCTTAGGTTAAGTCTGTTATCTATCTTCAGTGAATTTATGTGAGAGGTGAGAAGGGTAGGGATCCTGATAGGTAGGGATCCTGTTTCAATCTTCTGCATGTGGCTAACCAGTTTTCCCAGCACCATTTATTAAAGAGGGATTCTTTTCCCCATTGTATATTTTTGTCTACTTTATCAAATATTAGGTTGCCATATACTGATGGTTTCATCTCTGGTATCCCAGATCTATTTATGCTTGAATATTTAAATCAACCCCCACCATCCTTCATCAAACCCTACTCTAGTCAGATGCTAAATTCTTCAGCATGGAAGGAAAAATGGCAGATGGTTTATTCTAACCAGGTGTTTTTCTTATATTGTTCCTTGATAGCTATGAGCACCTAACCAGAAATAACATATGGATGTCAGATTAGAAACAGGTATCTACTCATAGAAACATTTTTCAGGGATAAAAATAAGAGTCCTGAGAGACAGCGCCGGGCCAAGTGAGAGCCGGACGGGCACTGGGCGACTCTGTGCCTCACTGAGGAAAAATAACTAAACATGGGCAAAGGAGATCCTAAGAAGCCGAGAGGCAAAATGTCATCATACGCATTCTTTGTGCAAACTTGCCGGGAGGAGCACAAGAAGAAGCACCCAGACGCTTCAGTCAACTTCTCAGAGTTTTCTAAGAAGTGCTCAGAGAGGTGGAAGACCATGTCTGCTAAAGAGAAAGGAAAGTTTGAAGATATGGCAAAGGCGGACAAGGCCCGTTATGAAAGAGAAATGAAAACCTATATCCCTCCTAAAGGGGAAACAAAAAAGAAGTTCAAGGATCCCAATGCACCCAAGAGGCCTCCTTCGGCCTTTTTCTTTTTCTGTTCTGAGTATTGCCCTAAAATCAAAGGAGAACATCCTGGCCTTTCCATTGGTGATGTTGCAAAGAAACTGGGAGAGATGTGGAATAACACTGCTGCAGATGATAAGCAGCCTTATGAAAAGAAGGCTGCAAAGCTGAAGGAAAAGTATGAAAAGGATATTGCTGCATACCGAGCTAAAGGAAAGCCTGATGCAGCAAAAAAGGGAGTCGTCAAGGCTGAAAAAAGCAAGAAAAAGAAGGAAGAGGAGGAAGATGAGGAAGATGAAGAGGATGAAGAGGAGGAGGAAGATGAAGAAGATGAAGATGATGATGATGATGATGAATAAGTTGGTTCTAGCGCAGTTTTTTTTTTCTTGTCTATAAAGCATTTAACCCCCCTGTACACAACTCACTCCTTTTAAAGAAAAAAATTGAAATGTAAGGCTGTGTAAGATTTGTTTTTAAACTGTACAGTGTCTTTCTTTGTATAGTTAACACACTACCGAATGTGTCTTTAGCTAGCCCTGTCCTGGTGGTATTTTCAATAGCCACTAACCTTGCCTGGTACAGTATGGGGGTTGTAAATTGGCATGGAAATTTAAAGCAGGTTCTTTTTGGTGCACAGCACAAATTAGTTATATATGGGGATGGTAGTTTTTTCATCTTCAGTTGTCTCTGATGCAGCTTATACGAAATAATTGTTGTTCTGTTAACTGAATACCACTCTGTAATTGCAAAAAAAAAGTTGCAGCTGTTTTGTTGACATTCTGAATGCTTCTAAGTAAATACAATTTTTTTATTAAAAAAAAAAAAAAGAGTCCTTATGTAATTTTGAGGTCTGCAAATATATACCAGTATCAGAAGCTATATAAATCAATCAGCACGTATGACAGCCAAACCAACATCTTGGAAATTCCTCATGTCTACAGTGTGATAGGAAAATATAGGAATAGAAGATGTGTAGAAGTGAGCTGCTATCTGATGAATAGAAAATTACCTCCTCCTCCCCCAAATTAATTTGAAGCAAGCAAGACAGGCATACATCTAATGTGAAATGAGCACTCAAGATTTTTGAGGGGCTTTCCTAATTCCAAGGGCCAAAAAATTTCAGAAAAACTTTTTAGAAATATTATTTAGATATAATATCCTCCTTCCTATGTAAATGTTCAATATTGTGCTTAGAACTAGTCCCAGGAGAACAACCTATCTACTTCTGAGGGAAACTTCCATGAGAGTTTCCACCCTAGTGCATTAGCTAGTTTGGCTTGCCCAAAACACATCAGGTTCTACAGACATTGTATCTTGTGTAGTTAACAGAAAAAGATACACTTTTAAATTTTTAAGCAGCAAGGGAAACACAAAACATGGGATAGGTAAGTATATTTCTACTTTGAGCTTCCTTTATCCTGGTTTCCGATATGGTAGAGGCGTAAAAAACATGCATTCTTTAGCACTTAAAAAGAATAATATGGGAATGGAGGTGTGGCCTTATAGAAGCACTGGAGTAGGTACCAGGCCACCTGGATTATGCCTCAGCACTGACTGTATGATCTTAGGCAAATCATTTCCCCTGTTTCCTAGAAGTTGAACTAGCTAATTTTTTTTTTTTTTTTTTTTTTGAGACAGAGTCTCGCTTTGTTGCCCAGGCTAGAGTGAGTGCCATGGTGTCAGCCTAGCTTACAGTAACCTCAAACTCCTAGGCTCAAGTGATCCTACTGCCTCAGCCTCCCAAGTAGCTGGGTCTACAGGCATGTGCCACCATGCTCGGCTGATTTTTTCTATATATATTAGTTGGCCAATTAATTTCTATTTATAGTAGAGATGGGGTCTCCCTCTTGCTCAGGCTGGTTTCGAACTCCTGACCTTGAGCAATCCACCCGCCTCGGCCTCCCAGAGTGCTAGGATTACAGGCGTGAGCTACTGTGCCTGGCCTGAACTAGTTAATCTTTAAAATTGTTTCAGCTCTGACCATTCTATCTGTGATTTACTCGGACTTTCTCCAGTTGAAAAGAACTACCTCATTCTTTTTTTTCTTGTTGAGACAGAGTCTCGCTTTGTTGCCCAGGCTAGAGTGAGTGCCGTGGCATAAGCCTAGCTCACAGCAACCTCAAACTCCTGGGCTCAAGCAATCCTGCTGCCTCAGCCTCCCGACTAGCTGGGACTACAGGCATGCGCCACCATGCCCGGCTAGTTTATATATATATATATATTAGTTGGCCAATTAATTTCTTTCTATTTATAGTAGAGACGGGGGTCTCGCTCTTGCTCAGGCTGGTTTCGAACTCCTGACCTCAAGCAATCCGCCCGCCTCAGCCTCCCAGAGTGCTAGGATTACAGGCGTGAGCCACCGCGCCCGGCTTGGTTTCGAACTCCTGATCTTGAGCAATCCACCTGCCTTGGCCTCCCAGAGTGCTAGGATTACAGGCATGAGCCACTGCGCCGGGCCCCTCATTCTTTTTAATGATGAATAATAATATTCTATTATAAGGATGTACCATCATTTATTTAACCAGTTGGTCTTGTATTAGTGGGCATTTAGGTTGTTTCCAATCTTTCATTATTATAAACAATGCTGCAATGAATAATCTTGGACTTGCATCATTTGGGATGTGTGACTGTAATCCAAACATTGCTAACTTCCCTGCCTGAGATACCCTAAGGGAGGATCCATATTTAGTTCCCTGAAAAGAAATGGATTAGTGAGTAATCAAGTGAAGTTTTAAAGTTTTCAAAGAGAAGTTTTAAGTGAGGATAAGTTGATTGTGACTGCCTTTTCTTCAGAGCTCAGTCTCAAGAGTCCCAAGAAAGGTACCACAGTTCCCTCCCTGAAGATAGTCTCAGTTGCCCATGGCCTGGCTCTCCTTTCCTTTTGATAAGCCTTCTCAGACAACTGTAACTAGCCCCACTTCTGCTGTCACCAGATGCTGCCTGGAGCTGACACTGAAGGCACACATGCTGGTCAGTGGCTCTATCAGGACAGCCAAGCACCACTGTTCTGTCTCCTCTGCTTGCAGCAGCAAGCTCTACCCATAGCGCTGCTCTAGCTTCTGCCTTGTTCTAACTCAGCAGATAATCATTTTCCCAGCAGGCCTTCAGCTCCATGGTACCTGTTCAGATTTGCCAGACTCAAGGGTTTTTTCTTTATGTTTATGTTCATTTAAGGCAGGTCACCTATTTTTTTCTCTCTCTCTTTTTTTTTTTTTTTTGAAAGATGCAGCATACTAAGCAAGATGTAAACCTGTGTGAGGAGACATTTTGTGAACAGCAGTACACAGTCACATTCTTCAGTACTTCATATTAGCCAAAGCAAGACCTTCACTTACTTTCAATTAGCTAAAGTTAAAAAAGAAAACATTTGCCCAAATTCCACTCTCACAAATAAATATTTGTTTGTAGTACACCTTGGGTCTAAAGGTTCAGTTCAGGGACCATCTCCAAAACACTATGAAGGCTATATTCTCAAAGATCCATCCATAGTTCAGCTGAGTAAGCCAAGCCAAAGAAAAATCCAGGCTATGCCAATTATGTAGACAATTAACTCAGATGATTAAGGGAAGAATGGAGTATTTCTTCCTTCTAGACTGAAGATATCAAATTGGTTAGAATCTGAGCACAAAAAGGGACTTAGTTGTTCTCCAATTTCGTCATCCACAGAAGCAAAAACTGAGGCCCAGAGAGGGGAAAGAGCTTGCCCAAGGTCATACAAGTATCCAATCTTATTTTTATTTATTTATTTATTTTTTTTTATTTTTTTTTTTGAGACAGAGTCTCACTTTGTTGCCCAGGCTAGAGTGAGTGCCGTGGCGTCAGCCTAGCTCACAGCAACCTCAAACTCCTGGGCTCGAGTGATCCTTCTGCCTCAGCCTCCCGGGTAGCTGGGACTACAGGCATGCGCCACCATGCCCGGCTAATTTTTTCTATATATATCAGTTGGCCAATTAATTTCTTTCTATTTATAGTAGAGACGGGGTCTCGCTCTTGCTCAGGCTGGTTTCGAACTCCTGACCTTGAGCAATCCGCCCGCCTCGGCCTCCCAAGAGCTAGGATTACAGGCGTGAGCCACAGCGCCCGGCCTTATTTTTATTTTTTAATTTTTTTTTGAGACAGAGTCTCACTCTGTTACCTGGGCTAGAGTGCTGTGGCATTAGCCTAGCTCACAGCAACCTCAAACTCTTGGCTCAAGCAATACTTCTGCCTCAGCCTCCTGAGTAGCTGGGACTACAGGCATGCGCCACCATGCCCAGCTAATTTTTTCTATATATATTAGTTGGCCAATTAATTTCCTTCTATTTATAGTAGAGACGGAGTCTGGCTCTTGCTCAGGCTGGTTTCAGACTCCTGACCTTGAGCGATCTGCCCACCTCGGCCTCTCAGAGTGCTAGGATTACAGGCCTGAGCCACAATGCCCAGCCCTTTCTAGTTGAAATTATGGAATCCTAGACACAGAAGGCGATTTCTGAGAGAAAATTTGGTTTGATCCAGTGCTTTCTGAACTTCTTGAAGACCTAATAGTAGAGAAGCCCTTTTTATGTTCTACTATAATTTCTACTTCAAAGCAGAAGGTAAGTTTCTAGCAAAAACAAAAAAAAAAAAAAAAAAAAAAAAACAACAACAAAAAAAACCAGTGAGGTTTACTGCTTTAAAGTGGAGCATTTGACTGAGTTCCGTCAGCCAATATGATCAGACTGAGCCCTTAAAAAAGAGATTCTAAGAGTGAGATGTAATAGTATATCTCAACCTCCTCAACAGCTTATTGAAGTCCATAAGTGACAAACGAGCTCTGCACTGAGAAATCAAAATTATTAATATTAATTTGGTTGTTTTATAATGAATCTAGGAGAATTTTATAGACCAAGGAAAGTTGAATGCTCATCTAATGACCTGACCTCTCTTCCTTTTATAGATGAAACTCCTATATCCTATAGGAAACCTGCTCAAGATCCCTTATAGTTATAAGTGGTAAAGTTAGGTTTGTCTGTCTTTTCTATACTACCAACTATAGTCTATTTCTTTGATTTATGCTTCAGGTTTCCCATGCCATGTTAGCCCTGCATTTATTTAAAACTATTGTGAAAACATTTGCTAGATCTTAATACTTACTGATTGAAAATTCGCAATTTATAGTGATTTTCCCTCTTTTGATCCATTTCTCTATTATGGTTTATATAACTGAAAATGAAGTCATATTTTTATTTTAGATTTTCTTTTCTATAGAATGATGTGGGAAAACCCTTATCGTATGGTTTTCTTTTTTTTTTTTTTTTTTTTTGAGACAGAGTCTCACTTTGTTGTCCAGGCTAGAGTGAGTGCCGTGGCGTCAGCCTAGCTCACAGCAACCTCAATCTCCTGGGCTTGAGTGATCCTTCTGCCTCAGCCTCCCGAGTAGCTGGGACTACAGGCATGCGCCACCATGCCCGGCTAATTTTTTATATATATATCAGTTGGCCAATTAATTTCTTTCTATTTATAGTAGAGACGGGGTCTCGCTCTTGCTCAGGCTGGTTTTGAACTCCTGACCTCGAGCAATCCGCCCGCCTCGGCCTCCCAAGAGCTAGGATTACAGGCGTGAGCCACAGCGCCCGGCCAATATCGTATGGTTTTCTGATAAGTTACTGCTAGATTAAGGATCTAAGGATCTAGATAGCATAAGAGAGTGATAGTTCTCAGTGAAGTGATAAGGTAAGGAGGAAAGAGAGAAGAAAATTCCAAGATTATAGGCCGGGCGCTGTGGCTCACGCCTGTAATCCTAGCACTCTGGGAGGCCGAGGCGGGCGGATTGCTCAAGGTCAGGAGTTCAAAACCA
The DNA here is from genome assembly GCF_040939455.1 of Microcebus murinus. Taxonomy (NCBI): domain Eukaryota; kingdom Metazoa; phylum Chordata; class Mammalia; order Primates; family Cheirogaleidae; genus Microcebus; species Microcebus murinus. The sequence goes on along the minus strand of NC_134112.1, from coordinate 81,481,211 downwards.
GCCTGAGCAAGAGCGAGACCCCGTCTCTACTATAAATAGAAAGAAATTAATTGGCCAACTGATATATATATAAAAAATTAGCCGGGCATGGTGGCGCATGCCTGTAGTCCCAGCTACCCGGGAGGCTGAGGCAGAAGGATCACTGGAGCCCAGGAGTTTGAGGTTGCTGTGAGCTAGGCTGACGCCATGGCACTCACTCTAGCCTGGACAACAAAGCGAGACTCTGTCTCCAAAAAAAAAAAAAAAAAAAAAAAAAAATTCCAAGATTATATGGGAAACTAACAAATTACATGTGCTCCAGGGAAGTGATCTGGCATGTGAGTCTGAACAATCACCCCAGAGATTCTAATTTCCTCAGGAACCCATTACAGAAATAGTGACCAACAAAAAAAAATAGATAAAATGCTGAAAAAAAATTTCCATGGTCCTTCCTCTGTATAAATACCTCATGGAAAATGAACATATACCTTATAGTATGTTTGCATTATATCTGCAATAGAGAAACAATAATGCTAAGGTAACATTGGCTGTAAATAGTGACGGTGAAGGTTAGAACAAAGACTCTATTTTAAAGAGTCATACACCATTGGTTGAATAATGCCTGAATGGAACGCTACAGATTTTAACACTTAAACATAAAGATTACATCCCAAAAAGAAAACTAAAACCAAAACAACAAAAACCTTCTGGGATGTCTGGAAATATCTACATTAGGAAATTATAAAATAAATAAAGGCAGATGAAAGGAGCTGGTATATAAATTTAAGTGATATGAACATTTCTAATAAGTCTTTCTGAATATAAATCAAACCTAAATTTGAAAAATTTTGCAATGATCTACCTTTTTAAAATTAACTTAAGTGGCCGAGTGAGTGGCTTACGCCTGTAATCCTAGCACTCTGGAAGGCTGAGGCGGGCAGATCTCTCAAGGTCAGAGTTTGAAACCAGCCTGAGCAAGAGTGAGACTGTCTCTACTAAAAAAAATAGAAAGAAATTAATTGGCCAACTAAAAAATATATATAAAAAATTATCCGGGCATGGTGGTGCATGCCTGTAATCAATCCCAGCTACTCAGGAGGCTGAGGCAGAAGAATTGCTTGAGCCAGGAGTTTGAGTTTGCTATGAGCTAGGCTGATGCCACGGCACTCTAGCCAGGGCAACAGAGTGAGACTCTGTCTCAAACAAATAAATAACTGTGAAATAACTGTGAAATTAATAATTTCACTTGCCTAGATCTAAAAGGAAATGCCAAACATTTCTTTGCAAATGCTTAGTTATGCAAATTATGACCTACTGCTGACTCTCCCCAGCTATAAGGCTTTGGACATGCTTCACCACTCTTCCTGTTTCCTCATCAGTAAAGGGATTGGGCAAGATATAGACCAAGACACTTCTAGCTCTGAAACTCCCTGATTCCATAAATACTGCCTTCTCATTCCATCATCTTTAATCTATGGGATAGCTTGAGCAGTCACACTGTTTAAAATATGCCCTCCATTGTATCTGATACTGCTGTTATTAAATCACACTCTAGAAAAAAACAAGCACTTTGAACTTTGAGTTGGCTTTGCAGCAGTGACAATATTTTCACACAAAATTTTCCACTTTTTTTTTTTTTTTGGCCCAAGTAAGATAGGAAAGGAAAGGAGGATGAGATATAATCTGCATGATTTCTCTTTAGAGTTAACAGGCCCACAAAGAAAACAGACCTATAACCTTACCTTCATTTCACTGTACTTGAAAGCAGTGGTTTCTAAACATTTTTATTGCATATATCTATCATAAAATAATTTTTGTGTATACTCCTAAATACATGTAAGTTTTATAAATTATAAATGTATTCTTGTAATAACATTGTTATATACATATAAATAAAATAAAAAAGATATTAATATAATGCATACAAAAGATCTAATATCTTCCATTCCCCAAACCGTTACCTTGTACACCCTACATTTCATACCACTGCTCTAAACAGCCACCCAGATACTAAGCATTCTACAGTACATGCTGAGGCCATATCAACTGGCTTTTCTAGCAACCTCCTTTCAAAGACCATACCCAACTTCCACAATAATCATACATTCACCATCCTTTAAGTTTGGAATTTAATTTTTTCCTAGCTTAATGGAATGAATTTAAATACAGATTTTAGAGATCCATAAGTTTTAAGCCTTCCTATACCAAGTGGGTGGGAAAACTACTCAGTACATGGGTAAGGATGACCAATCTAACGATAATCATTCTGATAAAATGGGGAGACTTCAGAAATTAATATGCCACTAATTTTGCCTTTATTTCATGTTTATCATGCTGTGCAGCTAAGAGTTCCAAATGAAGTTGAATTGAATTCAGTTAAATTCAGAAAACTTAAAAAATATGAATCAAGATTACCTCTGCCCAATAATTCCACTTCTAAAATTCTATCTTAAGGAATATCTATCTTCTTCTATCAGAAGATGAGGTCAAAGATTCATGTGCAAGGATGTTCATTTTGGAGTTATATAGGGAGAAGTGAAATAAATGTCCAACAACAGCAGAAAAGAATCATTTTTTAAAATTAAGTAGAATATGTGTAGCTATTAAAATTATGTCAAGATTGTTTAATAAGATCATATTGTGAATATTTAAATTTTACTATATCAAGTGAAACATAAATATATAAAATCTTTATTTTGTTCAATAATGTTTATATATATGAATGAATATATATGGTAATTGCAGAGAATATTAACAGTGGATATATGTAGGTGGCATAATAGGGAATTTTTATTTTCTTCCACATACTTTTCTGTATTTCTCCAATTTTCTGCATTGATTTCTATATATTATTGATTTTATAATCAGGAAAAAACTTGAAATGTTATTTAAAGAAAATCCTATACATTTAAACACCCAGTACATTTTCTGTGCTTGCAATTCATTGAGACTGAAAAAATATAAATCTTACTCATATAAACATTAGTCTTTTTCTGAGTACACAAGTCACCAGTTTAGATAAACAAACCATTGTACTGAGGACCTATGTGGAGTAAACTTAACTAGTTACTGAAGCCCAGGACTGCGCTCAAAGCAAATAAGAAAGTCTGTGGTTACTAAATGAGACCACTAGGTGCCACTGTTGCTTCACAGAGAGGAGTAAAATACTTTGTTTTTTAATTAAGAATAGATACATGCTTTCATTCTTGGATAATAATAAAGTCTTCTTAGAAAACATGTTAATCATTTAAATAATTTTATGCTCATATCACAAAAAGTCAATTGGAAGAGATATGAAAGAATAGTTCCCATCAATTCCTATATGTGAACCAATGGGGTTCAAATTAAGAAGAGAGAACATATATCAAGAAATAGATTCAGGCCATAAAAACTGACTCTATGTTCTGAAATACTCTACTGATACTAAAAATTTAATGCTACTGTGTACCACTTGAGGACTGAACTCTGATCTTTTTCTTTTGCTCAAAATTCCTTTCCTAAGGGGGCCATATGAGTCACACTCACAAATGTAAAATCCCACTAAGCAGGTTTTGTTAACCAAATATAGAGTGGTTTACTTTCCAACCTGATTCCAGTATAGCATTAGTATCATCTAAAAGATAAAGTCCCCATCTTAAGTCAAGCATCCTAGCAGTTCCTTATCTTAACTTGAAAGATTCTCCTGTCTGGATCTCCCAGAGTGCTCACACCTTTATCTTAAAGTAAGCATTTCCTTTCTCTGATCTTGTAGATAAAGCCTAACTCTCTCAGCCAATTGTCAGCCAAAGAATCTTTAAACCCACCTATAACTGGTAACACCTCCCCTTCAAGATGTCCCACCTTTTTGGGCCAAACCAATGTATGCCCGTATCCCCTGAAATGTATATAACCAAACTATACCCCAGCCACAGCAAGGCTTCTTGGGAGTGACTCTGGGCCATGGCCCTCAAATTTGGCTCAGAATAAACCTCTTTCAAATATTTCAGAGTTTGGATTTTTCCATCCACATGCTGTTTCTGTGAAAAATGTATTCTTCATTCCAAATCTGAGGTAGGGATGTGTGTCTCTACCCTGATGGCTACTTTCAGCTGTAAGGTCTTGGCAAGTTATTTAACTTTTCCATCTGTAGAATACCATTAAAAAGTGAATAGCACCATGTACATATACAGGGTTAGACAATTACTTCTCTGCAGGAATAAAAAGCTTCCAACTTCTTTGGCTGTTGAGACCACATTTAAATATGACAGGGAATCTTTTTTATTTATTTTATTTTATTTTATTTTTTGAGACAGAGTCTAGCTTTGTTGCCCAGGCTAGAGTGAGTGCGGTGGCATCAGCCTAGCTCACAGCAACCTCAAACTCCTGGGCTCAGGCAATCCTCCTGCTTCAGCCTCCCGAGTAGCTGGGACTACAGGCATGCACCACCATGCCCAGCTAATTTTTTCTATATATATTAGTTGGCCAATTAATTTCTTTCTATTTATAGTAGAGACAGGGTCTCGCTGTTGCTCAGGCTGGTTTCAAACTCCTGACCGCGAGCAATCTGCCCACCTTGGCCTCCCAGAGTGCTAGGATTACAGGCGTGAGCCACTGCGCCCGGCCTTGACAGGGAATCTTTGTCCTACTGGTAAAAAAAGATGCTAGCTTTGGTGTCTCAGGACATGTGTCATTGGACCATGGCTAATTCAGGGTCTATTGGCCAGGTGTGGTGGCTCACAGCTATAATCCTACCACTCTGGGAGGCCAAGGTGGGAAGATTGCTTGAGCCCAGTAGTTAAAGACCAGCCTGAGCAAAAGCAAGACCCCAGTCTCTACTAAAAATAGAAAAATTAGCTGGGTGTGGTGGCACGTGCCTATAATCTCAGCTACTTAGGAGACTGAGGCAGGAGAATCGCTTGAGCCCAAGAGTTTGAGGTTGCTGTGAACTAGGCTGATGCCACGGCACTGTAGCCCAGGTGACAGAGCAAGACTCCATCTCAAAAAATATAAATAAATAAATAAATAAAATTTAGGGTCTGTTATGTATGAAGAGTAGACTATGACAATTCACTTTATCCACTGGGCATTTAGGTTTCTCATCTTTCAAAGAAGGAGGTTGGATCAAATGGCTCTTAAATCTCCTCCAGCCAAGAACCCTATGGCTCTCTAAAACTTGTACCACAGAGGGCATCATTCTATTTTTGCATAATATACTATACTGACAACCTTTTGCAGAAATTAAAGTTGGGGGACAAAGGGTTGTAGCACCCATGGATGCCATCATTCAATCATTTGAGCTCTTCCATGTAGCAGACATGGTGCTAGACTCCGAGGATATAAAATGATACCATCTCTTTCTTTAAGCAGTTTATGGTTAAATTGAGAAACAAATACAAATAAATAATTACAATGCAACAGGATGAAGGTATGGATTGTGTTATATCTAAGGAGCTGTGGCGATAAATGATAAGGTAGACACTTGTCTTCAATAAGCTGCTAGGCAGTCAGATTCATGGAATTCAGAATAACTCTAAGTGACTTTTCTCATTTGCCGAGAGCTATTTTCTTTTTTCTTTTCTTTTTTTTTTTTTTTGAGACAGAGTCTTACTTTATTGCCCAGGCTAGAGTGAGTGCCATGGCGTCAGCCTAGCTCACAGCAACCTCAATCTCCTGGGCTCAAGCAATCCTCCTGCCTCAGCCTCCTGAGTAGCTGGGACTACAGGCATGCACCACCATGCCTGGCTAATTTTTTGTATATATATTTTTAGTTGGTTAATTAATTTCTTTCTATTTTTGGTAGAGACGGGGTCTCGCTCAGGCTGGTTTCAAACTCCTGACCTTGAGCAATCTGCCCGCCTTGGCCTCCCAGAGTGCTAGGATTATAGGCGTTAGCCACCATGCCTGGCCTTCCTAGAGCTATTTTCAAGATGAGAAACTTTCTGGACTATCCTTCTGTGGCTATATCTATTTTGCCTCAGAGAGACTTAGGGAAGGTATTTTCTGAAGTACACACTCCTGGGTTTTATAATCTATATGAAAATAAGAAGTGAATTGCCTGTTGCACAGCAGAAGGAAGACAGATAATTGTTTGTGCTCTACCAGAAGAGATTCTCCTGCCATTTAGCATAGATATTCACACCCAATTTCAGTCCCAGTATCTTTCTAAATTCCCTCTCCTCAGTGTTTTTCACTGGCCCTTTCCTCTTCTCTGCAAAATGCTATGCTCAGTTTTTCCAAATCTTTCTCAACTGGGTCAGCAGCTTCTAAACCCCCCACTGCCTCTGTGTTCTTGCCAATATGCTTCCATTGATCTGAGACTTCCAAACCAGAGCATTAAGGGGCTGGAAAAGAAATGAAAGAGCAAATGCCAATCTTTGCCACCTAGCAATTTCAAAGGCTACCAAATCCCCATCTGCTTACCAGGCTCTCAGTAGTAAGCTCCGGCAAATCCTGGATGGTACAGCAAGGGTAATCCAGGACCGAGATGCTGCAAGATACAGAGATAAGGACAGGCTTTAAGTAAATGGCAAGAGCAGTACAATGGCTGTATCTGAAAAGGGCAGGAGTTATTTCTCTCCCGCAGGCTCCATCCATTTCCCAAATTGCTTAGTGACCTCAGCTGAAATTGAGGGCTCTAGTGCTGGGCAACTCCAGCTGCAGTCTCCTCTCCTCAGTCATGAGAGGAACCCATGAGTTCTTTTAGGCTGGCCCCTATCTGGCAGATGCAAAAGAGAACAGAAAGATAGCCTCTTTTCTTAGCTCTCCTCGCTTCTTTAAAGGAATATATAAACTTGAGTGCATTTGTGTTTCTGCATTTAAGTATATGTGTGAATATAACTGCTCCCAGAGATGCTGCCCAAAATCATCCACTTAATAACCATTTGATGATGTGAGGATGTAACGAAGACCTCTCCTGTGTCTCTCATCAGATCTTTCTGAAAGCCAGAGCTCCCGGGAATGATCATAGAAGCCACTCCTAAAGGGAGCTTGATATAGAGGCAGCTTCCTGCAGAGGGCCAATCTAGTAGCTCAAGAATGGTAACAGCATTGTCCCCAAAGCCAACAGTGGGGGACTACAAAGGAGCTGCAGGTTCTGTGGTGAGCCCAGGGAAGTAGGCATGAGTCAGGAGGGTAAATAAGGCACTGCATGATGACAGGGCCATAGTCACACAAAAAATTACAGTTTACAGTTCTCTTTCTTTTCTCTTCTCCCTTCTTCATAGATACAGTACAGAATTTGGACTAGTTATTCGCCAATGCTCCTTCTGGTCCTGACATTCCATGAAATTTTAAACACCAATCTATCTAAACTAGTGCAGTTGGAAATATATAAAGGATGCTGGCAAAGCAAGGGCTATAAAGATGAGTATGGGGTTTCATGGACCTGTCACTACATTTTAAAAATCAAAACTTCTATATAAGTAAAAGACAATGATTTATTTGGCTAGAATTGTTTACCTTTGTCCACAAAATGCAGACAAAGATAACCTGGGGACCAGGGTAGGAGAGGTGTCAGCTTGCGAGGGCAGTGGGTCCACCTGTATTGTTGTTCATCATCTAGATTCGCTCTTTTGGATTCTCCCAGGTTGCTAGTTCTGTACTACCCCATAGGGTAAACATTCTTGGCTGGCTCATCCACCTATCTACCCACCTCCCACTGACAAAGCCCCATGGCAAAGTAGGTGCTGGCAACCAGGAAATGGCAGGAACTCAAAGATGGATTTATTCCAGTCTCTCAGTGAATTGAATTCTAGCCTAAGGGGGCATAAAATAAATTTACAAGTATCTAGAATGTCTAGATTGTAAAAGCCATGAGGAAACTGTGTAATAATGAGCTATGAGTGTCCAAGTTCTCAGAGATCATTCCAAAGTAAAACTTATAGGTGGTGCACAAGAGAACCATCTTGTTCAGGCCAACCTCAACAAAAGGTGTAGTCCATCACTACCACTCTTCTAACTCCAAATTGAACCCAGTGGACATCTATTGAATTGTCTGCCCTGCCTCCCCCAGGCCCGTGGGCACAGAAGGGGCATTTAGTTTCTGTACTCCACTCCCCCAGCTGCAGTGGATTGAGGCATGGGATAGACCTCTAACTCAGGGAATCTGAAAAAGGGAGAGTCAATTCAACCTTTGAGGTAACACTGTGACATGTTTCACTTGTGTGGGCATATTTCAGCAAGCAATCTGAGATGCAAACAAAGCAAACTAACAAATTGTCAGTGAGAGAGGAAACTGGAGCAGAAGTACAGAGGCCTGGCATCTGTCCTACAGATGGAGGTGGAAGGCTTCCTGGACTCCCCACACCATAAGCCAACCTGAGGTCCAGAGCTACATTGCTGTCCTAGGTTCGTCAATATGACACATCTAATTTCCTCCTAACAAATTCCCTGTTCTGTGGCTCTAGTCCAGCTGGTTTTGGTTATTTCTAACCAAGAGTGTTGACTGATACACATAGTCAACTGTGTATCAGGTGACTGATACACACAGCATGCAGCAGTGGCCTTGATACAGGCTGATCTACAATTTCATTTTCCCTGGTAACCCAATTAGTATGTCTTAAGGGCTTTTTATTTTTTATTTATTTTTATTTTTTGAGACAGAGTGTCACTCTGTTGCCTGGACTAGAGTGCCGTGGCATCAGCCTAGCTCACAGCAACCTCAAAGTCCTGGGCTCAAGCAATCCTTCTGCCTCAGCCTCCCAGGTAGCTGGGACTACAGGAATGCGCCACCATGCCTAGCTAACTTTTTCTCTCTATATTTTTAGTTGGCCAATTAATTTGTTTCTATTTTTAGTAGAGATGGGGTCTTGCTCTTGCTCAGGCTGGTTTCGAACTCCTGACCTTGAGCGAACCTCCTGCCTTGGCCTCTCAGAGTGCTAGGATTACAGGCCTGAGCCACCGCCCCCGGCCGGCTTTTTAAAGGGGGTCAGTGCATAGGTCTCCACTTAGTTGGGAAAAAACCTATTCTCCATGCTTCCCCCCCAAAGCTAAAGTGTTTAAAGCACTCTCACATATACTAATCTTAGCCAATTGTTATAAGAGTTCTATGATATAGAGAAGGTATTCTCATTTTAAAGATAAAAATACTGTGGCTCAGAGAAACAAAGTGTCTTGCTTAGCTTACATTGCTAGCAAGTGGCAGATTCAGGTCATGAATCCAGGTCTCCTGACTTTAGGTTCCACGGGGTGTGTGTGTGTTTAAACTACATAAAGGAGGCTGCCTCTCCATGGTGGAATTTCAGGCAATACTAACAGACTGGTACAGCAACATCTCCTAGCACCTCCTTCTCTAGTCACCCCAAGTATGAGATCAGCCTTCTTATTCCCACTTTAGGAACTGATTCTGCTTATGATACTTACTTAAGGGTCTCACTAGCATGTTAATTTTGAGCAAGTCAATTAAACTCTCTGCATTTGTTTCCTAATTTGTAAAATGAGAATAAAACTTTTAATAACTCTTAGTACTGCTGAGGAGATTAAATGAAATAATGAGGCTGGGTTTGGTGGCTCACACCTATAATCTCAGTACTTTGGGAAGCCAAGATGGGAGGATGGCTTGAGGCCAGGAGTTCAAGACCAGCTTGGGCAATGTAATGAAACGTTGTCTCTACAAAAGAAAATTAAAATAAAAAAAAATTTAGCTGGGCATGCTGGGGTGCGGCTATTGTCCCAGCTACTCAAGAGGCTAAGGTGGGAAGGTCTCATGAGCCCAGGAGTTCTAGGCTACAGTGCAATATGATTGTACCACTACACTCCAGCATGAGTGACAGAGGGAGACTCTATATCTAAAATAGTCAAGGAAAAAAAAAAAAGAATGAATGTGAAAATACCTTATTTTTTTGAACTATAAATCAATCTACCTAAGTGTTTATTATTTACCTTCACTTACAAATTTTGTGTAACACTGTGGTTTACAAAGCAATATAATTGTTCCAACTTATAATTTATGGTAAGATCAGGGGTGGCCAAGCAAGCAGGCTGTTTACAAAAAGCCATCTCCTAGATCTTTCCGCCACATGCCAAAATTTCATCATTGCAGCTTCATTTCTTTAAGTCATGACATTTTTCCATTTTCAAAACTATTAAAATATAAATACCTCTGTGAAGAGGCCAAACCATATACCCTATCAACTAATACTTCAAGGAAATTAAATTTAACAGTGACAACTCTAAGACAGGAGGGACTAGGGACCTCAGGTGAACTGAAAGGCTCAGAGATGATATAATTTTCTCAACCACTCCAATGAAGTCCTTTGAGATAAACCTACCCAGTGTGCATACCTGTTTTTGGCAGTGATGTATGACAAGATATTTTGATTGAAGAACTTCAGGATCAAAGGGATGCAGTTGGCAAATACCAAATGTTGTGATACGTATTCAAACTGAATTAAAAGATCAAAGCAGAAAAGGGGGAGAATAGAAGGTATACATGAAAAAAAGGAAAGTACAAATCTAATTTCCATGAATTCCTAAGAATATCCACTGTCCACTTGTGTTATCAGTCTTCCTGTCTGGGAAATGGGGAGATTTATCCTCAGCCAGTCCCTCCTATAAGGAGGCAGACAATCTGCAGTATGCTGCAAACTCCCGACTAAAGCACAAAACAAGCAAGCCAGAAAGAAAATCCCAGTTCAATAAATAGAATGAATTACTGTGAGATTTGTTCCTAAGCCCAACAGGAAAGGAAGGCTCCCTAAGGAAACTGTTTTCCATACCAAACCTCTGGCTCATAATGTTGCAAATGTGATTGATATAGCAGGGACAGGTGCAGCTTACTCCTGGCAACTGTAGCATCATTCAGTCAGGACAGGGACAGCATACAGTAACCAAATGAACCACTGGAATGTGGGCTCCAGCTGGAGTCTGTCTGGTATACCATATTAGCCCTAGTACTTAGAATATCAGTAAGTATTTTTTTTTTTTTTTTTTTTTGAGACAGAGTCTCGCTTTGTTGTCCAGGCTAGAGTGAGTGCCGTGGCGTCAGCCTAGCTCACAGCAACCTCAAACTCCTGGGCTCAAGCGATCCTCCAGCCTCAGCCTCCCGAGTAGCTGGGACTACAGGCATGCGCCACCATGCCCGGCTAATTTTTTTATATATATATCAGTTGGCCAATTAATTTCTTTCTATTTATAGTAGAGACGGGGTCTCACTCAGGCTGGTTTTGAACTCCTGACCTTGAGCAATCCGCCCGCCTCGGCCTCCCAAGAGCTAGGATTACAGGCGTGAGCCACAGCGCCCGGCCTTAAGTATTTTAATAAACGAATGAGTAAGAGCCCTTCAGCCAACAGACATCACACTGAGAAGAAGTCCAAGATGTCTTTGATGGGCTATACAGCAGTACATGGGGGCTCCATTTTGCTCTCTTGAATCCAGATGGGGTATGTATATAGGAAGACCTAATGGGGCAGATGGTCACAGAGCTGTGTCATGGGGTTACGTTAACCATGATAGACTGAGGAGTACCAAACACAGTTTGTTTTCAGATCCAGAATCTTGTATGCTGGGACAGTACAGAAAAGGAGTTGAAAAAACAGAGAATGGTGGTGTTTTCCATACCTAGCTCTTTCTGATCACCAAGAAGTAGCCAAGGCAGCAAACAAAGCTACCCTCTGCCCCTAGGTATATAGTTAAAGGTGGGGAGTCAGCTTGCGCCAAGACTACTTCCCTCTTCTGCTCATTAATTTCTCCCCAGAAGTCAATCCAAGGTATTTTCCAAAGCCCCAGAGAGAACAGCCAACACATACCCACTATCAACTGATGGAAAACCTTTTTCAGTTTGAGATGTGCCTGTGGCCCTATCAGGATTCACTGACACACACTGGCAAGGCCTATCAAGCCACCCATCTTTCTGGTTATCAATCCATATACTGCCTACCAAGGGAAGCAGAAGTAACACACATTCACAGCTCTCTATTCTTTCTCCACCAGAAACACTATCCCCTACCCACCTCTACCCTCCCAGCCCTGCTGCTGTTCAGCAAACATCAGAAGAAGTGTGAGCACCCAGGACACCCTAACACACCCAAAGATGTCTTTGAATGTACTGAAGTGTTCAATGCTGTGTGTGGAAATTAAACAAACGAACAAAATGAGTATACCAAAGTGGAGAAATACCCTGGTTGTTAGGCCCACACACAGACTTTGCAGGAGCCTCCCTGCACCCTGAGGACCTTCTCTTCTACCAGCAAGCTTGATTCTGACTTCTTAGGAAGAAAATGGGATGGAGCTTCTAGGCGGGAATGAAAAGCCTTCCTCTTCTCCCTATGGTCTCCCCATAGACGGGAAGCATCCATTCACTGCCCCCATCTTGTCCCTATACCTTGGCAAAGCCCATAGAACCAAGTCCAAACTCCTTAGCATGGCAAGCAATGCTTTCATGGGAAAACAGGTTCTTAGTCTTTTTTAGCTTTGGTTTCCTCATTTATAAAACAGGCATTGAATAAGACTATTTTATAGGGTTGACCGAATTAAATGAATCCCCACCCAAGCTTAACAGGGTGCCAGGCACATTATAGGTACTCAATAATCATGTGCTGCCATACATATTATAATCTGTTCCCTGCCAACCCTTCCAGCTTCATGTGTCACCAGGCAATCCCCATCTTTTCCTACCAAAGGCAGAACTCCAGCAACATTTAATTGCTGTTTCCAAAAGTACTTTGCTCTCTCACTTCTGGACTTTTGCATATTAGCTTTTCTGCTTGAAAAGCTTCCTGTCTTCCTTCTCTAACAACTCCCATATCCTGGCTAACATCTGTTTCTTTAGGATTCTGGTTAGAAGTTACCCCTTCTCCACCCCAAGTTGGATTAGGTATTTCCATAGCAGCCAATGCTTATCTGTATCACAGCACTTATCACTCTATAATTGGCCATTTATATGTCTGTATCCTTTAGAAGACTTCAAGGTTCTTATGAGCCAGAACTGTGCCTTATTCACAATTATATCTCAAATGTCAGAAAAGTGCTTCACATATAGAAAAGTACGGTCAACATACTTTTCTCCCCTTTTTGTGAAATGTTTGAATTCTGTCTTGTACTGTTTCAAAACTGGCTAGGCATTATACGAAGAAGCTAGAGATTCCTATCCACAACCCTGGGATAAGGATACATACATCTATACCTCTTTAGGACAGTTACTCACTATCCACTCCAAACCCCTACCCTAAGGAAATGCAACAGGTAGCTGGATCCCCTGAATGAGGACAAAAGGCTAAAAGATGCTACAAGGGCCCTTGCATCCCTACTTTGGGAGATAGGGCCTAGAAAACACCTAAGATCTGTGGAGAAGCTTTCCTGGATGCTCACCTGGTAAATATGGTTAAGTTTGAAGTGTTTGAGGAGTAGCAGGAGCAGGGCGGAGATACTTTTTACAATGATCTCCTTGTGCCTGTTCACATCGATGCCTAGCTTCATGCTCTGAAGAACAGTGATGCTACAATGGAGAGAGGAGACATCAATGCAGAGGGTGGCCTTAGAGGCAGGCCTACAAGAACCAAGTATTTGGGTCTAATACAATATATACAAGAGAACCAGAACTTGGGAAAATTGAAATTCTGTGCTAGGGAAACCTCCAAGAGTTCCCAATTACGAGCCTGTCTGGGGTAAGCTCCACTGATCTGTTTCTGTCTCTCTCCTTTGGCAAGCTCCCATTGGCAATATCCACCCACATACCTGGGCAGTCAGTTATTAGCAGTAGCATTACCCTCCAGACCCTTAGTTCTGAGCTAAAAAAAGAGCACAGCAGAGAGCCATTCAGGAGAGAGGGGGTACTGGTGGTGGAGGGGAGATATCTTTGGAGATAATTCCTGTAAATGTTAAGGTGGGGTAGGGATTAGAGAGACCCTGCAGACAAAATAGCTAGTATCTAGCAGCTGTCCCAGTTGAAGCACTCACGGCATCTCCTCAGGCAGGACATCTGCCAGGATGTTGATAGAGTCTGTCTTAGCCTTGGAAGTGGGAGCTGCAGCCAAAAGAATCTTAAGCAGAGCAATCTGGGAAGTAGAAAATGAGGAAATTCATCCCTCTTCATCCTACTCAGGGAGTGATTCTTCAACACCTCAACAGCCCTATGAAAATTATTTTAAAGGCTTTCTCTAATTTCTTCCCTCAATGACCAAATCTCCTAAGCATCCAGAAGGATAAATGGGTGCCCAGTCCTGAGAGGCCTGCCTGTGAGGCTAAGGAGGGAGCCATGGGGAGTTCTCCTAGGTTGCTCTAAGTCTGCTCTTTCCAAGGGGAAGGATGGAAGGAGCAAAGTAGGAAGGACAGTGCATAGAAATAAGGTAGGAGGTATAAGCTCAACTCCTCCTACTCATTTCCTTCCCAGACCATTGGCATCCTCCCCAGTCTCAGCCTGAGGCTATCTAGGACATGACAGACAGCAGCAGATCTCAGAGGGACTACGGTACTTATCTAAGAGGACGGTTCCCAATGTATCCTATAAATCCTAAAATGTATCCTCAACAGCCCTATGAAAATTGTTTTAAAGGCTTTCCCTAATTTCTTCCCTCAATGACCAAATCTCCCCAGCATCCAGAAGGACAAATGGGTGCCCAGTCCTGAGAGGCCTGCCCGTGAGAATAAGGAGGGAGCCATGGGGAACTCACTCTTAGGCTGCTCTAAGCTTATTTTCCACCCCTCCCAAAGAAGGACTAGGGAGAACAGCACCTTCAGAGGAGCCCTGAAGAAAGCTCAGAATTTTCATATGTCAGAGAATGCCTTGCTAAATGGGCGAAGGCTCAGGAAATAAGCTCAAATGACGTGAAGCTCAGCTTGAGACTGCTTTTAACTGTATATTGCTTGCAGTAGAGAAGGGCAGCTCTGGCCTGGCTGTCTCCTTACCATGTACTGAGGGAGGCTATACAGCATGCCCTGGTAGAGGATTTCACATGGTGTCTCTGGTACCACCTCTTCTCCCTATGGCAGGAAATACAGTTTGTTCAGGCTACTTTCCAAGTGACCAAAGGCTACATTTTCTTGGTTGTGAGGGATGGCATGAAAAGAGCACTAAGCTGGATAGATGTAGGTTCCTAGCCTAGCTGTGTTAATGACTCACTGTATGACCTTGGATAAGTCACCTTCCTTCTCTGAGTCCTAATTTCCTCTTCAATAGGATCAGCGGGCTGGTCTGGATGACCTCTCAGGGTTCAGGACACTGGAATAGACACCCCACACAAAAAGACTTCCCATGGTGTCAATCTGAGGCCAACTGAGAGCTCTGGAATGCTCTGTAAGCCTGGAAGGAGAGGTGGGTGGCTCAAAAATAGTAGGGGTTAATAAGGAAGCTGGGTAACCTATAGCTTGGAGAGATAGGAAGGAACATTAGCAGGGAAGCTTTTAGGTGGATGGAAAGTTTTCTTCCCCTCTGCATTAGTCCCCACGACATTACTTTCTCCTTTTTGACCAGCCCCCTCATGCACAACCATCTCTGTCCTTTTTTTTTTTTTTTTTTTTTTTTTTTTTTTTTTTTTTGAGACAGAGTCTCGCTTTGTTGTCCAGGCTAGAGTGAGTGCCGTGGCGTCAGCCTAGCTCACAGCAACCTCAAACTCCTGGGCTGCAGTGATCCTTCTGCCTCAGCCTCCCGAGTAGCTGGGACTACAGGCATGCGCCACTATGCCCGGCTAATTTTTTATATATATATCAGTTGGCCAATTAATTTCTTTCTATTTATAGTAGAGACGGGGTCTCGCTCTTGCTCAGGCTGGTTTTGAACTCCTGACCTTGAGCAATCCACCCGCCTCGGCCTCCCAAGAGCTAGGATTACAGGCGTGAGCCACAGCGCCCGGCCTATCTCTGTCCTTTTGATGACCCCAGCTAAGCCTTTTTTTTTTTTTTTAGACAGAGTCTCGCTTTCTTGCCGAGGCTAGAATGAGTGCCATGGTGTCAGCCTAGCTCACAGCAACCTCAAACTCCTGGGCTCAAGCAATCCTCCTGCCTCAGCCTCCCGAGTAGCTGGGACTACAGGCATGAGCCACCATGCCCGGCTGATTTTTATATTATATATATTAGTTGGCCAATTAATTTCTTTCTATTTTTATGGTAGAGACGGGGTCTCGCTCAGGCTGGTTTCGAACTCCTGACCTTGAGCAATCCGCCCGCCTCGGCCTCCCAGAGTGCTAGGATTACAGGCGTGAGCCACTGCGCCCGGCCCCAACTAAGCCTTTTGTCAGAGTGGGGAGGCAGGGTCCTCAGATGCTCAAAAGGCTTCTGTGGCCACTGTCATCTTTGATCAATGCAGTCTCATTCCTCTCCCAACATCCCTCTATTACAGGACAAGGATCACTGTCATGAGACTCCAAAGTAGGAAAGAATAACCAGGCTTCTTCCATCCCACATAACTCAGCTGCTACTTAAATGGACACAAGTTTATTTATTAATTTATTTATTTGAAACAGAGTCTCACTTTGTTGCCCAGGCTAGAATGAGTGTCGTGGCGTCAGCTTTGCTCACAGCAACCTCAAACTCCTGGGCTCAAGCCATCCTCCTGTCTCAGCCTCCAAAGTAGCTGGGACTACAGGCATGTGCCACCATGCCCAGCTAATTTTTTCCATATATATTTTTAGTTGGCCAATTAATTTCTTTCTATTTATAATAGAGACGGGGTCTCGCTCTTTCTCAGGCTGGTTTCGAACTCCTGACTTTGAGCAATCCACCCACCTTGGCCTCCCAGAGTGCTAGGATTACAGGCATGAGCCATGTGCCCGACCTTGGACACAAGTCTTAGATGGACATTCAACAGAGCCTGGGAATACTGGCATGTTTCCCTTCCTGTTCTCCGAAAGGCCTATTTCATATCTTCCCTCTCCTCAAACAAAGCCCTCTACCCCACGACCCCTACACAGTTGCTGATCCCACCTCACATTTCATGGAGAAAACAGAAGCAACCAGACAGACACACTCTCATTTGCTCAACACCTATCAACCAAAAAGTCTTTGCCTTCCTTCTTGACATGAAGGATGAACCATCTGTGCTTCTAACAAAGGCCAATCTTTCACTAGTGCTCAGGATCCTACACCCATTCACTTTGTTGAATGCCTCAGTCCTACAATTATCCTCTTCCCTGGATCATTTCTTTTAGGACAAAAACATAGTCTAGTATCTCTAGCTATAAAACACCCTTCCTTGACCCCACATCCTCTGTCAGCTATAAAATCATTCCATTTCTTTCCTCTTCATCACAAAATTTTTATGTTGTCTACCTCCTTTTTTGACATCCCCTTCAATGCTCTCCAATTAGGCTTTCAGCCCCACTGCTTCACTGGGGGTTGCTTTTATCAAGGTCACTAGTTATCTTCATGTTGCCAAATCCAGTGGGTACCTCAGTTCTTATCACAGGTTATCAGCAGAATTTGACCTAGTGGATCACTTCCCTCTTCTTGAAAGACTTTCTTTTCTTAGCTTTTATGATATCATAATCTCGTGGTTTTCCTGCAACCTCACTGTTTTTCTTACTCTTCTTTTCTGATTCCTCTTCTTTCCTGACTCAGCCCTCCTTTAACATACTAGTGTGCCACAGAGCTTTGTCCTGGTTTCCATCCTCTTCTCTGTCTCCACTCCCTCCTTGGGTTATCTCAGCCAGTTCTATGGCTTTTGATACTGTCAAGTTTATTTCTCAAAGCCAGCACTCTCTCTAGAGCTCTGGACCGGTATATCTGATTGCCTGAAGTTCCACATGGGTCTCTATAATGGGCATCTAAACTTTGTATGACCAAAACGGAATGCCTGATACTCCGCCTCATGTTGGCAAATGATTATTATTCTTCATTCTTCTCTTTGCCTCTCTATCCACATCCAACTGAACTGCAAGTCTAGACAGCTATTCCTCTAAAATGTAAACCAAACGCATCTACTTTTCACTATCTTTACCTATTCCAGGTCAGCATCATCTTTTACCTTGACTATTTTAAGAGCTTCCTAATCTCCCTGCTTCCACTCTTTCTAGGTCCAGTCTTTACACCGAAGCCAGTGTTTTAAAAACATAAATCAGGTCAGGTGTGGTGGCTCCTGCCTGTAATCCTAGCACTCTAGGAGTCCAAGGCGGAAGGATTGCAAAAGCTCAGGAGTTTGAGACCAGCATGAGCAAGAGCAAGACCCTGTCTTTACTATAAATAGAAAGAAATTAGCCAAACAACTAAAAATAGAAAAAATTAGCCGGGCACGGTGGCACATGCCTCTAGTTCCAGCTACCCAGGAGGCTGAGGCAGGAGGATCGCTGGAGCCCAGGAGTTTTGAGGTTGCTGTGAATTAGGCTGATGCCACAGCACTGCAGCTCAGGCTAGAAAGTGAGACTCTGTTTCGAAAACAAACAAACCAATCAACTATAAATCAGATATCACTTCCCTGCTTAAAATCTCCAAAAGCTTCCCTTTGTACTGGGAATCAACTTCAAGCTCTCTAGCTTTGCTTACAGGTCCTCTGTAAAGTGGCCCTGGGTCACCTCTCTGACTCTATCTCTAGGACCCCAGCCCTCATCCCTGTATGCTGGCCACACCAGTCTTTTTTTTTTTTTTTACTACTTCCAACACTCTGGGACTGAGGAGAGGCATGCTGTCCCTTTGTTAAGGCTGTTCTCTTCACTTGGAATGCTCTTTCCCTGGATGTTCCTATGGCTGGCTCCATGTACCTCAGATCTTGGCTTAAATGTCAATCTTCTCAGAGTCAACCTACCTGACTGCCCAATCTCAAGTAGTCTACTGATACTTCTATCATGTCACCCTATTTAAATTTTCTTTGCTGTTATTTACCATTCTCTGATAGTCTTCTTTACTTTTTTGATTTTTTTATACCATGAAAGCAGGGACCTTGTCTTGCTTGGGACACAGTAAGAGCCCAATAAGCTGAATGAATACATGTGATAGCACTGCAGACAGACTTTCTTCTGCCCTCCTCCTGTGCAGGACCCTCTTGACTCACCAAAGACATGGGGCACTTCTCCAACTCTTCTTCATTCTTGATCTGCACATCTGCGATGGAGATATACTTGTGCTGGTGAAGACAAAAAAGACATCACTAAGGGCTGAGGGGCTCAATCACATGTGTACCAGTCTTTTACTTAACTTCCCCAACAAAAAGGAAATGTTCTGCTTATGGGTCACACTAAATAGACATAAACTCTTTGAAGGTAGGAGTCTTAGTCACCTCTGCATCATCAGCACTGGTCAAAGTGCTTCACACATAGTGTTTCCATATTTGTTGAAAAGCAGCAAATACTTAAGCATTTGCCTTCAAACAAAGTGCAAGGGAAAGCCAAGAATAGGCCCTGACCCTGGGCCACTGCCCTGAGAGTTTTGTTGTGTGTGCATGAATGCATGAAGTGATGACTCCATACACTTTGTGCTTATACATATAATGGATGTAGAGCAGACTCCTACTCAATCCTGGGCCTTTGGAAGTTAGTGGACCTATGGGCAAAGATAAGTGAATGGAAAGGAAGCAAGGAGTGGGGAGAGAGAGAGAAAGATGGAAAGAGGGAAAAGGAATGAGAACAAGAAAGGAGAACTTTTTTATCCATCTAAACCTAGGAAACTGGGTAAGTAAGAAGAGACCTGATTTTTCCTGTTTGGCCAAAATGCCTGCAGGAGAAATGCATAAGGTCCAGAAAGCATCTGGTATAAGAGCCCCACTCAGTATTCAGGATCCTGGTAATGTGACTTGCCTTGATGGCTCCCTACCCCTGAAGACTGAGAGCCCACTCTGGTCACCTGCTTTAAGGTCTTCACACTCTCATGGATGGGCCTGGGCAATCCAACCAAGGTATCTGTGTCCCTGTGAAAAGCCAGACACACCAGATTGTAAGCTTCAAAAGTACAGAGAACACTGATACCTTTTGGAGTCACAGGGACCATGCCACTTTCAACATCTACCCCCAGCACCCTGGACCTTCCTCTGCAAGCTCCCAGGCTCCCATTATTGCTTCAGGACACAAAAAGAACAATGGCACATAGAAGTGTTCCTGAAAATTAAGAGATTTGTATAGTCTCTTGGGGAGTCTTCTTGGTGTGGGAGTGGTATGTTCCTACTTAAAAGGGTATATAGCCCAACAACACTTTTGAAAGTGAAAGTCCAGTAATAAATAAAGCCTTCTCTATTTTGAAGAGGCCAGTGGGAAGGATTCACATGGGTGAGGAAATGGGGGAAGGTTGGATCTGTTCTGACCATGTCTCTTCTTCACAGAATTTTAGCAGAATTTTGCATTAGAGCAGGAAGGGTCCCTAGGGACCATCTAATCCAAAACTCTCATGACTAAATTAAGGCCCAAGAGGGATATAACCTGTTGTTTAAGATCCTGCACCTGGTTAAGAACACAAACATTCTTTGAGGAAAGTGGAAGAAACCCAATGAAAAAAATTCATGTAAAGCACCCAAAGTAGTCACTGAGAGTTGCCCACAGCCTGGTAGCTCTAGGTTGCATTATGACTACCAGGCAACATCCCTCATTCCAAGCCACCTGCTCCTCTGGATCCCAAGGAACCACTCTATAGCCAGTTCTACCATTTAGTCACTTACTGCCCCAAGGTGAATCCGATGAATTTGTTCCTGCTCATCTCCAAGAAGTGCTCAATGTCCTTCTGCCTGAGAGGATGGTGGACAGACCAATCCCAGAGAAGGAAAGAAAAGCAAACCTTGAGAGAGAGAACTTTTCTGGGCTCCTACCCCTCCAATAGGAGGACTGGAGCAGTTGGGGACGATAGCTGTCAACAGAGGGAATTTCAAACCCAGGAGTTCTGACTGCCAAACCAGCTTAATGAGTCTTGAATATATAGACTAGTCTACCCTGGGTCTTCAGTGATTCAACCCCAAAGAGCATAGTCCCTGCTGCTATTAAACCTACCTGACCTTTGGGGCCCAAGGTAGGCCCTTGGGAAAGGCCACCCGCTCAGCAGAGAGGGGTGCCTGTGAGGGTGGAGGTGGCACCAGAGGGTCCTGCTCTAGCAGGTCCAACTCTCCATCCAAGGTTCGTTCTCCATCACCAGCAGATTCCTCTTCCTCCTCTGTGGCTGGCTCCTCAGTTTTGAAGAGATCCCTTTCATTGTAGATGTCCAGGCTGTCCTGCTTAGTGAGGAGTTGCTGGAGGGAGGAAGCAGGGAGGGGAGATGTGCAGAGATCTCACCCTGGGCATCCTTGTCTGAGGCTGCTGCTACCCACAGGCTTCCAGACTTCAGGGAGCATGGAGTCAGAACCCAGCCCTTGTGAGAACATCCCATTCCTCACCTCAGTCCTACTGCCACCATCAGGCCCAATACCAGGACAAGTAGTTCTCAGGCAACCATGCCAATGGCCAGGGAACAGAGTATAGATAATCCCAAAGTCATAGTCACTTAGTTTTCAGAAAGCACTGATGCCTTTTTTTGCCAGCACTTTCTTTCTTAATTATGCTCTGCTTAGGTGAACATTCAATTAGTTTGCCTTCTGTGAGCATACACCAGCTGGCTGACTGAGGAAGAGGAGGACAGAAGCTTGCTGCCAGGCAGAGGGAAGCAAGTTTGGAATTTTAAATCTTGTCACAGAAAGAAAAAAAGATTGGACAGAAATAGGCCAAAAAGTTAACAGTGACTGCTTCTGGTTGTTAAGATTGTGGGTGATTTTTCTTTTCTCCCTTCATCACATTTTTATATTTGGCCCAAATTTTCTACAATGAGTAAGCATTACTTTCTAAAACAAAAAAATAAAGGTTAAAAAAATCACATTGCAGACAATGTAGACTGGATTACTGAGCACAACTGTCTGGCCCTGTTGATGAACTAAAGTAGGTCAGGCAGGTGAGTTTGTAGGAGTGTGGTAAGGTCTCAGAGTAACTTGTAATTCTGACCTTTTCAGGACTGCAGACTACAATCATGTGCTGCATAATGATGCATCCATCAACAATGGACTGCATATATCATGGTAGACCCATAAGATTTTAATACTGTACCTTATCTAGGTTTATATTTTATTTTTATTTTATTTTTTTGAGACAGAGTCTAGCTTTGTTGCCCAGGCTAGAGTGAGTGCTGTGGCGTCGGCCTAGCTCACAGCAACCTCAAACTCCTAGGCTCAAGCAATCCTTCTGCCTTAGCCTCCCGAGTAGCTGGGACTACAGGCATGCACCACCATGCCCGGCTAATTTTTTCTATATATATTAGTTGGCCAATTAATTTCTTTCTATTTATAGTAGAGACAGGGTCTCGCTCTTGCTCAGGCTGGTTTCGAACTCCTGACCTCGAGCAATCCACCCGCCTCGGCCTCCCAGAGTGCTAGGATTACAGGCGTGAGCCACCATGCCCTGCCCTTATCTAGGTTTAGATACACAAATACCACTGGGTCACAGTTGCATATAGTACAGTGACCTGCTGTACAGGTTTGCAGCCTAGGAACAATAGGCTATATGCCTACGTATGCAGTAGGCTCTACCTCCTGGGTTTGTATAAGTACACTCTATGATGTTTTCAGTGATTAAATCACATAATGACACATATCTCAGAATGTGTCCCTGTTGTTAAGCAACACATGAATGTATACCTAGAACCGTAACCAGTCTCTCTCAAATTGTAAGCCTTTCATTCCATGGCCAGACAAAAGTGTGGCTAGCTCAGAGTTAACCTTCTTGCTGCCACAAATGTAAGCCTTTCATTCCATGGCCAGACAAGAGTGTGGCTAGCTCAGAGTTAACCTTCTTGCTGCCACAAAAAAGGTAAAGTGCCTCATCCCAGGCACACAGATTTGCTGGGAGCCCCATTCAGGTGCCCTGGTACTTGATCATCCTGTCTCCAGGATTATACCTGTTGTTATACTGTTGTTTAGAATGCTAAGGAACTCTGGGCACTGATGTCTATGCCAAGGTAGCAAGGCATGGCTGTATGATCTGATATCACAGCATTACATCAGGACAGCTCGGGGCCTGACAGGACTGGAGGAAGGGCCAAAGTATAAACTGTAAGGTTTCAGGTTGTTCACAGGGCCAACTTGGGGCAGGGTGAGCCACATCATTTGCTGCCCTTTTCCTACCACACCCAGAATAACTTAAAATCTCAATTTTTGGCTAGTCAGTGTCATGACACTACCATTTACTTTAGTACATACCCTTCGAGAACCACGGCGGCCTCGCAGCTTGGAGGGTGGTGGCGCCAGCTGAGATTCCCCCAGGTCGAGAGTGTAAGAGGGTGGGGAGGCAGCACGCATGCTCTTCACCACCTGGATACTGTCCTCAGCCAGTGGAGGCAGGCCCAATTCTGCCCGCTTCTGTATTTTGAGAGCCTGCAGATGCTCAAATCCACCAAGGGTAAACTAAGGAGGAAACAGGAAAGGGGCAGAGAAGAAAGAGGAAGGCAGGAAAGTCAGAGAGAGTAAATTGAGGGAAATATAAATGAAAGAAAGAGCCATAACCTCTAGTCCCCTCAGATCTTCTCCTTAATAAGGAAGGGGTAAATGTCGTTGCCGACCCCAGTCTTAGGAACTTAGGGGTCTGGATAAAGCATTATTTACTGACCCAGACTGGGAAACATCACCAGAAGTTAGAAAAGGGACTCCTTAGGGCCTGTGCTGAAAAAATAGGAAACTATCTCCCTTTTCAAGGAGCATATCCAGATGCTATAAACACCAGAGTCACTCAATTGCTTCTGCAGTCAAGAGGCAGTTCTCCCTATGAACTTTGCCTGGAGTGTATGTTTTCAGCCAGCCTTGTGGGATGGGAGCCAGAGATGAAGGATCAGATTGAATAGTTAGTATTAAAACTATAACCGTATACTTATAAGGACTTCATTTTTTTAAAAAAGCAAATCCTCTATTTATCTGGAAGGAGGACAGACACTAACCCCAGCATTTTACAGCAAGAGAAACTGAGGCACAGTTGCCCAAAGTTCCACAGTATCAGCAGAACCCAGATCTCCCAACTTTCAACCAGTGTTCTTTCCCAGAAACACTGGCTCTATCAGCAGAAGGGTGCCACTGACACCCCAACTCATGGAGTATTATCTCCCATCCATTCAGTAGAAAGGGGAAATATGCCCTGGCACAGAACACCTGATGCCTCTAGGACAGACTTGTTACTTCTCCCCATTAGCTGTTGGCTAATGGCTAGCCTATTCTGCTGCCTAGCTCCAGCCTCCTGAAATCAGACTAGAAGAAACTGATGTGGCACAGGGCATTGCTGCTCTGATGAGATGGAATTGGAGAGGATCAGCCACTCACCATAACCACCTTCCAGAGCAGGAGCAGGACCTTCTTTATAGGGAAGTGGGGAGCCAGGCCACTGCAGAACTTGGTAACCATGGAGAAGAGCAGAAGGGCAAAAGGCTCCTCATTGTGCATGGAGAAGCCTGGGGATGTGGAGAGAGGCGAGTGAGAAAGTGAGGACGAGGCAGCTAAACCCTGCCCCTGTAATCCTGATTCTGGGCACCCTGAGGAAGGCACTCACCTCCGCTGAAGAATTCCAGAGTACTTGGTCCTGAGAGGGAGGCTTACAAAGCCCCAGAGAGAAGCCTCTCAAGAAAGGGAGACCCCTCATGGCAGAAAGGGAGGCCATGGTAAAATGGCTTAGAAGTAATAGTAATGAAGATGTTGCTTTCTGGCTGAACGACCCAATACATTTCACTTTCCCACATCAATGACATATTTTTAAAATCCTATAGGCCTTCATATCCTATCCCTGTCAAATGACACCAGCTTATGTTTGAACAGAATTCAGTTTTCAAGGTGATTCAGCTCATTTTTTCATGTGGGATTCATGATGGAATGGAAGAGAGGTGGCCATCCCCATTTACAACCAAGGAAACCCAGGCACAGAGTTATATGGCTAGTCCTAGCTCACAGATAAGGGGAGCAATCAAGCCTGGCCCTCATGCCTGCCATGCAGTATCTCTGTCCTAAAAGAATGTTAATTAAAAAAAAAGAAAAAGGACAGTTTGCCTCTCCTAGGCAGATGCTCTGTTTCCCCTCCACTATCAGCACCCTATCCCTACCTTCCTCAAGTGCCGTTTCTTACTCAATTCAGTGCGGAAGGTCTCCCGGGCTGTCCTCCACCCGCAGGGGTCTGTCTCTCGCTCCAGGCGGATGTTTTCCACAATTAGGTACATGACACTCAGCAGCACTCTGGGGTTACAGAAGGGTCACAAGAGGTTCCCAAGGGAGTTACCAGCCCACAGTCAGAGACCTCAGGAATGGTCTCTTTGGGAGCCCAAACCAGTGAGATTAGCTAGAGGGCAACTGCCTAGTGGTCTGAGTCGTCTGAGATATGGGAAAAGGGTAACCTAGTCCTAATAATCCCGCAGTTCCAAGCCCATATACAGCCCCACTCACCGGAGCTCTGTGCTGTCGGCAATGGAAACAGCTGGTTTCCGAAGGGCGCTGCTACAGGCCTGGCTGTTGCTGCCGTGGTGGGGTAGAGTGGGGAGAGGGAGAGAATGGGAACCCATAAGGCCTCTTTCCTTTCTGTGCTCTCACTTATCTGCACATAAACATGAGTATCTGTCCCTGGCTATGTAGCTACTAACGAAACTTATCTAAGATAAAGGAGCCCACAACAAACCCTCATCTGTGGTGAAGACAGGCAAGGGCAGGGTCTGTGGTATCCACTCCTCTTGCAATCCCCACAATACTTAGTACTGTATGGGATAAAAAACAGATGCTAAGCAATACTTGATGAATAATAAGCAGATTTTACCCTATCTAAAACTCCTGGGTGACGGGCATGAGACAGAATGAGGGGTCACTATAGCAGTATCAGCTGATCAGGCCATCTTTAGAGCTATAATCCATGAGAGAAAGAATTAGGCACTATGACAGGATTTGGTCCTGTTCTTCTTGTGTCATGCTCTTAGGTAGAACAGTTTCCCTCATGAATTCCAGAGTTAAGCTTAGAATGAGCTTAGAATGTGCTTGAATAAAAAGTGAACCCATCCAAGACAGGCCCCTGAAGCCCAGGATTGAGGCTCTAAGTGGGGCAGAAACTTGCTGCTGAGCCCAACCTCAGGGAGGGAGAACAGAAGATCAGGGGACATGGCCAGATGGAGAGGAACCATCAACAAGCTTTGGGCTGAGGTGTGAGTAGACCCAGCTCCCCACAGGGTCTTTATAGTGAGGGAACCAGCACAGAACACGAGACCCTTTCAAGGAAGGGGGTTGTCTAGGCCAACTCTCCCCTAAGGTTTCTCACTCAATTTCCATGTGGAGTAGCTCCAGGAAGGCCGAGAAGGTCCCCATCTGATACAGCAAGAAGCAGTTGTATCTGGACCAGTGTAGCACATCGACCTCTGAATCACATTCCCCAAAAGTGCCTAAAAGGACCAGACAGTTACCATAGGGGTTGAGGGGGAGTGATATCTCAGTTCTTTCCACCCTGCCCCATGATCTTAAGACTTTTCTGTAACACCCTGCCCAATAATTAGGCTGACAGATATATGGCAGCCCTCAAGAACTTCCTGGAATGAGTCAGGGGAGAGGAGAGGCAGTCTCCAGAGTTAAGTCTAATGTACTCATCAATGGTCTGTCTTAAGTGTAGGATCGCCCAGAAGCAGATCTTTAAATAAGTAAGGATCCAAGTGCAAGTAGTTTATTTGGGAATTGATCCCAGGAATCACTAGTAGAGAAGTAGGAAAAGGAGATAGGGAAGAAAAGGTAGCCAATAGAGTTTTATCTTATGGGAAGCTCTGAAACAGTATAAAACATAAATCTCAGAGTTATCCCATGCAAGGGAGGTGAGATAGTTGGGCTATCCATTCACTAACTCCTGCCAGTCACTGGATGAGGGGTGCTAAACTAGAGGAGCACATTAATTACCTACATTTCCTGGCTTCCCTGTGTGGGCTGCAAACCTTGGGGAAAAAAAAGGTACTGGCAGTTGGAAGTTGGCCAGAGCACCAGACCCAGCAGGTATGGGTGGGTACTGCCTTATTGGCTACAGTTTTACCTTCACCCAATGTCCACATTGTTTCCTCTCCATTTATTTTTTTTCTTTTACAATTTTTTTTAGTTCTCAACTAGATGGCTCTGACAACCATCCTTATATTTATGATCTCAGGGCTTATTTTCACTATGCCAGCTAGGCCATCTCATTTCCCTTTCTGCATCTGGCTAACAGGTTTCTTCTGGGAAGCTTTCCCCAATTAATCTCATTTAATTGTGATCATCTCCAAATTAGTCACAGCAACTACTCCTGCTGCTATTTTGGCTTGAACCTTCAAAATGCCAACAAGAAACAACACAGAGGGTCCATGTGTGAGTCTGTAACACTCCTCCATATCTCCTCAGCTTGGGGGGCAGGCCACAGCTGATGAAAGAAGTCTCTATCCTCAGCTGGTAGACATGGTTAGCTCTGGCCACATTGACCTCCTTACTAGTTTTCACATATGATTATAGCTCAGATTAGGTAAAAAAAGAACACTATAAAAAATCCTGCCAGGCCGGGCGTGGTGGCTCACACCTGGAATCCTAGCTCTCTGGGAGGCCGAGGCGGGCAGATTGCTCAAGGTCAGGAGTTCAAAACCAGCCTGAGCAAGAGCGAGACCCCGTCTCTACTATAAATAGAAAGAAATTAATTGGCCAACTGATATGTATATAAAAAATTAGCCGGGCATGGTGGCGCATGCCTGTAGTCCCAGCTACTCGGGGGGCTGAGGCAGAAGGATAGCTCGAGCCCAGGAGTTTGAGGTTGCTGTGAGCTAGCCTGACGCCATGGCACTCACTCTAGCCTGGACAACAAAGCGAGACTCTGTCTCAAAAAAAAAAAAAAAAAAAAATCCTGCCATGGGCCAGGCATGGTGGCTCATGCCTATAATCCTAGCACTCTGGGAGGCCAAGGCGGGTGGATCACCTGAGGTCAGGAATTCGAAACCAGCCTGAGCAACAGCGAGACCTCGTCTCTACTATAAAATAGAAAGAAATTAATTGGCCAACTAATATATATAGAAAAAAATTAGCCGGGCATGGTGGTACATGCCTGTAGTCCCAGCTACACAGGAGGCTGAGGCAGAAGGATTGCTTGAGCCCAGGAGTTTGAGGTTGCTGTGAGCTAGGCTGACGCCACAGCACTCACTCTAGCTTGGGCAACAAAGTGAAACTCTGTCTAAAAAAAAAAAAAAAAAAATCCTGCCATGCCTGGTAAGATAAAGGCAGATCCCAAGGGATCCAGAATAGCACTCAACACCATCTCCTCATCTTCCTCATAAGCACAGGTTACTCCAGCACCTGATAAGTTCTGTCCTTGAGAGACAAGGAACTTTGCCTTCCCCACATAGGCTGCCTCAACCCAGTCCTGATAATGCCACTTCCCTCTCCAGCCTCCAACCCTCGCAAGCTAGCAGGGGTGGTCACTCACCTTGGGCCAGATAAAGAACAGCCCGGGCCACCTTCAGCCGCCGCTCCCTACTGACCACCTCCAGCCGGTCCAGGAGTCCCATTACATAGGTCTTTTGAGCATCTTCCTCCAACTCTAGCCATTCCTTGCCCTGCACTGGGGATAGAAGGCCATACATATCCAGTGTCAGCCACGCCATCCTTCCTGGAAAGGCTCCTGATAGTATATCTGCCTCTAATCTCAGCCCCCAACAAATTCTTCCCTCTAAAAGCTTTCCTTGTTTAACTGAGAAAGAACAAGGGATGGGAAAGTAAAGGACCAAAAATGTTCTGGCTTGAACCCACTCTGTAGTCTCATCTTCAACGTCTCCTTTGTCTTCCACATACAGCCTATATTGTCCTGTCTCTCTGCATATCCAATTCCTAGTCATCCTTATAGGCCCAATTCAAAATAACCTCTTTCCCACTAATGCTCCAGCCAAAAGCTCTGCTCCTAAGACCCTTTTTTCTTTTCTGTGATACTTAGTATTTTCCTCTTGGCCTCTGCTAGTTTCATGATGCACACATCATGCTGCCAGACTATAGCCTCTTTGTAGAAGCTGCTTCTCACCCCTGCCTCCTGCATCGCTGACACAGAAGATACTCACCATACATTTGTTGAATTGAAAATTGAATTGCCACAGAAAAAGTAAGGAAATGAAGGTCTGAGAATGTCGTGGTGTGGGCACATAAAATTACTATTGGGAGTGGGGCAGAGTTGGAGGCAGGGGTTGAACATTAAGGTCAAGGGGTTCTATTAGGCAGCAGGGCACCAGTCCAGCCTCGCCTCACCATCCCTCTGCTCTCCTGCCCATTTACACCAGGGAAAGGAACCCAGCTCAGGCTCTTTTTTGCTTCTCATGGCCTCTCCACTTGAGATACAGAGAAACCTGTATCACATATACAAGAAGAGAAGGGTATATGGTTATGGAAGGGATAAAGGATCATACTTTGTTTTAGCCCTTTACTAGGTCAGGCTGGGATATCACAGGAGGAAAAAAGAAGGACTCTATGAGTAAAGATCCAGGATCACCTTGAGTCTTGAAATCTTCTTCAAAGCATCTTCTGTTATTGGTGAATTCCAGGTTCTCAGTGTAGCTATACAATTCTGCAGCAGGAAAGACATACAGTCACATTCAGGAGATCCTTAAAGAAGGGGATTGGGGTAGAGAGGGTGGCATGAAAGAGCTGAAGCTTCCAACACATTCCTGTGTCCAATTCAATCCAAAGCCAGCTTCCTCCCGTTCAGAGCAGTTAAAAATAGCCACTTGTGTCCCTGGGTGATTAAACCATCAAACCTGTCCTCCTCCTGCCAGCTGGCTGATGCAGCAGAGAAGGCAGCCTTCAACATTCAGTGAGGGCCAAAAGGAGGGCTGGAGCACAGAGAGCTTAATGTCATCAACTCCTGTTTCTCAGGGCTGCAACTCCTTCTGCTTTGTCAGTCTAGACTGGGACTATCCTATCTCTAGGGGAGAGGAGAGAAACACAACTCCTGAAATTTAGAGGCAAGATCCTTGTGCTGTTCAGGAAGCCAGGGCAAGGGCTGAAAAGTAGGTCCTAGATGGCTCTTCAGGGCTGGAGCCAGTTCATTCTCTCCCTGCTGAGTTTACTCAAAGGGTGTATAAGTTTAGGTTCCTGCCCATGGCAGAGACTGCATAAAACCATGTAGAGAACAGATATAGTTGCCAAAGGACTGCCTGTGCCCAGGAAAAGCTAACTTTGCTGA
Organism: Microcebus murinus; assembly: GCF_040939455.1. NCBI lineage: Eukaryota > Metazoa > Chordata > Mammalia > Primates > Cheirogaleidae > Microcebus > Microcebus murinus. Next base: position 81,451,220 of record NC_134112.1, on the reverse strand, counting down.
CAGCAGCCTCTCCATACAAAATACAGAAAGCTTATGAGAAATTCAAATGCCCTTTCCTACACACCCCTGCCCCCAGAACATTTTATCTGCACTCTCATGTTACAGAAGATGAAGAATTGAAGTAGAAAAGTCAATAGGTGATAGAAAAGATTTCCTCAAAATTTCTTTCCACACCTGAGCCCCTTACTGGAAATTTAACTAGGTCACAGATAATTCTCAAAGCAAAAGAAACTCACATGTTCCAGCCAGATGTCTAATGGTTGAGAAACACCTTGTCTGGGAGCCAGGACTTTGAGTCCTGAGTTCCAGAAGCTGGGAATGACCAGAAACAAATCCCATCTCTGAATCTTAAATTCTTCAGTCATTAGTGGAGAATGTGGATATATATATTTTTATTATTTTTTTTAACTTCCACAGAAATATATTTTTTATTTTTTTTTTTATTTTTTTTATTTTTTATTTTTTTTTTACCTACCAACAGCAAGTCGAAGAAATATATTTTTAAGAGTAAGGTACTACTCAGTCAGAAAAGTGAGCAAGGCTCTTAGGGTACTGAACTTTGGTTTTGTTCTTTTTATTTTTAAATTTTAGATTATGATTTTCATATACAGGTAAGTATGGAATAGTACATTTAAGACACTTGTATATCTTCAACCCAGATTAAACAAATGTTAGCACTTGTCATAACTGCTTCAGACTGTTCCACAGTCTATTTTATTCCCTTCTCTAGAGCTATCCCCATAATGAAGTTGGTATGTATCCTTCATATGCCTATTTTTATACTTTTACTACATATGTATGTGCCTGTAAACAACATATGATGTTTTGTTTTAAATTTTTTTTTTTTTTTTTTTGATACAGAGTCTCACTCTGTTACCTGGGCTAGAATGCCATGGCATCAGCCTAGTTCACAGCAATCTCAACTCCTGGGCTCAAGGGATCCTCCTGCCTCAGCCTCCCCAGTGGCTGGGACTACAGGCATGTGCCCCAACGGCTAATTTTTTCTATATATTTTTAGTTGGTCAATTAATTTCTATTTTTAGTAGAGACGGGGTCTTGCTCTTGCTCAGGCTGGTTTCGAACTCCTGACCTTGAGCGACCCTCCCACCTCAGCCTTCCATAGTGCTAGGATTACAGGTGTGAGCCACTGCGCCCGGCCTGTTTTAAAAATTTTTATTAAAGCAGTACCATATTGTATAAATTCCTTGGTCACTGCTTCCTTTCCTCAACTTTGTTTTTAACATTTATTGATATTGAAGCACATTGATATAGATTTTTTTTTTTTTTTTTTTTTTTTTTTTTTTTTTTTGAGACAGAGTCTCGCTTTGTTGCCCAGGCTAGAGTGAGTGCCGTGGCATCAGCCTAGCTCACAGCAACCTCAAACTCCTGGGCTCGAGTGATCCTTCTGCCTCAGCCTCCCGGGTAGCTGGGACTATAGGCATGCGCCACCATGCCCGGCTAATTTTTTATATATATATCAGTTGGCCAATTAATTTCTTTCTATTTTTTTTTATAGTAGAGACGGGGTCTCGCTCTTGCTCAGGCTGGTTTTGAACTCCTGACCTTGAGCAATCCGCCCGCCTCGGCCTCCCAAGAGCTAGGATTACAGGCGTGAGCCACAGCGCCCGGCCTTGATATAGATTATTTTAATGGTTATACAGTAGCCCACCGGACTAATATGCTATCCATTCCCTTACTGATGGACATTTTAAGTTGTTTTCAACTTTTCACAATGATAAACAAGCATGCAATAAACATCTTTGTACATTTTCTTGTGCCCAAGTATAAATTTCTTTTGAGCATACATCTAGGAATAGAAATGCTGGGTCACAATATGTATACATCTTCAACTTTAGATATGACCAAACAGCTTTCCAATTTTATACTCTGCTTCCCCATACCTAGCAGTGTATAAAAGTATTCATTTCTCTGTACCCTCACCAACCCCAGGATTTTAAGTTTTGCAATCTGATGATTGTGAAATCATATGTTATTCTTTTAATTTGCTTTCCCCCATTTACTAGTGAAGTTCAATATCTTTTCATACATTTAATGACCACTTGGTTTTCCCTTCTATGAATTCCTATTCATATTCTTTGCCCACTTCTCTATTTGGTTATTCATTTCCTCCTCTTCTCTTTATCTAGCTCTCTCTCTAAATATATATATATATATTTTTTTTTTCATATTCTGGGATCTAATTCTTTGTTGGTTATTAAACTTAGCTCTCTATTTCTGTCACTCATCACAAAATTTATTCACTTGTGCTTATTCACAAGAACTTCTTTTAAAATGTCTCTTTTCTCTGAAAAAGCATGTCTCAAAGTGACACTTCCATGTGACAGAATATTTAACTTTCACACCATCTCCACCCAAAGCTCGTTTATTAATAACTGGCATTCATAGCACGTATAACACGGAGGCCCTTACAGTGAGAAGATCACATTTACCCTAAGCTAAAAAGCCAGACACAGAGAAGCAGCCCAGCCCTGAAAGAATAGAATTACTTAAGCCCAACTCACAAACATACAAGCAGAACTCCACTCTAATGGATGCAGGTGACACATCCAGCCTTCCTTGGCTGGCCAGTTGTCTATAGAGTTTTTCCTCAGACATTGAGATTTTAATAAGGGGCAGGTGTTAGAGGGAAAGATGGAGGTAGAGGAGACAAAGGAGAGAGAGATGGAATGAGATAGACAGAGGGTGGCAGAAAGAAGGGTCCAGGCAAAGATATGGATGACAGTAGGAGAAAGAGAGAAAGAATAGGAAGAAAATGGAGAGAAAACTGTTTTGAGAGTGTACCAAAATAGAATAATGAAGGGTGATCAGGAAAGAGTGATAGAATAGAATGGAAGAACAACGAATACCACAGCCAAGTAGAGTCTACAGAAGGAAATGTGAAAGCAAATAAAGAGATATTTACCATTGGAGAATGGAGAGAAAATGGAATGTGGAGAACAGTCTTTAATAGACACTTGCTGAGAACAAACAAGCTGCCAGGGAAGATCACAGCCCCCCTCCCTTCTCCTGGCCATTCCTCCACTAACTACTGACCCAACTACCTCATACCTGACAACTCTGCCGCGTGCCCATCTGCATCTCCATACTCAAACTCCAGAGTGGGGCAGTCCACAGAGCCCTGTAATGAAGAAATTTTTCTGGTAACTGAGGTAACTTGGGAAAAGGGGCTGCCAAAGAAAGATTACCCTTATTTCATCTTCTTCCCTTCTTGGAGGCCAATGTTAGATCAGGGAGGCAGTTAGGAGAGTTCTATTTGGGCCTTTCATCCCAGAGGTATCCTCATCCAAGCCAAAATTTGAGGCTCATTGTGGGGAGAGGCTGAGGATTCCTATATAGAATCAGAAAGTCTGGGTAAAGGGCAGGATCCCAAACAGATACAAAAGCTACCATCTGTGCCCACATCTAATTGACATAAACACAGATCAGAGGAACATCTAGCTGATCTCTACAAAAATGAGACAGACAAAAACAAAAGAGAACTGGATTTTAACCCTAGTTCTGTCATCAACTACATGATATGGGGCGAGTCTCATGCTGTGGGTCATAGTTTCTCATCTATAAAAAGAGGTTCTTCAGCTCTAATATTTGACAATTTTAAGATTGTCACATAAGGTACCATTTCTACTCCACATTGTAGATAAGGGTAGATTTCCTACAATGTTGTATATATAAATTTATAATCCTATTAAAATATTTTAAATCCCATTTTCTAACTTCTTTAAGCATTTAGGGGTATTTCCTTCCAGTATAAGATATATGAATATTTAAAATTCTCAATCTCAGTTCTGTCACGTACTGTGTGATCTTAGGCAAGTTAACTTCTCTGCCTCAGTGTGGTATAAACAATATATTGGTCTTTGCCCCTGGTGCCTGGTACAGAGCTCCTGAAATCCTTAAAATTTCCTGAGTGATAAGAGTATCTGTTACTATATATTGGTAATGAACCCTTGTCAACCATATCAGAATTTATGCTAATGAGGTGACTTATGGTGGGAAAGACCAAAGTCTTGATTTGAGGGCTTAACTGTCAGTAGCACCCCTATCTCCAGGGAGGGGAGGAGAACTAGAGATTGAATTTAGTCACATGGCCAATGGTTTAATCATGCTTAAGTAATGAAATCCCATATGAAAACCCAGAAACAACTAAGCTCAGGCAGCTTTTGAGTTGGTGAACAAACAGATGTGCTAGGAGAGTGGTGACCCAGAAGGGTATGGAAGCTCTGTACCACCTCAGCCCCATACTTTGTCCTATGCATCTCTTCCATTTGGGTCTTCCTGAGTTGTATCCTTTATAATAAAACTGCAATCATAAGTACATGCTTTCCTGAGTTCTATGAGTCATTCCAGCACATTATGGAACCTGAAGAGAGGGTCATGATAACCCTTTAATTTGTAGTTGGCCAGGTGGAAGTGTGTTTGGCCAGGACCCCACCTGTGGCTGAGGTCTATCAAAAGTGGGGGCCGCCTTGTAAGACTGAGCTCTTAACTTGTGGGGTCTGTGTTCACTCTGGATAGTAAGTGTCAGAATTAAATTGAATTGTAGGACATCCAAGGAGTTGTTGGAAAATGATGTGCTCAGTTTTTTCATCTGTAAAATGAGGATAGTAATAGGACTTATTTCACAGGGTCATTGTAAGGCCTGAATGAGTTAATACAGGAAAGGCACTTAGCACACTACCCAGCACTTGGCAGCACTATGTGGGTGGTTACCCTACTTAGAATTTTAATATTAAAGATATTCTTCTCATATTATTATGACTATCACTTTAAATGGCTGAATAAGTGGATATTTATTGGTTTACTTAACCAGTTCCCTATTTTTGAACATTTAAGTTGTTTTTAATTTTTCTTTATTATATGATTGAAACTATAATACACTTATAATTTTTTTATATTTCGGATCTTTCCTAAAGATAAATTTTAATAAAGGGAATTAATGAATCAAATCTTATGAATATTTTTATGGTTCTTTGTATGGCTCATGATGATTTGCTTCCCAAAAACATTATATCAATTTATATTGCCAGCAAGGCAAATCATCTTAAAATCCACTATAACAAAAATTTTCAAACTTTTGGATTACAGGGACCAGTAGGGAAAAAAGAAGGTGGAGGGTGGGGAATGACATAAGGTTGTTGCTGTTTTATAGGGACTTTATGTAGGGACTTTAAAAAGTCTTTTTAAAAATACATATATTTCAAAAAAGAAAGAATAGTTTAATACTCCAAAAATGAAGGACAAAATCTCAGAATAAAGGATAATCATTAAAAACAATGTTTTTCAAACTCTTTAGAAAAATTATACATTTTATATCATGTCCCAACACACCCCCCCCCACAAACTGGAACAAAAATTTAACAAAAAATACCCAAAATACCCTATACATGATGCACGACAGTTTCTATTATTTCTTTAAAAAACATTGGTCCCAATTCACAAGTTGTCCCCTATAATTTGAAAAACACTGTTTTAAATTATATATATCCTTTAATATATTGAATTAAATTTTAGAAAAATTCACTTCATGAGGTAACACAAGATCAGAAGAATAGGCTCCACTGTACTCGCCATCAAATTGGTACTGACTGATTAACACAATGGTGCTCACATGTTAGTAATAGTCTCCAGGGATAGGGGTGGGGTGGGAGGATAAACTCACAACTATAGGACACGGTGTGGTGCATGGAGGGGAGGGGGAGAAGGGCAGGCTTCTAACCCCTGCTAGGGAGAGGCAATGACATAAAATGTAACCAAAATGTTTGTACCCTCACAATATCCTGAAATAAAAAAACAAAAAAATTTTTTAAAAATTAAAAAAAGAAAAATTCACTTCAATGACTTGAATTTTCTACATCTCACCACAGACCAGTTAAAACCTTGTCAAAGACCTTGAGAAAGAACAACCAGGAGATCTGGCTAAAAGAGGCCTGAGGTGAATCCTTTTGTTAGGTTAAAGATCTTTTAATTAAGCAAACAGTTATTCTCTAGCTTCCTTTTTAGGTTGAGATGTTCATATACTAAGCCATTGGGAGTAGGTAGGTCAATAGCGCCCCTATAAATGCAGTGATATAGGAGGAGGCTCTCTTGACTTGTGCTAACAGTAATTCTCTTCTAGTAATTCTCTAGAAGCCCCAGAGAAGGAAAAAAATCCACCTCCTCTAAGGACTGTCTTCCATAGGAAAGCAAAGAGAGGGAGGGAAGGAAAAGCAGATCTGGCACTTGGGTCTGTGGTGATTGGGGAGGTACTGACAGGTAAAAGCAGCTTTCCTGCTGCAGTAGGAGGAGGAGGAAAGCTAATCTTTCCAGCCAGCCTTTTGGCAGGCAACGAGCCCAGATAGAGAGGATCACTGCAGTTGTTCATTTCCAGGCATGAAGAGTGCAGCTGCAGACAATCAGCAGGTAAAACTGTGGTGCAGGTGGAAAGCTCCCAGTCTCTGGACACTGAGGTCACTGGCAAAAGTACTGTATTATCAGAGCCTTTTTTGTGAAGGCAGACTTCATAGGTGGAGAACAGACTGCAACTTCAGAAGGGAGATAGAAGCAGAGACTGCTTTATTTCCCCCATAGAACATTTTATTCTGAAATTATTTATTTACTCAAAATTTGTCTGTCTCCCCAACCCTACTGGAATGATAGCTCCACAAAGGCAAAGACTTTATCTTGTTCACTGATATAATCCTAGCACCTAAAACAGTGCTTGGCATATAGAAAGACTGCAATAAATAATTGTTGAATTAATGAACGACTCATCCCCCAAAAAAACGTTTGAGCAAGAACAATGTCTCTGCGGGGGAAGAAGGCACAGGGTGCCCTAGAAGACCAGATTAGTATTGAGGTAGGGAGGGAGACCACGTGGTGGGTATGATCTAGCAAGGCAGGAAGGCTGAGCTCTGCCTCTGCAAGGTGGTGACTTTGGGCCAGTCTTTTCACCTTTTTCTATCTTTAAAAAACATAGATGGATTCCTACTCTGCCTATGTCAAAATAGAAAGCATACAAGAGATCAGTTTGGAGACTGAAATGCTATTTAAATGGTAAACCAATCTGGGACGCCAAAGACTTGGCTTCTAGCACTGCCACTTGATGACGACGATGATGATGACAGTAATACAGTACTAAGAGCTACTAGGTACTGACCAATTACATACCGTGTGCCTGCATTGTGCTATACATATATTCAATTATCTCATTTTGACTTTATCACAACCTTCCGAGGTAGGCAGTGTTAACCCCATTTTACAGATGAAGAAGCTGGAGTTCAGAGAGGTTCAGTAATTTGCCAGAAGTCACACAGATAGTAAATGGGAGGGCTGGGATTCAAAACCTGGGCTGAATGACTCCAAAGTTTGGTGCTCTTGGCCACTCACTATTGCCAGATCCCTGATCTTGGGCAAGTTACTTCTGTCTCTTTTAGGTCCGTAAAATGGAAGGGCTATACCAGATTATCTCTTACAGGCCTTTCCACATCTGACATTTTGCGGTCTATTCTGATTCCCGCTCAGATCCAGCCAATGGAAACTGCCTGGATGAGGGTGTTGGGGAAGTGATAATAATTCAGTCCTTTCGTCTTCTTCTTTAGGATTTCTTTTTTCAGAAAAGGACGAAGACGTGGAAACACGCATACCCCTATCTGTATCCTGGGACAGACCCCTCCAAATAGTCACTCTTGTCTTGCCCCAGCCTGAACCCCGTCTCATTTAACGCTTTGTTGGGGGGGCCGGTGCCGCGGAAGGCGCTCCCTAAAGGGCCTAACACTTACAGGAGGAAGAGGATGGAAGGGGAAGGGCACAAGTCCGGGCCAATCTGGACCAGCCCAGGGGCCGGGGCAGGCAGTCGGGAGCGGGAGGGCGGCTGCCCCACTCGCCGACCCTCGCCTCCCGCAGCTGAGCTCCGGCCTCCCGGCCCTCAGGCCAGCCGCTTAACCTCCCCTCGCCTGTTCCCTCAGTAAAGTGGGATCTGAATTCCTGCTTCAAGGGGCCGCAGCGATTAAGTAAGACAAATATTTGGAATGCATCTAGCACTCTCTGTAGCTTGCTCCATCTTCGCGCCCCAGGGAAAGGCCGAGGGCTAGAAAGCTCCCGACCCGCGACAGGTGACGTGCGGAGAACAGTCGGGGCTGCAGAGCTCAGAGTCCAGTCGCGGCGGACCCTGCAGGCGCCCGCTCCGAGGGACCGCCTGGGGCGCGCGGGGGTCTCGGGGCCGAGGCCGAATCACCTCAGCCGCCGCTTCCTGCCCGCGGGTGTCTCCAGCCCCAACCGAAGCTCCCCGGAGTCCTCACCTCCGACTCCCGCCGCTGGCTTCGGAACGCTTCTCGGCCCTTGGCGGCCGCCTGCTTCCCTTTGCTGCCACCGTTGCCGTTGCCGTTGCCATTGCCGTTGCCGTTGGCGGGCGGGACCCCTGCCCCGGGCACCGCCGGGTCTTCCATGCAGCGGGCAGCGGCTCCCCTCAGGGCTCAGCGCGCTCTGCCTGGGGCGACCCCTCCGCCGCGCGCCCGAAGCGCGGGCCCGCCCCTCCGCCGCTATTGGCTCTGATCGATCTCCGCAGCCCCGCCTCACGACGCGATTGGCTGCTCGACCAGCCGGAGCGGGACTCGAAGAGGTGGGGGCTAGTTCAAGGGATTTTAGAGAAATCTTTCTTTTTCGTCCTGCGGCATTACTGGTAGCCCGAAACTCCTAGACTGGCTCCCGGCTCCACCTGCCGAATGCTGGGCCTTGAACTCAAGCGGGCTATTTCTGCTTCTCGCTCGCTCTCTCAGCACTCACCCCTGCCCCAATAGCGACCTTTACCAGGAGCTCTAGTCCCCGCTCCGGCTCCTGCGGTCTAGGTGTCCACATTCCCACGGACGCGGACCCCCAAATCCCGGCTCACGTCCCACATCCCACTTAGACGCAGGGGAGGGATGGCACCGCCAGGTGACCAGGACACCGCAGGAAGCGGGGGACTCATACTTTCCGTAAGCCAAGATTTCTGAAGGGAACGTGTCTCGCCCGGAGTGAGAGCTTGGCTGGGAGACGGGGTTGAGGGGTGGGATGAGGGCGTTTTTATTTCACTGAAATTGCTGATGCCGCCCAGGACTGCTTCTGGTCATCTGTCCTTCTCTGCTGTAGTAGGCACCTTCCTCGTGGGGTGAGGTGGGGAACAAATGTTGAATGAGGATCAAGTCCCCACCCTGACTGGCTTCCCCATCCTTTCCTTCCTTCTTCTCTCCTTTCTGAGATACTTCCTAAAGGCTCAGTGTTCCCCGGGGCTAAGAGGCTGTTTGTTTGGTCTGCTCTCTCTTGAATTTACCTAAAAATCAGCTTGCAGTAAATATTTAAATAGTCTAGCTTGTTAATAGAAGCCCCAAACTAGTAAGCTGAAGGGAATGGGTATTGCACTAGGCATTGCACTAGGCACTTTCCTGATATCATAACTCTCTTTGACAGGTTATTTTCACTAATCCAATATTACTGATGAGGAAACCAAGACTCACAGATTAATCCTTGCAATTTCTAAGGTATCATACTCTGTCTCAGGGCCTCGCATATGCTGTTCTCCGAGGAATCATTCTTCTGTTCTCTTGGTTGACTTTTTCTTTCTTAAATATTCTAGTTAGTTATCACCTCCTCCTCCTCCAGAAAGCCTTCCTTTTGACCTTCCTCAACCGATTCAGGCTATGTTGGTGTCAAGCCAACTCTGCCTGGATCCAAAATCCTAACATTTTATTTTATTTTTTTGAGACAGAGTCTCACTCTGTTGCCCAGGCTAGAGTGCCGTGGCATCAGCCTAGCTCACAGCAACCTCAAACTCCTGGGCTCAAGCAATCCTCCTGCCTCAGCCTTCAGAGTAGCTGGGACTACAGGCATGCACCACCATGCCCCGCTAATTTTTTCTATATATTTTTAGTTGGCCAATTAATTTCTTTCTATTTTTTTAGTAGAGACGGGGTCTTGCTTTTGCTCAGGTTGGTTTCAAACTCCCTCCTAACCTTGAGTGATCTGCCCGCCTCAGCCTCCCAGAGTGCTAGGATTAGAGGCATGAGCCACTGTGCCAGGCCCTAACATTTTACACTATATATCCAAAACAATTACTCCCCCTTCCCATATCTTAGGGACAACTCTGTCCCTTTCTTACTATATCTCTCCCTCACTCTTCCCTCTGCTAGTTAGTAGGTGACAGAACAAGGCAGGCTTGAGGGCACTCCTTGGAGCTTTCTGGGTTCCTTTCTCTCCCTGGGCCGCAACATCTCCTTACTGTACCCACCCATCTTCCCTTTCCTCTCCCATTCCCACTCCTAACCCGACATGGATATAGGCTCCTTCAGAGTAGGACCAAGTTTCATTCATTTTTGTATGTCCCATTTATGTATAACACAGAGTTTCACAGTCTCTGTACTATTGATATTTGTGGCTGAAAAATTACTTATGGGGAGGGGGGCTGTCCTGTATATTGTAGGATGTTTAGCAGAATTCCTTGGTCTCCGCCAGGCGCAGTGGCTGACATCTGTAATCCTAGCACTCTGGGAGGCTGAGGCGGGTGGATTATTTAAGCTCAGGAGTTCGAAACCAGGAGTTCGAAACCAGCCTGAGCAAGAGTGAGACCCCCATCTCTACTAAAAATAGAAAGAAATTACTTGGACAGCTAAAAATATATAGAAAAAAAATTAGCTGGGCATGGTGGTGTATGCCTGTAGTCCTAGCTACTCCGGAGGCTGAGGCAGAAGGATTGCTTGAGCCCAGGAGTTTGAGGTTGCTGTGAGGTAGGCTGATGCCATGGCACTCACTCTAGTCTGGGCAACAAAGTGAGACTCTGTCTCAAAAAAAAAAAAGAATTCCTTGGTCTCTCCCCACTATTTGCCAGTAGTACCCCAGATACTGTAAAATGTCCCCTGGGGGGCAAAATCTTCAGTTCAGATTCACTGGTTTACAGACTGAATTGATACAAATTTCCAAGAAAGTCCCTGGCTCAAGGCCTAACCTATTTGATTTTGGAATTTTTTTCAGTGTATAATTTGTTAAACTCTCAAAAATTTACACCCTGTTTTAAAATTCACAACCAACGCCTAGCTCATCCCTGCTTCTGTGTCGTAAACCTGCCACAGCACAGCCCATTGGAGTTTCTTAATAAAAAGAATTCATTATTCTACCTTTCTTCTTCCTAATACTTCCTCTAAGCAGGCAGATCCCTAGGATTGACAAGCCCAGAACTTCATATTCTTTTGTAAGCCTAGTTAATCAGCAGGATCCCAACAGTGGTGGCAGATAAAAGTGGCCAGTGTTGAGGCTTTGATCCTTTCCCTACCTATCCCTAGGGTAAAGAGCAGAGACTGATCCTCAATTAGGAGTAAGATCTCTGGCCTCCATCTAAAGCCAATTGCTGAGCCTAGAGCTCCATCTGGCTTTACTTTCAGAAAAGAAATTTGAAAAACTGGTGCTCTGGAGACCAAAAAATCATAAGGAGAGACCTAAATCCATGATCTTTTCCACACTCCAGTGAAATGGAAGACTGTAAAGATCAGACATCTGATCATTACGGGCCCAGATATTCAGAACTTGTCACAAGGAGGAAGATAATCTGGAAACAACAGGAAGAAGTAACAAGAAACTGCAGAGTGACTGAAAACTTTGAAACTATAGGCCATGACATTGGCACACGCTCAATTTCTTTTAGCTTATTTGTCAGCAAAGGAGTGATAGTCATCAATACCACTGACCACAGAGGCATCCATCAGGCACTCATACCTGGGAGCTAGTCAAGGCTGGTCTATAAGTCTTTCCATCCTGCAGAGATGGCTCCAGTCCTGTTATTTCTAAAGTTATTAAAAAACCTACATTACCAATTTCTCTTGTCTCAGAACTCAGGTTTTCTTCAAAACTCAGGCAGAAGGCTGTAGGTATAAATATGTATAAGATTCAAACATACCATTTTCCCCATATAAACATTCTACTTTAACCCACAGAGGTCATATATTTGATTAAATAGATGGCATCTGGCACTGAGAAAGCTTAAAAATAAGATGCAAGAAGCGTTAAAGTACCTGCTTTTTGAGCCTATCAGGCAACTAGGATAATATAGTAGAAAAACAATAGAACACCCTTCTGTCCCCATAAAGGGCATGTGTGGGTGTAGTGATGCAATGGAGGCTGTAGGGCCCGAATGAGACAAAGAATTGATGTTTATGCAGTCAGCAGTGTGTGCCGGGCTTTGTAAGCAGCATGTTTTATATATCAGGTCATTAAATCCTTACCCTCACCCAAAAGATAAACATTACCCACTTCACAGGCAAAGAAACTGAGGCTCTGAGTGGTTATATAATTCAGCCAAGTTATACAACTGGTAAATGGCAGAGCTGGGATTCAAACCCAAGTTAGCCTGATTCAAAATCCAAGCTCTTTCCACAATACTGTGAGGTGGAGAAATTTGCACAGCGGTGGGCAGCCTGGGCTTACCCATGAATCTGAAATTAAGACCCAGGCACCTGAGGTTCTATCTTTTACAAAAGAGAAGTCAAGCCCTACTGTAGGGAATAAACTCACAGGCTTCATTGCTAGCTGCTGCATTCTCCCCCTTAACTGAAATGGCATCAGCTTTGAGCATTACCAACTGCCCAGACTATTCTAGCCCTGTGACCCATAGTCTAAATAAATAGAAGTCAAAGTGGTAGAAGATGGTGCTAGAGAAGGAAAACATCTTGCAACAGGATGCGGAACTAGTTTGTCAACTAAAGAAGGTGGCTATCATTAGGCCGGGTGCGGTGGCCTGTGGCCTGTAATCCTAGCACTCTGGGAGGCCGAGGCGGGTGGATCGCTCAAGGTCAGGAGTTCGAGACCAGCCTGAGCAAGAGTGACACCCCATCTCTACTAAAAGTAGAAAGAAATTAATTGACCAACTAAAAATGTATAGAAAAAATTAGCCAAGCATGGTGGCGCATGCCTGTAGTCCCAGCTACTAGGGAGGCTGAGGCAGGAGTTTGAGGTTGCTGTGAGGTAGGCTGACGCCATGGCACTCTAGGCCAGGCAACAGAGTGAGACTGTCACATACAAAAAAAGAAGGTGTCTATCAGGAAGATACCCAAAGATGGCTACCTTACTGGTAGATGGGAAACAAGAAGCAGCTGGATTCATCCTCTGATTACTGATTTAGTCAGGCAACATGATTCAGAGACAAAGCTCTGCCTAATTCATTTCTTTCTTCCTTTTGGCCGAATACATTCAGATCCTGGGTGTCAGGGACCTTTGGTCCAACTGTGGGGATGCTGACTTCTTGAGCTCTGCAGCTAAAGGCAGCACACAGAGGGCTCAGGGGATCTAGAACCACGCTTTAGCTTCTCTGCCTTAAGCCTACAGTTCTCAGCTCTCTGGGGTGGGTATGAGAAGGCAGGTTCCTTACACAAATAGCCAAGGTGTATGGGGGCAGGGCAGGGGAGCAGGGAGACAAGGTATTTATTAGCAAGGATAAGGGCATTCAAATATGTCTATTATTAACTGCTTCTGCTTTCCACATCCTTGTCCTACAGCAGGCTCTCTAGGCTGTTGCCTGGAGAACTCTTTCATCTCTCAATTCCTGGTTCACAGAAGCAAGGAATCCTCTTAAGACAAGCATCCATTTTAAGAATATTTTATTTGTCTTTTGAGATTACATAGTCATTATTGCTGATCTAATACAATCACTTAGACATAGATTTCCAAGAGCTTCTTAGAAATGATGATCCTTAGAGGTTTTATTCCTTTCAGTAAGATGACAGAACTAGATGATTACTGATATATATATGTATATATAGTTTAGAACTTATCCACATATAATTTGCTGGTGTTTCCTATTTTCCTTCCGTAATTTTCCTTTATTAAAAAAGCTTAATGCAATAATTTTGCATTTTGATTCCTTTTTTCTTTTAAACCATGACAAAGTTAATTTTGAGAAAACCACAGGAGCAGTAATTTCAGATCTGTTTAGAGAAAAGCCAAGCAGCAAAAAAGCTTTGCAGGAGTGTGTGGCCGTGGGAGCCGTGCTCATATGGGAAGGGCAGAGGGAAGGTAGACTAGATACAATTTTTTTTAATGAGGAAAAGAAAACTATTTCCATTAAGAAGGCAAAAAAGAAAGACCTTGAAAACTAGCACAAATTCATTGTAGAGAAAATGGTATGTATCCTCACAGGCAAGGGCCACATACAAAGAGATAATTAGCCTTCTTTCCCATGCTTCCAGAGAGCTAGGATGCATCTAAGGTGAGAGGCTTCAGGAAAGAAGACACATTTGCTCTGATTCCAAAGGTAGAGGGAATAATGACCAGACTTCCAACACTATAACAGAACCCAAATATTCGGGAAACCTGGCCTCCTTCTTCTTAATGGTTGATGACACTGGGTTCCCAGAGAGTGAGGAAGAGAGGTCACCTGAAATGCAGGGGCAAATACCTTACCATGAGCAGCAGCACTGGCAACCTAACTTAGAAGCCCAGTGTGCTCCTGTTTTATTTGGAATGGGTCTCTTCACTATGGCAAGGCAGAGTGTACTCTATAAATACCAGCACACAATAAGCTCCATAGAGAGCAAGGCTTTGCTGAGAATCAGCAGGTTATGATTTTTGGTGTAGGAACATAATAGGCTAGAGTCCATATATCTGCCGAATGGAATCTGCTCTGGATGTAAGATGAGGTACAAGGATCTGAATCTTTTACTAAAGGGATCCAATTAATACAAAAATCAGAACTGGGTAGGCAAAAGGAAGAACTGAGTGTCTTAATGGGATTTTTAGCATTTATAATCTTCTTTATCAAGAAGAATATAGCCATGTATGTAGCACTTCTCCATACTTGGTGAGACATACGGCCTCTGAAGAACTGGGCTGAGTAGGCTGAGCCTGTATATTATTTAATGAGGCAAACAGCCGTTTACCCAAGTTCCACCTCCCTACCACCAAACTAAGGTCACTTCCAGATAAGCTCTGAGGGCATATGTTAAGAGTAGGGGAAGTTGGAGGGAGTAAAGGTAGGGGAAGAGAATCAGAATGGGAAAGTTACAGTGATCACAGATGATATGGTATTTCCTTGAGTCACCTTGGTCTTGATACTTTGAGGCAGACCAGTATAGGAAAGAAATGGGAAACAGTGTTAAATAGGGTCAGTAGAGGGAAAAGGGACTTGTTTTATTCAGTATTCCTAGAGTCACTCCAGACTCTAACTCTTAGAACTAATCTGCTCCCAATGGAACCCCTGAGACCAGTATGTCAGTATACAAAAAAATCCAATTCTTAGGTGGTACATAAAATTTCATGCAGCTCACATCACTAATTTTTTGTAATGTTGGAGTTACTCAAGAAACTATTCTGTATTCTGTGAAATATAGAATCCTTAAATAGAAGAGGTCAAATCATAAAAGATAAGCCATCAAAGTAGGACCACAGATCAGATTGCAGATCTCAGCTTCATCAATGGAAATAGCCAAAGGGATGAATTTCTGATGAGATTCAAACTAGTCAAACTAGCTTTGATCATCTGGATACAGTTTACAGTGTCATCTCTGTATCCCTTGGCCAGTCAAGCTACAAAGGCGTTTCTGGGAAACAAATACATACATTGTTTCTTTAGGGTGTCATGCTATGGGCCTGAAAGACCTGTCCCATTTCTAAA
This sequence comes from Microcebus murinus, assembly GCF_040939455.1. Taxonomy (NCBI): domain Eukaryota; kingdom Metazoa; phylum Chordata; class Mammalia; order Primates; family Cheirogaleidae; genus Microcebus; species Microcebus murinus. Next base: position 81,435,592 of record NC_134112.1, on the reverse strand, counting down.
AAAAAAAAAAAAAAAAAAGCCTTAAACCCCTAAATCCCTGGGAAAATATGTCTTTCCCTACTCACTTTCAGAAATAGTTTTAGGCAATGGCAGGAACTTTCAGGAAGTACTGTTTTACCACTAGCCCTCCTTTCTGAGACAGCACCAATCAGGAAGGGGATTCCTAGGAAACTATCCAGTTAAATGCCAAGGAAGTAAAACTATGGGTACCAGTGGATATGGTCCCTACTTCCTAAGCAGAGGTTAGCTGGGTTAGAAAGACAACAAAATAAGTGTCTGACAAACACCATAGCTGTGGAGGAAATAATGGAGGCACATCCCTCTTGGAACCAGAAAGCATTAAAATGGACATAAATATTCAAGAAGAAAGGAATGCTGGGTAAGGAAGGAGACCCCCAATAGGCACAGCACAGCTGAGTTCCTGGTGTAGCTTGCCAAAGCCATAAATAACACTCCTTCCTTACTAGCCTTTGTATAAAGGCGGCAGTGATAGTGATGGTCAAGGCTGTGTTAATTCAGAGGCTGCCAAAGGCATCACCTGGGGAAGGGCCATAGCTGAGAAAGGCAGCTACTGATAATTTATTCCGAAAAACCCCAAGGAACAAGGAGTCTGGAATCCCTGGACTAACTTCTGAGCCTGAACAAGAGAAAAATGGCTACTGCTGAGGATATAGAGTCCATGGGGAATGATGCGAATGATGCACTGGGCGCAGTTACCCCATGTCTTCCCTTCCTCAGCCTGTTCTCTGTGACTCTCATGGCCCCTAGGGCAGTAACCACACTCTGGGCCAAAGCTACAGGCACAGGATTCTAGATTTTAATAAATAAATAACCTAACACATAAGGTGAGCACGGCGGGCAGCTCTGATTGGAGAAGCAGCTTGCTGAATTCTTTCTTGTATAGTAGTGGAGAAAAGGCTTGGAGTTCTATTCCTTAAAACTTCTGGCTTGAGTTACAGGAACTTAATATCTGGAAGGAAAAAGAAAGATGAGACAGTGATGTTATCAGCTAGTGGGGATGCTGGGACATGAACGTGCCTAAAGGTGAAATGGGTAGGCAGGAACTTTTCTAGGGTATATGGTAAGGGTAGATAATTGTGTCCCCTTTTCATATCAGTGAAAAAAGCCAGTATTTGTTCATAAAGAGATAAAAATCATAGCAAGATAAAATGGAGAAAGGCATATTCAGGAAGGGGAACACTATTCAAGGCCTCAAAGAGTCCTTTGGAAGTGGCAGTGGGGGAGTGGGTTTATTTTATTTTTTTGAGTTCTTATAAATGTATGTGGTCAGGATACAAAGTCCAATTTCAGGGCAGGAAGTGCTTCACTACCCCAGTGTCCCTGATTTGGAGGATACCCAAGGCACCTGTAGTAATTAGGCTTGAAGGGCCCATTTTTGTTGAGTCCCAGATACTTGGCTTGTTCATCTGTCAGCTCTGTAAGGTGGGCATCAAAGGTGGGCAGGTGTAGGCTCGCCACATACTCATCTGGAATACAACACAGAAGCCCTGATATAAGCTTTCATGCCTCCTATCTGGCTCCCAAGATAGGCCTTAAAAAGTTGGAAGTAACTGTCTAATACTTGGAGCTGAATGAAAAATGCTCAACTTTTGCTCACTGGTCCTCAATTCTAAGGAATGGTTGCCATTGCCATTAGCTTCAAGCCCAGTGCTTTTCAAAGCTATAACATTTCTTCCATAACATTTCTAACTCTTTCAGCCTTAAACCTTTCCTTATCCCAGAAAGGTGAGGGAGAGACATAAGAAGCAATAGGCGTCAGGATCTAAAAGAAAGAATGGGATAGCAGGGGGACTAAAAAATGGTAAGCTGCAATTTGAGTTTTGTCTTGGACTCTATACTTTGTATCATCCAAAAAAAACTAACACTTGGGGAAATTGGAAAGGAATAACTAAGAAGGATACTACACTGTTTGCTTTGCTTTTAGTACTCTTAGTTCTTATGTGTTTCTGCTCACATTCTATTATCTGAACACACAGTATTTATTCATAATTATGTCATTTCTCATGTATCTGTATCGTCTCCCCAACTTCATTACACATTCAGTCAAAACTGGGACTGCTCTGTTTCTTTTATATTCCTTCAAAGTGTCTGTTAAAGGGAAAATATACCAACTTTTAAAAGTTGTTATACACCTATTGCTAAAGCAAAACAAAACCAGAAGCTGATCTATTCCCTGATCTTTGCTTGAGGAGTTTGTAGACACACTGTATCAGTTCAGGTGCTTGAGGCAGCAGGCGCTTTAAAAATTTAACACAGTTTAATGTTTCTCTGATATGAAACACCCACACAGTAGCTATACAGAGTCTGTCCTTTGGCCTGAAACAACAGGGTTAGCCTTAGAAGGGTAAGAGGCCGGATGTGGCAGCTCATGCCTATAATCCCAGCACTCTCAAAGGCCTAGGCAGGAGGATTACTTGAGACCAGAGGTTTGAGACTAGACTAGGCAACACAGTGAGATCCTGTCTCTTCAAAAAATAAGAAGTATTAGCCAGGGGTGGTAGTGCTTGCCTGTAGTCCTGACCTAGCTACCTGGGAGGCTGAGGCAGGAGGATCGCTTGAGCCTGGGTGTTGGAGATTGTAGTGAGCTATGATCATGCTACACCGTGGCATTCCAGCCTGGGCAACAGAGTGAGACCCTGTCTCACGTACACACAAAAAAATATATAGTAAGAAAGTCTCACATGGTCTGCGAAAGTCTGGTAGGGGACACTTAGCAGCTTAGAACTGGAATAAGTCAGATGTCATAAGGTAGTAAATGATTCCTCTCTTTTGGGGGAAGATTTTTCTTTCTCCTTTGAGATTCCTGCCTACAAGATACTTTATGAGAGAAAATCCTCAAAATTCACAGGCAGGTAAACTAAATCACAGCAAAATGTCACAACTTCAATGGGACAACCCATGTGGGAAATTGGATAACTGGGAATGGAACCTAGGAATCTTAGCTCCTACTTTACAAGATAAAGAGATCTTCTTTCTCCCATCCCTAAGAAAGTTAACACCCTTAAATTTCCTTTGGTCTCTGACTCTGAGCTACTTTGGTGATGATGGGATGGAAAAGCATGTGCTTACCCATTTTCTTGGGCAACAGGTAGACATCCTGCTTATATCGTCCCTCAGGAGCATTGTAAAGCTCTATCAAGGCGAGAGCCTAGAAAAGCAGAGAGAGGGATGCAGAAGTGCCATTCATGGCAATCTACCCCCTATCAAATGAAACCAGGATGGTCCGAGGACCCTCTCCAGCCCACTGGTGCTCCATTCTGGAGACCTTACCTGAGTAGTAGCGGTGATTGAGAGCACAAATGTAGGCACTGTGGAGCAGCTTAGGTTCAGCAGACGGCCCTAGTAATCAAAGGTGAAGATACAGATGGGGTTAGGACAAAGTTGCTAGCCTTTGAGGAGTGAGGGAAGAGTGTGACTGCCATTTTCCAAACACTTCCCAACTGACATTGCTGGATAAAAAGGTATTTGATAAATAGAAACTGACTTTTAAATGAAACCACTAAAAATGCTGGAAAATTTGATCAGGGTAATAGCTAAAAGAATTATGTAAAAAAGGAATACAGCCGAGGCGGGCGGATTGCTCAAGGTCAGGAGTTCAAAACCAGCCTGAGCAAGAGCGAGACCCCGTCTCTACTATAAATAGAAAGAAATTAATTGGCCAACTGATATATATATATATAAAAGTAGCCGGGCATGGTGGCGCATGCCTGTAGTCCCAGCTACTCGGGAGGCTGAGGCAGGAGGATCGCTTGAGCCCAGGAGATTGAGGTTGCTGTGAGCTAGGCTGACGCCACGGCACTCACTCTAGCCTGGACAACAAAGTGAGACTCTGTCTCAAAAAAAAAAAAAAAAAAAAGGAATACAGATGGTCACATGACACTGAAACTTATGACAAAGATGGGTATATTTCTCTTAAATTTTCTACTCTCTCTAGCATAATATCCTCCTTCAGAGGATCAGCAGTTTTTGAAAGACTGTCCTAAAATAAGCAACGATCTTGTTAAATCCAGGGGTGATCTCTCCAGGTTGCGAGGGGAAGTATTGTTGGATTTAGGAAGCTGTGATGATTTTTGTGCTTCTTCCTCAGTTTGGTTCTCCTGAATTCAAGGCAGCCTAATATGCTGAGCGGGTGATTCAGACAGAAGGGCTGGAAACTGCCTCCAATGCCACCCTTTCCTATTTTGTTTTCTAGGAAGCCTAATCACCTTTTTTCTAAACTGTATAGCCAAAAACACTTGCGGTGCATGCTTTTGTCACCAAAATTACTAAGTGGGACCTCCCAGGACAACTAGAAATAAGTTGCCAGACAGTGGGCTGACATCAAAGTTACTAATGCATATTTAACAACCTGCCCATCTACCTATACACACTCCTTCCTTGTGAAGAAATAGTTCACTTCCCTTATAGATGCCCTAACGTATTTGACAAGGTGAGATAAGGTGAAAAAAAGGTGAAGAGAACAGTAAGGATGCTGAAGCTTTTTGGACCCCTAGCTAAAGACAGTGTATCTTTCCCTTTTCATATTCAGTTTCTTTAGTATAAAAAAAGAAAAACTGACTGAAAATCAAAAACTGAGAAAAGTATTATCTTTCTTGTTATTTTGATAACTTTCCCTGAAGATAAGAAAGCTTCAAGGCAAGAACATGGGGTACAGTTGTCAGGAATCCAGGACTAGAGAAGAGGAGCTTTCAAGAAAGGAAAAGTGGTCAAAGATTGACATGGAAGGCTAAGTGAAATGAATGTCAAGAATAAGTGTGAAGAAGAAGAAGCCAGGATGGGGAAATAGCAATCAAGCAACCAATATATAGCTGGGTACCTACTACACATCTGGCTCAATTCAAGGGAATGAACACTCAAGAACAGGGATTCTATTGGCAAAGACATGATTTTCTCAGAGCTTGCCCAAGATAGTCTTAGTTATAGTCAGAAATATCTATCTATTTTGTGCTCACTGATTAAACCATCCCACAAATGACATTATCTCTTTGTAAGTATCACTCAAAGTGGCATTGCTTCTATCTGTGAATTCATTCCACAGTAACAGTCATTATCTGACTCAACCTGTGGAGTGACATGGAGAGACAGGATAATTGGTGAAAAATGAGGAACCAAAATAGTTTCTTAATTGCTAAGAAGATCTTTCACAATTAGAAGCAAAATCTTCTGGTAAAGTAGTCAAACTTGTACTTAAAAGAAAGAGTTGAAAGTATGGGAGAACATGAGGAGGAGGGACCCTGGTATTGCAGTCTCTCCTGTTAAGGGGGAGTATCTTATGGCAGCCTGTCTTACCTCTGCCAGCAGTACTATCCTCTTGCCATCAGGCCATATCACATGGTCAACTTGGGATCTCACTCGCTCCCAGGTCAGTTCTGGTGTCCGCAGACTCGCCTGGAACACATTCAGCAAGCACGTCATCAGCCGTGGCAAGTCCCACTTTGGGGACAAAATGATGTTGAAGGGAGCCATTTCAAATAGCAAGTTGAAAGGAGCAACCAACATGCCAGATGGAGAATACCTGTCCTGGGTTGGTTAGGACTGTTCCATTTCAGGGAATTTAATCTTAGGCCCAGCCAGGGAGGGATCACTCAGGATGTCATTCCACAACATATACCGTATGCCCACTCTCACAGTAAAAGGTGCTATGGGAAATACAAAAGAAACCAAAGACATGGTTTCTGCCTTCAAAAAGCTTGCACTTTAGTTGGAAAACAATACATATGTGAGAGGAAAAAAAGCCTTTAAAATACTTACAAAGCAACATGCAAACAAGTGCAAATTAATACAGTGCAAACTGAATACATAAGTGCTGAAGAGACACAGAATAGGACAATCCAAGCTCAGTGGGATTAGTAAAAGAAGGCTGAATGTCCTAACCAGCATGCTAGGGCCCAAGGTTCTGCCCTCATGTCCCAATATCCCAAGTTCCACCTTCTCAATGATGGTGGTTCACCCTAAAGTTACAGAAGCTTTGTGACCTAAGTGCAAATGTGAGGTAGCCTTTAAAGAAATGCTTAATGGTTGAGTAAAGCTCCTAATGGCTCACCCTCCTTCCATTTCTGTATATTGTATATTCAGAGAACAAGAGAAAAAATGTTAAATTTATTAATGGTAGCAATCAAATAACAGTCACAGGGTATAGACTTAAGACAACAACTTCCCTCTTCCAATAGGTAAATGTCTAAAATAGAAAGGGAATTCATACTCTAAAACTACCCAGTGGTTCATTTCATAAAACTGAGAAGTTCTGTCAGATAGTAGTTTTCTGACAAATAAAGGGAAACACGTTGGTTACACAATAATCACATACTGAGTACTTACCATATTCTAGGCATTGTGGTAAAGAATATGAATATAGATAAGACTGTGGATTCCTTTACTATACTGTGAGCTATTTATGAACAAGAACAGCATTTTCTTTTCATTTGTGTATTCCCAAAGTCTATCTAAGAATACACTGGGGTGCTCAATTAATGTTTAGAAATTCATGGTCCCTGTCTCCTAGGAGGTACCAATCTAGTGGGAAAGACAAACATAATTATATTTCAGTGTTTTCAGAACTGTATTAATTGTCTGAACTATTTCTTTATTAGGTAGATGGAAACATAAAATTTCTTGAGATATCAAGTTTCATAAACTAGTTCAACCTTTCTAGAGGGCAATTTGGCAGTAACTAACAAAATTTTATATGTACCTAATCTTTGACCAATCGGTTTCACCTTTAGGGCTCTATCGTATACAAACTCTTGTTCAAGTTCAGAAATGTTAGTGTCCAAGAACGTTCAATTTAGCATTATTTGTATTAATAATAGCAAAAAATCTACATCAACAAGGGAACAGCTAAGTAAATCATGACTCCATACAATGGAATATTATGCAACCCTTTAAAAAAGTAGATCTAAATATGTTAACATGAAAACCATTTTCTACTGTTAAGCGAAAAAATCAAGTTGCAGAACAATATAACCTCAATTTTGTAAACTTTTAACTTCTTGCTGTCAACATATTTACAGTGTTTGAATTTTAAACTATGCAATTACTACTTTAAAATTAGAATTTTAAAAAGAAATTTTATAAACACTGTAAATAGAGTTCAGAAGAATTTAAGCAAACAGACCATTTTGAGAAGTTATGGTGGATATACAAGATAAAATCCCTTAGCCATGGCTCACACCTGTAATCCTAGCATTCGGGAGGCCGAGGCGGGCAATTGCTCGAGGTCAGGAGATCGAAACCAGCCTGAGCAAGAGCGAGACCCCATCTCTACTATAAATAGAAAGAAATTAATTGGCCAACTAATATATATATATAAAAATTAGCCGGGCATGGTGGCACATGCCTGTAGTCCCAGCTACTCGGGAGGCTGAGGCAGAAGGATTGCTTGAGTCCTGGAGTTTGAGGTTGCTGTGAGCTAGGCTGACGCCATGGCACTCACTCTGGCCTGGGCAACAAGCGAGAGTCTGTCTCAAAAAAAAAAAAAAAAAAAATCCCTTTGCCAGTGGAAATAGCTAAGAAATACTAACTGGTAACACTGGCATTTATTGAGATGACAGGATTATAAAGTATGTCATGTTTTTAGTGTTTCACACCTATAATCTTCAGAGGACAAGCAATCTTGGTGACTGGGAGCAAAGACTAACACCAGGATAACAAGAGTCTCCTGTCTTAGGACATATTCCTTGGGAAGAAAGATATGATGGAATCAAAGAAAGGACACTTCTTATGAATATAAAAAAATAATCAATGCTTAGTAGAAGCAGCTTACTAGAGCACTAGAATGGCTATATGTTGCAGGCAAAAGCCCTGAGGAGAAGTTTATAAAAGGAGTTTGAAGAGAGATTTGGTTAACTTATCTCTACCACTGTTCACTCCACCAACCTGACTATTAAGATCTATTTGGCAGTTATATTCCTTAAGAGAATAACAGTTTCCTACCCTACAGCTGGCACAGCTTGACAAGAATCTCCCTTAAAGATATCCAACTGTCTTCACTGTGATTTACAGTCACTGAGCAATCTACCAGGAAAAGGGTTCCCTGTGCAGACTACCTTCCCAGACATCCCACCATAAATTAGCCAGTTATTGTGCTCGCACAAATTGGTCTGATACAATTTGGAACAGTGCTTATCAGTTTTTTGGTTTTATTTTTCAGGGAGAACACTGTGGTTCGAGTCCTAGTAAAACATGGAGTTAACAGCAAGTCTCAGGTTAAATCATTCTTTGGCTGGAAAAAAATTTTAAAGCCTGTGTACATAATGGTTTAACCACTTGAATTGTGAAGCTTACAATCATACAGGCCTTCTGTGTGATGCATATGGGTAAGCAGGTCTGCTTTCAAGAGAAAAGAAACATGTAAAAAGAAAGGCATGGCCAAAAGGCAGCTGAGAGCATAATCTCTAAAACAGTTTCCCTAAGTACTCACAGCATTAATATTTCTCAGAAAAAAATGAACCTTTCTAAATGACCTACTCTTTTGATGAGCTATTCCTTCCTAAATGCATAGTAGACAACATTTCAAGGTAAAGTAAAACTATAAATTCTTTCTAAAAAAAAATCCCCCAAAACCTTAATTTTTTTTTCTTTTTTTAGGAGACAGGGTCCCACTTATCGCCTAGGCTGTTCTCCAACTGTTGGGCTCAAGCGATTCTCCGGCCTCAGCTTCCCAAGGAGCTGGGACTTCAGGTGGCACCCACCATCCTCAGCTCAAAGAAACCTTAAATTTTTGATCACTCAAAATATCTGGGTAAATACTTGCCAAATTATTCTGCTACACAGTTTTACTGAGTTGACTTATAGTGATTCTCCTCTCTTATTCTCACACTTTGCATCCAATGCACTTAGCAAATCCCATTGGTCACAGCATATCAGTTCTTATTACCTTCACAGCTTGCCCATTTAATCCAAGCCTCCACCTCCTATTATCAGAAATACTGAAAGACCTTCCTATTGTTCCTATCACTACTAAAGTTCTATAGTGTTTTTTAAATACAAAAGCCAGAGTAATTTTTAAAAATCTAAGTCAGATTTTGTCACTTGTCTACTCAAAACCTTCCAATGGCTTCCCTCATATTCAAAATAAAACCTAAAGTCCTTATGATGGCCTATAAAGCTCTATGTAGCCCACCACCTCCTTGAACTACCTCTTCTCCTCACCCCCTTGCCCAAAGTTCCTCCCCCATGGCTCCTTATTTCTTCCTCAAACACACTGAGTGGGTTTCTACCTCAGGGTCTTTTACTGGCCATTGTCTCTGAATAGAAGGCTCAGATGGCTAGCTTCTTCATTTCATTCAGGTTTTTTTTCAAATGTCATCTCCTCAAAGAGACTTCCTTGACCACTCAAACTAGAATAGGATCCTCAATGTCCTCACCTTGCTGTGTTTTTTCAATACTAAGCACTAATTGACAATAAACTGTCTATTATTTGCTTATTATCTGTCTCCCACACTAGAATATAAGCTCAATGAGAGCCGAGATGTGTTCTCTGGTATTTCTTCAGCCAATTAGTACTTGGCACAGAGCAGAATAGGTATTCAATATAAATATGCTAAATAGTGAATGAATATTCTGGTTTCAATTATTAGTTGAATTTGCTGTTTCCTTGCATTTCATTTCACATACCACCAAAGGTTGAATAATTTAACTTTCAAAATCCCTTATGAGCATTTCTCTTTCTGGACCATTTAGCTTAGCCATATACCTTTTGATAACAAGGACACAAAGAGAAGTGAGAGCTGGCCCCTGGCTCATGTGAGTGGTAGTTATGCGGTCAACCTGGCAACACCTGCAAAACTAGGTCTAGTCTCAATACAGTAGCCAGGATGATCCTTTTAAATAAAAGTCATTCTTTTAAAACATTAAGTCAGGTTGTTACAAACCTTACAATGGCTCCCTATTTCTCTTAGAACATAATCCAGAGTTCTTATGATAGGCTATGAGGCCCTGTAAGATTTGGCCTGTGACCTCTCTGACCTCATCTTCCACTCTTCCCTGTCCTGTGCTCATTCTACTCCAAGCACATCAGCCACCTTGTTCCTCAGTGTGCCTAGGCACACTCCTGCCTGAGAGCCTGTGTACTGGTTTTTCACTCTTCTAAAATGCTCTTCACCAAAAAAATGCACATGCCTAATTCCTTCAAGGATACTCAAACATCACCTTCTTAATAAGGCTCACAATTTGATCCCTATATTTAAATTGCCACACAGTGCTAGATTCTCCTTACCATTCTCTACTTTTTCTTTTTTTCCTGGTGCTTCTGCCTTCTAACATAGTATAAATTTTAGTTAAAATTTATTATGTTTATTGTCTTTCTTCTCACTAAAATATATGCTCCATGATGGTAGGAATCTTTGCCTGTTTTGTTCACTGACTCTAAGCATCTAGACCAATACCTGGCAGTCACAAAAAAAAATATTTGTGATTGAAGGTCAAGAGTCTTCTGGTCTTTATTCTGAGAGATTATTTATGTCTGGGCTGCATTTGAAGGAGAAATTACCATCATAATTTGAAGTTAAAGTTAATCCACAAGTCATGAGGAGGTAATTATAAAATATATAGGAAAACAAAACAAAATATGAGTTTTTTGACTATGAGTCAAAAAACCTGGATTTTGTGTTCCAATTTTATTTTGGATTAATTATATGACTGACAATATACTTAACTTCATAGTTTTCCAATTGAAAATTAAGAATAAGAATAATGCCTCATGGAATGATCAAGAAGATGAAATGAGATAAAGTAAAAATATGAAAGGTACATGACTGTATCTGGAGTTATTTTTTATTTCAGAGCTGTTTGAAGGTTTAGAAGGGAAAATTCGTTCTCCCTTCTGAAGATTTCTCATTGGGGTCTATGGCATGGCACACATACTTCCCTTCAGGCTTTTCCCCTTTGAAGGCTCTATAAGCAGATTAATACAGGAAAGTACAATCAAATGCTAGACAGGTTTAGAAATACTAATATCTTTGGCCATTTAGCAAAGGGCAATATGGCATATAAGTGAAACTTAAGGGGGAAAAAAACCCAACTACCAACTAAATTATTCATTATAAGCAAAATCATGGTATGATAGAGTAATGAGGCAAACACCCAGGGTACAAATAGGCTTTGGTAGGTTGTTTTGCCAGATATTTTTAATAATAGAAGAATAGAGCACAGAGTTAAAAAGAGAAGCCATATAAAATAGATATTATTAAACAGGCTCTCAATATATCAACTGATCCTTATCTGGCAATGGTGAAACTCAGTGAGAGCAGCCCTCCATGGAGATTAAAGCATGCTTTGCTTGAGCCAGTTACCCAGAGAAAAATACAAGTGTGCCAGAAAAATGCCATAAAAATTTAAAACCAGAGTGAAAGTCACACTGAGAAATATTTTGGTAAGTCTGAAAAGAAATAAATAACACTTCTAGTAACTATTACTTGGGCAACTTATTAGGACCAAGTGCAATTTTGGATTGGAAAATTTTAGAGTGAATATAATCAAATTAGAGGACCAAAGTGTAGATTTTCTAGGTATGAGGACCACATGCCACTACACAATGGCACTGCATTGATTTGACATCTACAGACCCAATTACTACAGTTTAGAAAATATGTTAAGGAGAGACCTAGCCCAGTGAGAGGGAGAGAAAGAAAAAACCATAGCATTTGACAGGCACTCAATCTTAAGCAACACAATCATCCCAGCACATAGATTTTTTTTCCTTGACTTGTTTCCTTGGACCAACCTACTTATCTTCATCTTTATGGTAAAGCCAAACACCCCCCAAATACCGACTGCTATACTGACTCACATTCATTGTATCCTTTTTGTAGTTTTGAGTTTACCCTGCTTTCAATCCTAAATGTAGAGATAAAATGGCTTACATTATAAGTAGATATCAAGTTGGGAGGAGGAAGATAATAACTTGAAATGATTAAATTAGGAGGAAGACCATTATAGTATCTACAAGCACAGCTGTAGGGCAAATAAGTGAACAGATATGGACAACTCTGCCAGGAAAGTTATGTTTAGGATGGCTGGTGACCCTGCTCTTTCCTCTTTCAGTTTGTTTCTTGGGAAGGAGAAGGAAACAAAGCTCCCAATAATGAGCCACTTGATCTTACCACATCAATCTCTGTGTTGGAATGTCCCATGTTACAAACAATGCAGCTATTCTTCATACGGTCCAAGTGCTCTCTGGTTACCACATTCTTGTTACCTTAAAAACAGAAGAGATATCCACATGAAAAGGAATGAAGTTGGACCCCTACCTCATTCAATATGTAAAAATTAACTCAAAAATGGATCATAACCTAAATGTTATAGCTAAACTATAAAACTCGTAGAAGAACACAGGAGTAAATCTTTGTGACCTTGGGTTAGGTAATGGTTTCTTAGATATAACAACCAAAGAAAAAAAGAGATAGACTGGACTATGTTAATATTAAAAACTTTTATATGGCCGGGCGCTGTGGCTCACGCCTGTAATCCTAGCTCTTGGGAGGCCGAGGCGGGCGGATTGCTCAAGGTCAGGAGTTCAAAACCAGCCTGAGCAAGAGTGAGACCCCGTCTCTACTATAAATAGAAAGAAATTAATTGGCCAACTGATATATATATAAAAAAATTAGCCGGGCATGGTGGCACATGCCTGTAATCCCAGCTACTCGGGAGGCTGAGGCAGAAGGATCACTCGAGCCCAGGAGTTTGAGGTTGCTGTGAGCTAGGCTGACGCCACGGCACTCACTCTAGCCTGGACAACAAAGTGAGACTCTGTCTCAAAAAAAAAAAAAAAAAAAAAACTTTTATATGCAAATGATATCACTAAGAAAACGCAGAGACAACCACAGAATGACAAAAAAATCTGCAAATTATATAATTGATATGTGACTTGTATCCAGAATATATAAGGAACTCTTACAATCCAATAATAAGACAATTCAAAAATGAGCAAACATGAGCTCAGGAATTTGAGATTACAGTGAGTTATGATCAGGCCACTATACTCCAGTCAGGGTGACAGAATAAGACCTTATCTCTAATTTAAAAAACAAAAAACTAAAGCTCTATCATTTTAGGAGAAAGGAAAAAAATAAAATCAAAGAAGAATTAACTTTATACATTTTTTTAAAAACAAACAAAAAATAAAATAAAAAACAAAAAACCAACAAAGGATCTGAACAGTCATTTCCCCAAAGAAGATGTATTATACAAATGGCCAACAAGTGCATGAAAAGATACTCAACATTATTAGTCATTAGGGAAGTACAAATCAAAACTACAATGAGATACCACTTTAATGCTCATTAGGATGGCGATAATCAAGACAAACAATAACAAGTGTTGGTGAGAATATGGAGAAATTAGAATGCACATGCATTTTGGTGGGATTGTAAAATGATGTGGTCACTTTTTAAAAGTTTGGCAATTCCTCAAAACATTAAAAATACAGTTACCATATGATTCAGCAATTTTACTCCTAGGTATCCAAGAGAACTGAAAATATATGTCCACATAAAAAATTGTATACAGTGTTCATAGCAGCATTATTCCTAATAGTCAAAAGGTGAAAACAACCCAAATGTCCATCAATTGATGAAAGGATAAATAAAATGTGGTTATATTATACAATGAAATATTATTTAGCAATAAAAAGGAATGAAGTACTGAGACAAGCTATCACATGGATGGACCCTGAAAACATCATGTTAAGTAAAGGAAGCTGGTCACAAAAGATCATATACTGTATGATTCCATTTATGTTAACACAAAATATCCAGAAAAGGCAAATCTACAGAGACAGAAAGATTAGCACGTTGCCTAGGGCTGGGGGATTGTAGAGGATGGAGGATAGAATAAGGAGTGACTGCTAATAGTATGGGGTTTCTTTTTTGAGGTGACAAAAATCTTTCGAGGTGCCACTCCATTTAATATGTCATAATCATACCTGTACAGGTAATAGGATGTTACACAAATTTACTAAAAACCATTGAACTGTAAACTTTAAAAAGGTTAACTGTATGGTATATGAATTATATCTTAGTAAAAAATTAGATTGTGGTGATAGTTGTACAACCCTGTGAATTTACTAGAAAACAGTGAATTTCAATGGGTGAAATATGTAGTATATGAAATATGTAGTATGTGAATTACCTCTCAATAAAGCTACTTAAAAAAAAAAAAAAGATTCATGGGAAGCTGAGGCAGTAGGATTGCTTGAGCCCAGGAGTTTGAGGTTGCTGTGAGCCAGGCTGATGCCAGGGCACTCACTCTAGCCTGGGCAACAAAGTCAGACTCTGTCTCAAAAAAAAAAAAAAAAAAAAAAAAGATACAGGGGATTGATATGAACCAAGAACAACTTCTTGTGGGTCCTCTTCTCTGCCCCCAGCTCTTCCTGAGGCTACAAATATATTTTTTAAAATATTCTGATTCCCGGCCGGCACGGTGGCTCACGCCTGTAATCCTAGCACTCTGGGAGGTCCAGGCGGGCAGATCACTTGAGCTCAGGAGTTCAAAACTGGCCTGAGAAACAGTGAGACCCTGTCTCTAATAAAAATAGAAAGAAATTAATTGACCAACTAAAACTACATATACATACACAAAAAATTAGCCGGGCATGGTGGCACATGCCTGTAGTCTCAGCTACTCGGGAGGCTGAGGCAGTAGGATTGCTTGAGCCCACGAGTTTGAGGTTGCTGTGAGCTAGGCTGATGCCATGGCACTCACTCTAGCCTGGGCAACAAAGTGAGACTCTGTCTCGAAAAAAATATATATATAAAAAAAATTGATCCCCCCCCCAAAAATAGAATTATAAAGGAAAACCAGTGTTCCTGTGATTTATGGTATCTACTAGCCCATTGAAAGTGCTCTACCATCAAAATAAAATAAGTATCTCAGTCTAATAAAACTAGCCATCTCTGTATATTCCTCTCTAAAACTCAAAATCTACCTCTTGGTGAATTAGCACAATAATCTCTCCCACTTTTTCTATCTATGAAGAATTTTGCTCTAGGTTTGCCTTAATTATAGGGACTAGAGAGAAATATATATCACTTTGGGAGGTAAAATTTAAAAAATCAATATCAAGTCCTATGGATGAAAAAAAAAAAGAAAAAAAATCAAGTGTACAAATTTAAGATCTGGCTTCCCAAATAAAACTCTACTAATTAATCTCATTTCTAGCCATTTTCTAGGTAGTTTATAATGGATGGAGATATAGCAGTTATAAAGGATAGAGAGAAACTTTCCTAAAGGAATGACCTAATGGGCATTCTCAAGTGCCACTCCATTTAATATGTCATAATCATACCTGTACAGGTGATAACAATGTCCACTTGTCGGATGACCTCATTTAATTTGACCAGTCGAAATCCATCCATACTGTAGAAATAAAGCATGACCAATTAACCTAAACAGGCAGCTGGGAGCCTTTTGCCACAGAACTTCTAAAGCTATTACCAAGGTCCTTTGGTAGCTACACTGTCACTTCTTGAGATAGCTGGACTATTCTTAATAGCAAAAAATTCAAACCTTTAGCTGTTGTTTCCTGTTAAAAAATAAAAAAAAATAAAAAAATAAAAAAAAAAATAAAATAAAAATAAAAAATTCAAACCATTCCCTTAGTTCATACAGCACAGAAATAAAAGGTTCTTTTCCATCAGTGGAACTTATTTCTTCCTAGTAATAGAGAGCCAGGCATTACCATGAGATTTCCCAACCAAGTTTCTGGAAACTTTAGAAAATGGCACTTAGCCACTGAATCTACTAGCCCATTGAAAGTGCTCTCACCAAGATCATCAATAATCTCCTGAATGCTAAAACCAAAAATATTTCTAACACTCATATTACTTGATTTCTTCTGCTTCATTAAACATTATTTGCCCTCTTAAAACTCTATGCTCCTTGGACTCCATGACATTTCTATCCTGGTTTTCCCCCTACTTTTCTGATTGTCTCTTCTTGACCTCAGCCAACCTTTAGATATTGGTACTCTGTATGGTTCTAACCTCTACTCTTTTCTCTATTTTTTCAGTACTCATCCATACCCCTTTCTTTGGCTGCAAATGACCACTTACAGGTGGCTGATTTGCATATTTATATCTTTACCTTAGATCTCTTCAAAGCTTCATAGTCAAAAATCAAATTATCCACTGGATATTTCATCATGAATGTCCCAGAAGGATCTCAAACTTACTGTGTTTGAAACTATACTGGTTATCTTCTCCCCACCTCCAACTTCACCAATTTCTTCTATATTTTCTACCTTGATCAACAGCATCATTGTTCATTCAACTGTATGAGCCATATAAACAAGAATGTTCTAGCTTACTGCCTCTTCCTAATTGAAGTTGTCACCAGATCTGGTTGATTCTTTTTCCTTCATTCCTCAAAAGTCTCTTGAATCTGCTCCTTTCTCTTCATACATGCTGGCCTTGCTTAAGTTCAGGTCTTATTATTTCTTGCCCAGATTACTGTAGTAAACCCTGGCCCAATCTCATTGCTTCTAGGTTTACATCTCTCTAAATCATTTTGCAGAATAATTTCCCTAAATGCAATTTGGATCATGTCACTTCCTTGTTTAAAATATTTCAATGAAATGCTTGTTCTCAGGATAAGATACTTACATTGATATAGGATTATATTGACATATGATTCCCATGACACCTACCTGAGATATTACCGCTCTCTCAAATTTATCCCATCTGCCAGCTACATTAAAATATTTCCAGCTTCTTAGATACGCTATGCTATCTCCTTCCTCAGAGACTATGCACATGTTCCCTCTAACTGGAATATACATCCAAACTAAGAAAACACTTACACGTTTCAAGGCTCAGTTCTATTGACCTCTCTTTCTACCCTAGCCCCCTTGCTCTCCAATTACAAATTTCTCCTTTGTGCTCCTATAGAAGCATGTGCTGTTTACCTCCATGACAGCACTTACTACACTGCATAGTGGTTTTCTGTCCGTGTGCTTCAAAAGCAGGCCCCTGTCTCATTCATCTATTTATCCTTAGCACATGGCACAGTACCTAATACATAGTAAATGATCAGTTCATGTCTATGAACTGATAATTTCAATAGTACTGCAATAAGTATTAAAGCATGGTCAGTTTCTATAATAAACTTTGAGAATACTAGAAGGGTGATGGTTCCCCTTGTGTGCTGAAGCCCTGACTCAGAGAAAGCCAGCAACTCTGTTGGGGAAGTCAGTGGACTTATAGCTAGGATATGTAAGGAGAACAGGAGGAAATGGTTACAGTAAAAACTTTATGCCATGCTTCATTCTATTCTGGGGACATTCCTCTAGAGGGTTAATGGTAAAGACTGGGTGGGGCATCCAGGCTATAGACACTAGGACTCTACAATAATTTTCAGGGATAGTAGTAGTTCCCATCCTGCTGAGGCTGGCAAGAGAAAATTTTAATAATAGCTATCACTTAGTGAGCATCTATTACATGACAGTAGCTCTGCACCTTATATAATTATATATTTATTATGTAATATATAATTTATAATAATTATTTTACTGAACAACTCTCACAACCCTATGAGGTATGTATGATTACCCACATTTTACAGATGAGAAAGGAACTATTCTTTTTTCAAATTTTTTAATTTTAGAATAATTTCAAACTTAAGAATTATAAGAATAGTACAAACAATTCTCATATATCCTTTACTCAGATTTAGCAGATTCTGCCCTTAATTTAGACTTGTCTGATGTTTACTCACAATTAGATTCAGGTTATAGGCTAAGCATGGTGGTTCATGCCTGTAATCCTAGCACTCTGGGAGGCTGAGGTGGGAGGACTGCCTGAGGTCAGGAGTTTAAGACCAGTCTGAGCAGGAGCCAAAGCCTGTCTCTACTAAAAATAAAAAAAATTAGCTGGGTAACTAAATATAGAAAAAAACATTAGCTGGGTGTGGTGGTACGTGCCTGTAGTCCCAGCTACTTGGTAGGCTGATGTAGGAGGATCACCTGAGCCCAAGAGTTTGAGGCTGCTGTGAGCTAGGCTGATGCCATGGCACTTTAGCCTGAGTGACAGAGTGAGACTCTGTCTCAAAAGAAAAAAAAAAGATTTAGGTTATACATTTTGGGGAGGAATACCACAGAAGGCTCTTTTTAGTACATCATATCATAAGACATCCAATGCCAGTCTATTTCTTTTTCAATCATTGTTTTCAAAGTGGCAGGGATTACACATAGAGACAGTAAGGAGCTACTTGTTCTCCGGCTCAAAGCATCCCCCGTTACTATTTCCACAGGAATTCTAAATTTTAGCTTTTCTGATAGTCTCTGCTCTCTCAGAGCAGAGCTCCTTGACCTTTGAAAGATAAATTTAGAGCTAGTGGCAGCCTATCTGAGGATCTGGGCCCCTCTAAGATAAGATGCAGCATTAACTCAGTCATTTTTTGGCGCAGCTCCAAGATCACATGTCAGATGGCAGCGTACAGGAGGAAGCAATTCTCCCTTTGCATACTTACCAGGCTTGCAGGGCACAGATGGGGTCAATCTCAGTTACATACACAATGGAGCCCATGGCTTTCAGGGCAGCACAGCACCCCTTCCCCACCTAAAGAGGGGAGAGAACACATATATTAGGGAAACTCAACCAGAAAACAGTTCCTCAAAGCTTCTGGTAAAGAGCACCTCCCTTTCCGCCCCCAAAAGGAATTTTACTGAATAGATTCATGCTCAAGGAAAAATAAGAAAAACAAATGAATGCAGCTCCTAAACAAACCCCTGGCTCCTGCTTATCACATTCATGTGCATAAGCACACCCACACTCACGATTTATAATCAAAACACAAGCTAAAAGAACATCACAAACGGTGGTACTGGAATAAGTCAGAAAATCAACTTAAGGAAAAATGGCAAAAATGCAAAGGTAAAACAAAAGACTGTACTTTAACCAGAGGGCCTCCAAAGTTACTTCTTCCCATTCTAAAGTGGTAATCAATATACTCTTATGTCTATACAAATTTAAAATTCTGTAATATCTCAGCAAATTACATTTTAAACAACTAATAAATGAAAGGTCAAACTTTACCTCTCCATAGCCACAGACCACCACTTGCTTTCCACCAAACATCATATCTGTTGTCCTTTTAAGACTAAGGGAAAAAAACATTAAATCAGAAAAATCTTCTCTTATTTCTCTCGAGGTTAGTATTAAGTCCTTTTGTTTTTTCATGGGTTTTTTTTTTGAGACAGAGTCTTGCTTTGTTGCCCAGGCTAGAGTGAGTGCCATGGCATCAGCCTAGCTCACAGCAACCTCAAACCCCTGGGCTCAAGCGATCCTACTGCCTCAACCTCCCGAGTAGCTGGGACTACAGGCATGTGCCACCATGCCCAGCTAATTTTTTCTTTATATATTAGTTGGCCAATTAATTTCTTTCTATTTTATAGTAGAGACGGGGTCTCACTCTTGCTCCTGACCTCGAGCAATCTGCCCACCTCGGCCTCCCAGAGTGCTAGGATTATAGGCGTGAGCCACAACGCCCAGCCTTCATGGAGTTTTTTTTGGTTTGTTTTTCATTTTGAAATAAAGCCTGATTTCTACCCTAGAGAAACTATTTAATGACCAGAAAGAAAGGTTGAATAAAATACATATGTTCTCACACTTTACCATCCAATTAGTTCTATATATGTGATTTTCCCCCCTTTTCTTAGGAGTGGTACAGAAGGGAAGAAGATGTAGATTACACAGTAACTTTTGAACATAAAAACAATATACATTTATTATATAATGTTCTGAATATATACTGCTTGGAAATAAAACATACAAAGAAGAAAATAAAAATAATGTAATTTTAATTTATGAAGTGACAAAGCTCTGGCTTAATGGAAACATTATCCAGAGGTGCTACATGCATTATTTCCAGAAATAAGCAAAATCAAAAAAAAAATCAGAATCTCAACTCAACAACTCAAGTTCACCTCAAAGATAATAAACATTACCCATCAAGAATTGATTCACGGCAACAGTAGAGGTTGTCAAATTTCTGTTTGGTGACTGAGTCATTGACATTCATGGCTGGAACACACAGCTTCCCAGCTTTGGACAGTTGATATAGCCTGAGAATAAAGGAAGTCAAGAAGAACATAAAACAATGAGACATTATGATCCACCATTGCTTTCACATCAAATCCCAGAAATATGTTGATTGGGTAGGCATAAAAGCATGTGACATGACTAGTTTTGTCCTATTAGGTAGATATTGAGAAATAAAAACATATCTTTCAGGCCGGGCGTGGTGGCTCATGCCTGTAACCCTAGCATTCTGGGAGGCCGAGGTGAGTTGATTGTTTGAGCTCAGGAGTTCGAGACAAGCCTGAGCAACAGCGAAACCCTGTCTCTACTAAAAATAGAAAGAAATTAGCTGGACAACTAAAAATATATAGAAAAAGTTAGCTGGACATGGTGGTGCATGCCTGTAGTCCCAGCTACTCTGGAGGCTGAGGCAGAAGGATTGCTTGAGCCCAGGAGTTTGAGGTTGCTGTGAGCTAGCCTGACACCATGGCACTCTAGCCTGGGCAACAGAGTGAGACTCTGTCTTGGAAAAACAAACACACAAACTAATAAAACATATCTTTCAGGGATAGGTATATTCCCATCTAATGGGTGTGGTATGCACCAAATGGGGGATAGACATGCTTGAAGCTCTAACTTGGGTGGGGCAAAGGCAATATATGTAACCTAAACATTTATAACCCCATAATATGTTAAAATAAAAAAAAAGAATATATGGGGATAGCTGATTTACATATAAAATTATCTTAAAAAAATAAAGAGCTTGAACTATTAAAAAAAAACAACCCACATCTTTTTAGAGCCTGTATATAGCTTAGCAAATAAAGATCTTATTCAAAAGTAACGTGGGGAAAATCTCTGACCTACCTTTAAATTTCAAATGTAAATTTACATTTTACTTTTTTTTTTTTTTAACTAGACATGCAGTCTCGCTCTTATACAGGCTGGTCTGAAACTCCTGAGCTCAAGCAATCCTCCTACCTCAGCCTCCCAGAATGCTAGGATATAGGCATGAGCTACCATGCCTGGCCTCAAATGTAAAATTTTTAACTACATATAAATTTATTCCCTCTTTTAATTATAAAAGGAGTAACTTTAAGTACTATTTTAAATATCATGCATAATCCCACTACTCTAATGCAACAATTTAAACTTTCAAATAGTCTCAAATTTATAATCTCAATATGTATATCTATATACAGGAATTTTATTTTAAACTGAGTCAATTATACATTGAACTATGGGTTTTATTCAAAATTCATCCCTTTTTAAGAGTCAGAAGGTATGTTATACCATAGTTTCATATATTCAAAAAGATAATGATACATTGAAGCAACAATGGTAGCTGATTCAGAATTTACTTTCCTAAAACTTTTATTTCATATTCTTAGGTCTTTATGTGTGAATAATAGCAAACAGAAATGATTTGAATTTTACTCAGGGAACTAGTGCTTCTTTGAGAAACAGAACAGAACTCCTGCACTCTATGTAAGAATATAAACTCTATGAGGACACAGCTTACTGTCTGTTTTGTCCACTGCTAAATCCCTAGCACTTAGAGCAGTTCCTGGCTCACTGTAGAAGTTCAATAGGTATTTGTTGAATAAATGAATCTTTCCAGAAAGGAGAAGAATTCATCATATTACAATGACTAGAAAACATGAGGCTTCCACTTGTTCTCCTACCTGACCCCCACACTATTTTAGGTTTGTTATTTGTATTAATTAAAAAATAAGCATGCAGGTTCAGATCTGGTCACCTCAGAGCAGGTTCCAATCTTTTAACATAATGTGTTCATAGGTATGTGATTACAAGATTAGATGTCTAGGCTACATAAAACCAGGTATGCCCATGTCAAATCTTACCTATGAACTCCAGTGACACTCTCCTCTACTATGCCCTTAATTTTCTTAAACATGTTGGGATACTTTTTATAAATCCAGTGAGTGAGATCCCCTCCATCATCCAAGATCTGCAATAGTAAGCATCAATAATGTCATTTACTTTGCTGAAGGCTCAAGGCTTCAGTGCTTCTCTGGGTTTTGTATCCCAATTTCTAATTACCAATTTAGAGATATGCCAAATTTCCCAGATGATAATGTAAAATAACTTAAAGCAGGGTTAATGGAATAATCTACTAAACAGTCATTATACTGAAGTAAAAGACAATGAGAGGTGAAAGGCCAATTGTAATTCTCATAGCCAAATGGTCCTCCCATATGACACACCTACTTTATCAAAATACACAGCAACACAATGAGGATTTTCTTATGGACTGACAGCTTAAGTAGTTATCTAGATCACTAATCCTTGAATGTGCTGTAGATATTCAGAAAGCCTAAACTTTATATAGCTGATTTCTGTTGGTTAAATTCAGAACTTTAAATATATTCAGTCAAGGCTTACTTTAAAATAAAAGGCCAGATAATTAGTCTCCCTCTCAGAACAATGGTTTACAAGACTGAATTCATTAATCCTTTACTTCTCCTGAAGTATAGGCACTCTGCCACCCAAAATATCAGGCAGCACTATAGGGTTTTGCCTAGCACAACCTCACACTCTGTATAAACCAAATTAAAAATAACCAGGGAACCGTGCAGCATGTAGGTGTGCAAGCATGCCTCTGAACAGCTCATCACTATTTCAGGTTGGGATTAAAGATAAACACAATACTGTGCCCACTGGAGCTTTCATCCGCAGAGGAAAGTTTTTGAATTATAAATAAGCTAAAGAAGCAACAGCTTAGAACACTATCAGGCACTAGGCTGTGGCACTTCAGCCCTTCTACTGGGCTATTAAAAGTGCTTAGCAGGACTTTGCAAATTGTTACACCTATCCTCCTGGAAAGTCCCTACAGAACTGAGCTGCCCTTTGCTGGCATGCACCCATTTTGCAGTCTCATCAATTATCAACTCTCCTGCAAGTGCCTAAAATGCCATCCTGGACCCCAGGGTACACAAAATCCCCAACCTCATGTCTAGAACCTGATCTCTTTTATGCTTCTGCTCTGGCTGTTGGATCTATTTTCTCTGACTCAATCAAGCCTTGCTTGAGAGCACAGATCCAAGGCAGAACTCTTAAAACTCTTATACTTGCTCCAAACACAAGTAGAAACCCTCAAAACAGATTTCCTAAGAAACCGAAAGGCTCTTCTAAGTTTTCCCTTGCCACAAAAAAGATCAAAGACAAAAAGATCAAACAACTGGGAACTCTGTGTTGTAAATTCTAATATTCTCATCCCCTTTTACCTTTTAAAAAATATACCTGATACAGGCAGGTATATCCTTGATATTTATTTAATGAATACAGCCCATAATTCTTACCATGTAAATCTACTGAAGAAAATTCTTGTCACCAGGAAATCTTCCTGAGATTAGAAAGCAAGGAAAAGTACTAAGATCTTGACAAGATCCAAAGAGGTATGGGTCCTGTTTTCTAAAGTGACAACTGTTTTTACCCTTGTCTTACTCTCTTCATTAACCTTCCCAGCAGTTTGTGCTGGCTCCACAGTTTGTAAAAACTCTCTGAGTACAATTGCATGTCCTCTATGGGTTCCTGACTATAAAATCAATGTTTTATTCTCGGGTGAAACCCCCTGGCATACCTTCTTTAGTGTCTGTCAGTCATACTCTGTCCTGTTGCTGTTAAAACTGTTGGAATGAGCTGACTCATCTTACAGCCACGGTCAACCCCATCCCTCCACCCCTTTGGTATGAAGGCTTCAACCCAGCTTCCTTAAACCAGCACAGGGTGCAATGTGACCTGGATCACAGAATTCAAAAAGAGGCTACTTCTCTGCTGTGAGCCAGACGAGGCCTGTGCTGTAGTCTGCAGCAGCAAGCAATGATTGGATTACAGCTTCAAGGATTCTTTTTTCAGTTGATTCCCTAATTTCTCCTCTAATGTGCAGAATTTTTATGAAATAAGAGTGCCACATACTTTGTGTAGCTTTTTGCCTCTCTGCAAATATAATGTGCTATTAGGCTTCAAGACTTGATCTTTTAAAAAATGCAACAAAAATTAAAAATGCAAACTTTGCCTGGTCATCTCTTTTAAGGTGGTGAATGAATAAAGAGAAGAAATTTGAACTTGGAAGTTCTTCAGGTTTACTAAAAATTCAGTATACGGATTCTAGAGAGAAAGATAAGTATCTTGGGAGATGTTGTGTTTTTTTGGTTGCTGTTGGCAGGGATGATGGGCAGTGGTAGGGGATGGAAAGTCATTACTCTTGCTTTTTAACAAGCCATGTATGAATCCTGAGCAGTGCTTTAATGTTACTAATGAATATGAATGCTTCCAAGAATTAAGGCACTTTGAGGTTACAAGAAGTTCAATACTCTTGGGGTACCCTAAGCATAAGCACCTAGTTTCACTGGAAATCCAGGTATATCAGATAGAAATGGAGCCATTTTCCTTTCTTATTATTGAGAAACCCTTTCTCATGCCATAGCCTCCTCCTACTTCCACCCCTGACTCCTACATAATTGTGTCAGCATAAATCTGACCCACCATGTTTGGCTGCCAGCCTTCTACATTCACGCATCTATCAATGCACCACCAAAAGTCATCTTCTGACTCTCCTTTCCAGGCAAAGACAGGAAATCCTGAGAAAAAGAAACAAAAGAAACCATTAAAACCTTAAAAAAGGGCCAACCTCCAAATTTTCACAAGAAGACATTGGTTTTCCCCAATTCCAAACTCTCTCATCCTGTTATATTCCTTGGATTGACTTTCTTCACTGACTAGCATGGCCTTTAGCACCTTTATCCATTTTTTTGTCTTTGTTGGTCATTCTGCTCTTATTAGCCCAAAAAGGACAAGCTAAATGAACACAAGTATGATGGTTGTTAAAAATATGACTAAAAAGGAAAAAAGAAACCAGAAATAAATACTTCTTGATCCACTTACACTGGCATTCTCACCATTTCTCAACTCCTCTTTGATCTTTTTGCCTCTATACTTTAGTCATCCCACCCTTTTCATCAGGAACACCCTTACACTCTTTTTCTTTTTTTGAGTCAGAGTCTCACTCTGTTGACCGGGCTAGAGTGCCATGGTATCAGCCTAGCTCACAGCAACCTCAAACTCACAAGCTCAAGCGATCCTACTGCCTCAGCCTCCTGAGTAGCTGGGACTACAGGCATGTACCACCATGCTTGGCTAATTTTTTCTATGTATTTTTAGTTGGCCAATTAATTTCTTTCTATTTTTTTTTTTTTTAGTAGAGACAGGGTGTCACTCTTGCGCAGGCTGGTCTTGAACTCCTAACCTTGAGTAATCCACCCGCCTCGGCCTCCCAGAGTGCTAGGAATATAGGCGTGAGCCACCGTGCCCGGCCCCTTATACTCTTTTTCATCTGCTAAAATGTTGCTATAATTCATAGCCCAGTTAAGTGTCACGTTCCTAATGAAGCCTGATTAACTCTGCTGGAAGTAAGCTCTCAAGGAATCTGAACTTTTCTAAGCCCCTTGTTTATGTACTGAATATAGATTTATGATCTGCGATGGCATTTATCATATATGTCCTTGTATTATCAATACTTATAGATGTGTATTATCTCCTTGACCACGATATAAAATTCTGAGGGCAAAGACATTGTCTCATTTGTCCTTCTAACTCTTAGAGTAGATCAATAAGCATTTGTTTAAAAAAATAAGTGAATCCATATGCACAATTAATTGGGCTATACATTTAACATTTGTATTAATATTACTTTTATATTATATATACATTAATAAAATTTTATAAATGAATGAGTATCAATGAAAGAACCAATGAAATGCTGAGAGTGCTGGCAAAAGGAGAGACACATACACTCTACAGGCCTTTCCCAGTATTTCCCGGGAGCAGTGAAGCAAGTGTGTAGTACTTTGATCTGTGCTGTGTTGCCAGAGAGTGAAGGCAAGAGGCTGGCAAAGTCCAAATTTCTCTATTTCTTGTGTCCTTCAAGTATCAGTGGATACTGTGATCAAATATTAATCTGCCAGGTCAAGTACTCTTTATTGCTGAAGCAGAAACACCAAACATTAAGTCAGGGCAAACTACCTGCTGGAAAACCAGCAGAGCCACAAAACTATGGCTGAAGCATTTTCTTCTCTAATCCATATTACCTTAGACAGTGAGTAGTGTTTGCTAGTGCTCTACTGTTAGTGAGTCAAAGCAAAGCATTAACTAATAATGGAATAATAGACATAGGTAGATATTTGCTAACTGTAAAATATAACAAAGTTAACCAGATCATATTTGACAAGAGAAACCCAGAAAAAGAACAAACTTATCAAGATTAGGAATCCACTTCTTCAAAGACAGCTCCTTTATTGTCAACCTTCTTTAAAGATTTACGTTGAAACAACAGAAGTTTTCAGAGACTTATTTAGCCAAAGACATAAAGAACAAGCAACAGATCTTACCACTTTCTGCTAGAGCAGCAGCCACTTCATTGAGAGTGGAATAGATGTTGCAGGCAGCCCATCGGCACTGTGCCCCCAGAGCACCTAGAGTTTCCATAAGCACCTGTATTAAAGAGAAAGCAGGAGATGAGCAAGCCTGAGCCAAATAACAGGTCAAGGAGATTAAGTTTATATATTTGACAATAAGAACATACTCAGAAATAACTTAGGCCAATGCTTTTCAAATTGTTTTCCACAGAACCTCTTCTGTATTCTGACAGGAGTGCGAAGTTTGGGGGAGCCATGGGAAGAGGCTCCACATGAGCTCTATGCTTTTACCTGTTTAGCAGGAAAATATCTCTTGCCCAAGACCCACCACAGATGTAAGGCAAAATTTGGCTGCTACAGATAGGCAAGGCAAGAACACCAAGAAAGCCCTGCTCTCACAAAGAAGGCGCCTTCTTCAGACAAGAGGCCACATGGGGAGATCCAAGAACCCCGCCTGCCCTCCCCATGAGCCTAGCCCCCAGAAACAGGGAGCAGCAGTCTAGTGCTGCAGGTGGGGCAGGAACTAGAAGGGAGAGCCCCCACTTCTTCCAAGACAGCTCCTTCATTGTCAACCTTCTTAAAGATTTACATTGAAACAATGGAAGTTTTCAGAGACTTACTTTAGCCAAGGACATAGAGAACAAGCAGAACATCATACCACTTTCTGCTCTAGCAGAAACTGCACATGTTTCTACATGTGCAGAAACAGATGAAGACTGAGGTAGAAGCAGGGACACTGAGGAAGGCTCTTTTGAAACATCAAATCACAAGGTAACAGCAACCCCCTGCTGGAGGAATTTGAAGCCTTGGCTGGTGTACAACAAAACCTAAATCCAGCCCAAATCACGACTATAATGGAAACTAATATACTACTACTCAATAAAAATTTTAAGACACACAAAAAGTGGGGGGAAAATTCCACTGTTAAGAAATAAAGTTATTAGGCCGGGCGCGGTGGCTCACGTCTGTAATCCTAGCTCTCTGGGAGGCCGAGGCGGGCGGATTACTCAAGGTCAGGAGTTCGAAACCAGCCTGAGCAAGAGCAAGACCCCATCTCTACTATAAACAGAAAGAAATTAATTGGCCAACTAATATATATAGAAAAAATTAGCTGGGCATGGTGGTGCATGCCTGTAGTCCCAGCTACACGGGAGGCTGAGGCAGCAGAATCGCTTGAGCCCAGCCAGGAGTTTGAGGTTGCTGTGAGCTAGGCTGACGCCACGGCACTCACTCTAGCCTGGGTAACAAAGTGAGACTCTGTCTCAAAAAAAAAAAAGAAATATAAAGAAATCTTTTAGGTTGGGTATGGTGGCTCACACCTGTAATCCTAGCACTCAGGGAGGCTGAGGTGGGCGGATTGCTCGAGGTCAGGAGTTTGAGACCAGCCTGAGCAAGAGCGAGACCCCATCTCTATATAAACAATAAAAATTAGCTGGAGTGGTGGCACACACCTAAATAATCAGTAGAGCCAGATTCTCAGGCAAGCCAAATGTTTGATCAAAGAGGAATTTCAAAGTAACTATAATTAATATGTTTATGCTGAAGGATCTAGTGAAAAAGATGGACAACATCTTTGACCAGATAGAAAATTCAGCAGCAAGATGAAACTATAAAAACAATTCAAATAGAAGCATAAGAAATAGCAGCCTGAGCAAGAGTGAGACCCTGTCTCTACTAAAAATAAATAGCTGGGCATGGTGGCACATGCCTGTAGTCCCAGGAACTCGGGAGGCTGAGGCAAGAGGATCATTTGAGCTCAGGAGTTTGAGGTTGCTGTGAGCTAGGCTGACGCCACAGCACTCTAGCTCAAGCAATCGAGCAAGACTCTGTCTCAAAAAAAAAAAAAAAAAAGAAAAAGAAATAAAGGAAATAAAAAAAAGTCAGAGATTAAAAACTCCTTCAACAGGGTTATCATCAGACTGGGCACATCCAACAATAGAATCAGTGAACTTGAAGATTACCAAACTAAAATACAAAAAGAAAGAAAGGTGGCAGAAAAAAATTGGAATAGAGCACTCAAGATCTATGGGACATTATCAAACAGTCTAACATACATGTAACTACAGTTCCAGAAGGCAAAGAGGGAGAGACAGGGCAAAAGAAACATCTGAAGAGTTATTGTCCAAAATTAATAAAATAGGACCCGGGAACAACAATGTCCCGATAGCAAAGAGCACATTTGTGCCCAGATTCACTAAAAGGAGCCAAGGCTTCTTGGAGAAATGGCTAATTCCAAGGGCATGGAATATACAGGATGAGCTTAGATCAACTTGTACCAGTGCAAGGAAATGCTCAAAGAATGAAAGAGACATGTCAAAAGACAAAGAAGCCACAAAAACCACACTGAAGGGGCTCCCCCTGGCTAAACTGTGGGCATCGAAATAATGACAGTAATGGATTATATCTATTAAATAAAATAGGAAATGATTTCATACAAATAAAAATAAATGAATGAATAAATCAGAAGTCTGATGAAGAATGGGATATTTATAGTTTCATAGTACTACCTCACAAAAAATGTATTAATTACAAAGGAGGGAAATAACTTTTACAGGGAAAAAGCCTGACAGATGCCACATCAATCAAGGGGTCAAAGTGAACATTATCAGTTATGGGACAAACTGAAATCATGCACCACCTGATAGAATTGAACAAGGAAAATGCAGCATCACTTCTCTGTATTCCTACCACAGACTCACAGCCTGAAGCATCAGAAAAATCTAAATTGAGGACATTCCACAAAATAATTCATCTGTAATCTTCAAAAGTGTCAAGTAAAAAATCAAGACTGAGAAAGTATTCCAGACTAATAGAGACTAAAGAGACATGACACTTAAATGCAACACATTAAGTATGGACTGTATTCTTTTGTTATAAAAAGTACTATTGAGACAAATAATGAAACTTGGATGGGGTCTGAAGATTAGATGGTAGTAATGAATCAATGTTAATTTCATAATTTTGATGGTGATACTATTGTATAGGAGAATGTCCTTGTTTGTAGAAAATACATACTAAAGTATTTGGGAGTATTTAGTACATAGTAAAGTATTTGGGAGTTGCTATGGTCCAAATATATGTGGTCTCCCACATCTTTCACACCCCAGCTTGCCAAATTCATATGTTGAAATCTAGCTCCCAAGGTAACGGTGTTAAGCTGTGATTAGGAAGGTGAATGGAAAGTGATTAGGTCACAAGAGCTCTGCCCTCATGAATAGGATTAGTACTCTTATAAAAGAGGCCTGAGTAAGCCTGCTTGCCCCTTCAGCCATGTGAAGTTACATAGAAGGCATCATCTATGAGGAACAGGCCCTCACCAGGCACTGAATCTGCTGGTG
The DNA here is from genome assembly GCF_040939455.1 of Microcebus murinus. NCBI lineage: Eukaryota > Metazoa > Chordata > Mammalia > Primates > Cheirogaleidae > Microcebus > Microcebus murinus. The sequence goes on along the minus strand of NC_134112.1, from coordinate 81,405,784 downwards.
TCTTGATCTTGGACTTCCCAGCCTCCAGAACTGTGAACAATAAATTTTTACTGTTTATAAATTATCCAGTCTAAGGTATCTTGTTATAGCAGACCAAATGGACTAAGACAAGGGTGAAGGGGTATTAGGTTGGCAACTTACTCTCAAATGGCTCAGGAAAAAAAAGTTATCTGTACTGTACTTTTAATTTTTGTGTAAATCTGTGTTTATGTCAAAATTTAAAAACTTATTTAAAAAAATTTAAAGCCACTTATTTGATCCTGACTTATTGTTATTTCAATGTAAAAGGTAGAAACAGGAGTGCTTTAAAAAGGTAGTATACACACTACTGCTTTGATCAAGAGTGATTTTAACAAGAATAAAGCTTTGGTTAAAAAGCTTGATTTAAGATTTCCTGACAGTGGTTAACATTGGGTACTGGTAATTTTCATTTTTAAAGATTTGTACTTTCTACTATGTCAACATTAAATAAAAATTCTAATTAAAATATGTTCTAATTTTTAAAACAATACTTGCAAACAATTTTACAGATTTAGGCTAACCCACTCAAGTAATTTATCCAAGGCCCCATAGTCAGTTAACAGCAGAACTGCTCATATGTCTTAATTTCTAGCCCACATTATGTTTCAATATATATTCCTATTTTTTCCCTATCATTTAATTTTTCACCTTAAAGAATTTCTGAATTCCATCCTAGCATTCTGGGAGGCCAAGGCGGGCGGATTGCTCGAGGTCAGGAGTTGGAGAGCAGCCTGAGCAAGAGTGAGACCCCACCTCTACTAAAAATAGAAACAAATTAATTGGCCAACTAAAAATATATAGAAAAAACTAGCCGGGCATGGTGGCACATGCCTGTAGTCCCAGCTACTCAGGAGGATGAGACAGAAGGATTTCTTGAGCCCAGGAGTTTGAGGTTGCTGTGAGCTAGGCAGACACCATGGCACTCACTCTAGCCTGGGCAACAAAGTGAGACTCTGTCTCAAAAAAAAAAAACCAAACAAACAAAACAACGAATGATCTTGAGACTTACCTATAAAGCCATATAAATTAACTAGGAAAGAAAAGTGACTGGAATAAAGAATATAAGAACTGTGAGTCTATTGGCTACTAGGGCTCAAACAGGAGGCAGAAGGCAAGTAGGAGATGGAGGAGGACAGCACTTACAAGCTGGTTTAACCTGACTTCAAATTGTTATAATTTAGGAACAGTAGCAATGAAATCAGGTTAGAACTATGGAGACACACCTAAAATATATAAATAGATCCACATCTATTAGAAACATGGACAGGAAACCATTAAGTATGATAGTTATTTCGAGAGCATGGGATTATAGCAGACTTTGTCTTTCTACATTATATATTGTGGTAATGTTTGAGTTTTATAAAATGAATGTAACTAGTTTTTACACTCAGAAAAATATGATAGAGATTAAAAATGAAGCAAAATTCCTTTGTAATCATTATTATTATTATTTTTGAGACAGAGTCTCACTCTGTTGCCCAGGCTAGAGTGCCATGGGGTCAGCCTAGCTCACAGCAACCTCAAACTCCTGGGCTCAAGCAATCCCTCTGCCTCAGCCTCCCTAGTAGCTGGGACTACAGGCATATGCCACCATGCCCAGCTAATTTTTTCTCTATATATTTTTAGTTGGCCAATTAATTTCCTTCTATTTATAGTAGAGACGGGATCTAGCTCTTGCTCAGGCTGGTTTTGAACTCCTGACCTTGAGTGATCTGCCCACCTTGGCCTCCCAGAGTGCTAGGATTACAGGCGGGAGCCACCATGCCTGGCCTGTAATTATTTTTTTAAAGGAAAAAATGTGGGGTGGAAACAACAAAATAATATTAAAATTGGTAAACTAATTATGGTTAATCCATTCAGCATAGAAAAGGAATCCTGCAGGGTGGTAATGGTCAGTGAGCCTAGGAGTAAAAAACAAACTAGATATCATTTAGCAATATGAGACAGGAGACAAGCACTTACTATTTTAAGCTACCACACTGAAGTCTCATGTCACTGACTGAGGAAGCCCAAAAAAGGTTTCAAGAGTGTTTCTGTCTTGATTCATTAGCCTGTAGCTCCAAAAAGAGATAGCTTTTCAAATTATTATATTAATTTTGGGCAGTCAAGGTGCTCTTTTCCTCAGAGAACATATAACCCAGAAAAGTCTCATAGTGAAGATGCTAACAGTAGTCATCTGTATCTTGAGGAATCTCAAATGTTCTTTTTTTTTTTTTTTTGAGATAGAGTCTCACTTTGTTGCCCAGGCTAGAGTGTCATGGAGTCAGCCTAGCTCACAGAAACCTCAAACTCCTGGGCTCAAGCAATCCTACTGCCTCAGTCTCTCAAGTAGCTGGGACTACAGGCATGTGCCACTATGCCCAGCTAATTTTTTCTATATATTTTTAGTTGGCCAATTAATTTGTTTCTATTTTTAGTAGAGATGGGGTCTTGCTCTTGCTCAGGCTGGTTTTGAACTCCTGACCTTGAGCAATTCTCCCGCCTTGGCCTCCCAGAGTGCTAGGATTACAGGCATGAGCCACCGCGCCCGGCCTCAAATGTTCTTAATCAGGAATGTGACCATATAAGTGTTGTGCTTCAGGACAGACAATCTTTTGAAAAGTGATCTATCCATATAAATGACCTGATCTTATAAATCACATAAAAGACTCTAGACTACTTCTCAATATACCAATTTCCCTGTAGTGGTCTCATTATGGTTGGTAGCTCGGTGTCTATCACATCTTTGATGATGATTTAAAACAGGAGATTTTGTAAGCACAACACGTACTCACCAGCAAATTGGTATTAACTGATCAACACCTAAGTGGACATATAGGAATAACATCTATCGGGTGTCGGGCAGGTGAGGGGGGAGGGGATGGGTATATACATACATAATGAATGCGATGTGCACCAACTGGGGGATGGACATGCTTGAAGCTCTGAGGGAGGGAGGAAGGGAGGCAAGGGAAATATACGTAAACCTTAACATTTGTACCCCCATAATATGCTGGGGAAAAAAAAAAGTAGGAGATTTTGGCTGGGCACAGTGGCTCATGCCTGTAATCCCTTAGCACTCTGGAAGGCTGAGGCGGGAAGATCGCTCAACATCAGGAGTTCGAAACCAGCCTGGGCAAGATCCAGACCCCATCTCTACTAAAAATAGAAAGAAATTAATTGGCCAACTAAAAATATATAGAAAAAATTAGCTGGACATGGTGGCACATGCCTATAGTCCCAGCTACTCGGGAGGCTGAAGCAGAAGGATTGCTTGAGCCCAGGAGTTTGAGGTTGCTATGAGCTAGTCTGACACTATGGCACTCTAGCCCAGGCAATAGAGTAAGACTCTGTATCAAAAAAAAACAACCCAGGAGATTAAAAAAATTGTCAGAGTATTTTTGGTTGTTACCATAACTGGAAAGGAAGTGCTACTGGCATTTAGTGGGCAGGACCAGGGATCTAGACATTTTGAAAGTGCAAGACAGTCTCTTACAAAAAATTGTGTCATATCTGATATAATTTTCAAACATCCCAGTGAAAGTTCATATGGGTAAAAAATGTATGTATAATTACCTGAGTTTGGAACCTAACTCTAATTTACATACTAACAAAAAGTACTTTTGTAGTTTTAATATATAGTAGTTTTTCCAGGAATGTACCAGCTATGTAAATCGAGAGAAACTGCACATATTTTGTTGCTCAGAAATTTACAAAAAGTTGTTTACTATTTCAGAATATCATAATTTGGTAATGCTGCCCTGATACTCTGGAACCAATAAAACATTTATATCTCCTTTTTTTTTGAGACAGGGTCTTGCTCTGTTGCCTGTGCATAAAAGCAGTAGTGTTATCATAGCTCACTGCAACCTCAAGGGATCCTCCTGCCTCAGCCTCCCAAGTAGCTGGGACTACAGGTGTGTGCCAATATGTCAGGCTAATTTTTCTATTTTTTGTAGAGATGAAGTCTCGCTATGTTCTCAGGCTAGTCTTAAACTCTTGACTTCAAGCAATCCCCCCCGCCTCAGCCTCCAAAGTGCTAGGATTACAGGTGTGAGCCATTGTGCCCAGCCTCTATTTGAATTTGTAGCACTCTCATTCAAGTAATGCTATGAATAAGTACAAATATCTGACTATTGTAGTATATGCTGAAGCATTCACATATTGAAATACACATTATACTTTCTTTTCATTCTTCCTTCATATTTCAGTTAAGATTTTATGTTGATTTTGTAAAAATTATATGTACCTAGATATTATATTTGAATTCCATTTCAGGATAATTCAAATTTTTTTGAATTTGAATTTTGCAAAATTTTTTTTTATATAGAAATGGAATAAGGATGGGAATCACTGGTTTAAGCCAATCATGGTAATTCCAGGCCTCTTGCTGGGACTGGTGGAGCACAGGCATGTGAATCAGTTCTGTTCAGTGAGACACAATGGAGTATCCTGGAATACTTCTGGGAAACGTTTCCTTGCTCTTGAGAGAGAGGAAGAAATGGTCCTTCTTCCTTTTCATGTCAGTTTGTGATGCATGGAATAGCTGTAACCTCCTTGCTATCATCTTGAGGGTAAAGTAAGCACACTGAAGAGGCAGATCTAAGTGAATCACAGAGAGGTGGAATTGGAGCCCTGGGATCCTACATCTGAAGTCTACCTTCCCTTTGGATTTTTAGCTACATTATGTAGTAAATTCCTGTAAGTCAGGTAGAATCAGGTTTTCTCTTATTTGCCACTGAAAGCAGCCTAACACATAAGATTGCCTTGCTTGTAGAAATAACACTGGAAGGGAAGATAAGGGGAAGCAGTATAGTATAATAGTGGAAGCATGAGTTTGCTTATCTTGATGTAATAGCCCCCACCCCCACCCCACAGTTTCACTGTCTGTGGTTTCAGTTATCCACAGTCAACCAAGGTCTAAAAATAAGTGAGTACAGTATGATAAGATATTTTGAGAGAGACAAGATTCACATAACTTATATTAATTAGCCTTTGTTATAATTGTCCTATTTTATGATTAGTTATTATTGTTAATCTCTTATTATGCCTAATTTATACTTATCTCTTGGTATTCATGTGGATTTTTCCAGGACTCCCTTGGATACCCAAACCCAAGAATGCTCAAGTTCATTGTATAAAATGGCAGAGTATCTGCATATAATCTACACACATCCTCCCATGTACTTTAAACCATCTCTAAATTACTTATAATACCTAATACAATGTAAATGTTATGTAAATAGTTGTTATACTGTATTTTTTAATCTGCATTTTTTGTTTTTTTTTTTCCTGATTATTTTTAATCTGTAGTTGGTTGACTCCTTTGATGTAGAATCTGCAGATATGGAGGGACAACTGTATAAATTAGACTTTATCACAAGTATGTACATACAAGAAAAAATATAGTATATATAGGGTTTGGTACTATCTGATTTCAGGTATCCATTGGGGGTCTTGAACTTATCCCCTATGGGCAACGGGGGAAGTACCATATATTAAAGTTCAAAGCTTGATTCTGTAATTTACTAGCTGTATAACCTTAAACAAATTTCTTAAGCCCTCTGAGCTTCCTCATTTATAAAACAGAAACAGGAATACCTGTTTTACATGGCCATTCTGAGGATTAGTGAACTAATATTTGTTAAGCTCTTAACTTGGTGCTTGATATAGTATAAGTATTCAGGAGCTGGTGGCTACTATTTACTATAATCATTAAGAGGAGAGAGGAAAAGTACTCACAGCGGTCTGAGCAGTGATGTGTGTGCAACCAACAATTTTGGCTCCAGCCAAAGGCTTTTCTCCTTGAGCTCTCTTCCTCAAAGCCATCAGTGCAGGCATTTCTGAAAAGGCCCAATACATATACAGCAATATTAAAGAGAACAGAATAAGAGATAAAAGAATAAACAGAAAAACTTATTCTCTTAAGTTATGATCCTCCTGTCTCCTATCAGGTTAGATTAGGTTTCTCAGGGGATCAAGACATTAAACCTGAATTTTCTTCTATGAGGGCTTTCAGAGGCAAATGCTCTAGGGTTCTGATTCCCTATATTCAGTCCTCCTTTTCTAATCTCTTTCTCTTTTCATTGTACAGGAGTTCCTTCTAGACTTGCCATAGTTTACTCCCTCCCCACAGTGTTTCCTGAGCTCACATTTCTTTCATCGTAAGTATTCTTCAATATTACACAGAAATTTCACAAGCTACCAGACTCCAGGATGTATAATAAAAAGGGATTAATATAGGCAAAAAGACATAGGCAGGTTGAGAAGGAAAAGGTGCTTGCTTTCTTTACCTTGTTCAGCAATTTCAATTTCTCTTCGTCCAAACTCTGCCTGTTTGATGTTCTTGACACAGAAGTCACTGCTTCCCTTAGAGTTCTTTTGCTGCTTGTCCCTGGGGGATGTCTCATCATCAGAGCTATCTGTATATGAAGCCGCTGGAATGACAGAATAAAAAAACCCGGGAAAAAATGGCTTCCTCTAAAATTCCAAACTATGGAGTGAACTGAGGCTTCTCTAGCCATCTAGAACCATACAGATTTATACCTCTGGTAAGCACATAAATGGTATCATGGAGCTGTCTCAATCATCTTTTATGGAAAATGCTATCTACAGGTCAGAAAAGGGAAGCTGAGAGAGGCTGCCAGAGACATTCTCCCTGGATAGCATTAACTTGCAATGTAGGACTAACTTTATCTTCAGAATATGCAGAGGTTCTTGAATATGCAAAAGAGAGAGGTTACACCATGGTAGCAATAGGTGGAAGTTCTTAATGCAAGATCATGGTCATTAACCTATGGGTTTCTGGGATTCTGGCCTCTCTTCTCTGCTGATTAAATGTCTCATGTAATTTGTGCTTTAGTACAATAACTGAACAGATAAAACTTAGAAAACAAGGAACCCATGGGAAAGTAATTAAGAACCACACAAAAAGTGTTTGTCTGACATAATAGAGCTTTCTTTTTTAATACTGGCTCTGATGAGGCTGAATTGTGCCTGCAGACCCAATTAGACATTGACAAAATCAAGTACTTAATGTGCTCTCCCTTCTTGCTGGCCTCAGTGGGTCCTGTGTTAGGCATTTTAGATTCCCAAAGAAGTGAATAAATCCTCTTTGGGTACAATAAAATGCTCTCATAACTAATCCATTTAGCAATATACACTAGAGGGTGAAAGGTCTAAAATTTTTTACTGTGGCTAACGGGCAGCTGGGGCTACTGCTATTCACATGCTTAGCTGAGGTCTTTTTAGTCTTCATGTAATTCTGCAGTTGCTAATCATTTGCAAGATGATTTGAAGCAATTTCCTTCCTTTATTTATGTCTAAGTTTTTGAAGACAGTTATTACTAATCCCCACAGTTTTTTGGGGCGGTGGTGGAAGATATAAAGCACTGTCTATAAGGCATTTTATATTTCTCAATGGAAGAAGTACTGCCATAGCTTTTAAGGGAAAAAAGCTGTAAAAGTTCAGAGTATCTAGGGTCTATGGTGCTCTGATCTACTTATATCCAGAGAATTAAGGCATTTCTGGGATATTTTAGCAAAGGGTCTATCTCTGGGAGGGCTGTAAGGCAAGTCTGACCTTGTCCAGTTAATCAGGTATGGCACTACAAACTGTTTGGGCAGCAGGGGCTTGAGAATCTCTCTTGGAACTGGAAAACTGCCCTTGAGTAAAGTCCTAACACGAGGCAACAGGAATGAACATGGGCACCAGGGGAGGTGAGGGAATTAGTAAATATCCCCAAAGAAACTTTTGTTCTTGAAAGGAGCTAATCTGTACAAAAAGTTTGTGGTTCCCCCTCCTAGGGTGAGAGCTCAAAGTACTTTTGGCAATAGAGCCCAGGAACAGCTTTCTGGGCAGTCATCTGTTTCATTAATCAATATTTAGAAACAGTTTATGAGTTAGGTACTCAGGGTATCCATGCTTCTATCACCTGAGAGACAAAGAGATAATAGCCATTCCTAATCCTAATCCAAATTTATAGAAAAAAATCGCATTCCAAAAAAGCTTTTACATTCAGAATATCCTGAAATTTCAAATCCTTTTCCAGAGCCATGATGATTTTTATACTCTCCAAGGGCCATTTAAATAACTATAGTGGTCATGTGTTTTAGAGTCAGACTTTGGTAGAAGTCTCAGTCTCTGCATGTATAAAGTGGAGGTGATACCAGAATCTATTTAATAGGGTTGTTAATTTATTCATGTATTCAGTCATTCACACATTCAATTGTTCATTCAAATTTTAATCATGTACCTACTACGTACCAGCCATAGTTTAGGTACTGGGAATACAGGACAGATATGGTCCTTACCTTAATGGATTTTTCAGTCTAGTAGGTAAGTTAGAAATAAAATAACTAATTACAAAATTAATTAGAGTTTTCTTCAATACAGTTGTAATGTGTGCCATGAAACAGAAATCAAGATGCCATATAAGACTATATAATAGGAGGACATGATTTGTCAGAGTTATGTTGTTGAGAAGATTAAGATAATGTAAGTAAAGTGTTTAGTGCAATGCTTGGCATATAGTAATTGAGCACTCAATAAGTGATACCTGATATTACCCACTTTTGCACATATTTTAAATTCACCACCAGATATAACATCTTTAAAGGTTCTTACTCAGCTTTAGGATTTAAAATAGAAAAGGAATGACATACATATTATCATTTTGCAGTTTCCTTTTTTTTTTTTTTTTGAGACAGAGTCTCACTTTGTTGCCCAGGCTAGAGTGAGTGCCGTGGCATCAGCCTAGCTCACAGCAACCTCAAACTCCTGGGCTCAAGCAATCCTACTGCCTCAGCCTCCTCGCAGCTGGAACTACAGGCATGCGCCACCATGCCCGGCTAAATTTTTTCTCTCTATATATATTAGTTGGTCAATTAACTTCTTTCTATTTATAGTAGAGACAGGGTCTCGCTCTTGCTCAGGCTGGTTTCGAACTCCTGACCTTGAGCAATCCGCCCGCCTCCGCCTCCCAGAGTGCTAGGATTATAGGCGTGAGCCACCATGCCTGGCCTGCAGTTTCCTTTTTTGTATGTCTGTCATCTCCTACTACTCTACCAAAGCATCAGGTGATTGGTTGGAAGTGATTAAAAAGGTTGAGACTAGAGTCCTAACTCTACCCAGAATAGCTCTCACCTCCTATGCCTCTTTAGCTTCTAAGGATGAGTCAGGAACAACAACCACAAAAACAAAATAAAATTTCCACTTAAGAGAAGCATTCTAACTTTTGGCTTTTTTTCCCCCAACTCAAAGAAAAAATTATTTATACCACTTCCTTATTCTAAAACTTGGAGAAAACAGTATTTTACTTTCTTAATAGTAGTCAACTGGTTACAGTTAATTCAACCAATGTTTTTCTTTGAGCCAAAATGTATTTGTTTTCAAAGAGCCCTGTATACAGACCTGCTATCAGGTAAGAACCAAAAGTCTAGATTGTACTAATACGTTAATCAACATGGCTGACAGACCCAGACTGAGAGAATGTGTTATTTCTGCAAACAGTGGAAAGATTATTCCTGAACTAATGTGACATTAATTCATTTATTTTTTTAATCCATACTCATTTCTACCATTATATTTAAAAGTAGCAAATTCATGAAAACAGTTGAGGTAGCATTAAGGATTTTTCCAAGAAAATTTAGAAAAACTCGACACATATGTACATATCTGCTAGAATAGAGTTTCTAAAGTATTTGTAATTGTCAGAATACTCTGAAGCCCAAAATCATAATTTAATTAAAAATGAATAATCAATAACGTACTAAAGTACAGATCTAAGATCTTAGATCCAGCTTCACGCCTAATTGGGTAAGTGACTAATTTTCAATTTATCCAACTATAAAACAGGGAGTGTAATAGATCCCCTCTTTCCCTATGTTCTTCCTTTACCCTAACTACCACCAGAAAAATCTTATGAATAAATGAGACAATACCCAAAAAGAGTTCAGTTTCTAGGTAGAAAAGTAATATGAAGTACAATATAACTTTACTGTGGAATGTTCTCTCGGTTCATGATTTCCCAGAATCAAAATACAACTTGATGAATCACTAATCCACAATTTAGCCCATAGAACATGCATACATATGGTCTATGGGTCAATCCTGATTAAGTCTTACCTCCCAGCAGCTGTGATATTGTGGGTTATTGCTAGGAGAAGAAGCAGTCAGAATCCTGGCTGAATTAGTCCTATTACACTATTTTAAGTAAGGCAACTCCTCTTGGGCCCAACCTATTCATTTGGTAATGGAATAATGTAGGGACCTGTGTGTCAGTGTGCAACAGACTTCACTGATGAACGACACTCTAGAAATATGTAAAAAGCTATGTTAGCATCCAAAAAAATACAAACAGGCAAAACTTTGTTATTTGGAAGAATCTGAAAATACCTCAAACTGTTTAAGAACCAATTATGAATAAGAGACTTCTGTCCTCCCACCTCATCCTTAACTAATTAACTCACTACAATGACAGCTTTTTCAGAAATGTATAACTGGGAACAGTCTGACTTTGAAAAAAGGTCTCTTTTGTTCATTTGCTTTTATGAGACTTTTTGCTTAGGGAAAGAGTTTTTAGAAGTTTGTTTTTTTAAGATAGGGTCTTGCTGCTCTGTCACCCAGGCTGGGTGCTGTGGCATGGTCACAGCTCACTGCGACCTCGAACTCTTGGGCTCAAGTAATCTCCCTGACTTAGCCTCCCAAGTAACTCAGGCATGTGCCACCATGCTCAGCTAATTTTTAAAAAAATTTTGTAGAGATGGGGTTTCTCTATGTTGCCCATGCTGGTCTCAAACTCCTGGGCTCAAGCGACCCTCACGCCTTGGCCTCCCGAAGCATTAGGATTACAGGAAGGAGCCATTGTACCCTGCCATTGTTTCTTATAAAATAATTTCATTGTAGCATTTTCAACTTGGGTTCTGCTAGAATTAAGTTCTAATGCATTGAAACATTCATTCATTGTATATAAATAATGAAGTTCTCTTCACGAATGGTACTGCTAGTTACGTACCATCTTTTGGAGAACTAAGAAAACAGTCTATCAAATCATTTTGTGTTCTGTGATTTAGATGAGGAACCCCAATTGAGAAAGGCAGGTAAAGGTTCCTAAATAAAATGTAGCAGGCTGGGTGCGGTGGCTCATGCCTGTAATCCTAGCACTCTGGGAGGCTGAAGCGGGCAGAGTGCTCAAGGACAGGCGTTAGAAACCAGCCTGAGCAAGAGCGAGACCCCGTCTCTACTGAAAATAGAAAGAAATTAATTGGCCAATTAATATATATACATATATATATACACACATATATATAAATATATATATACACATATATATATTTATATATATACATATATATATAAAATTAGCCAGGCATGGTGGCGCATGCCTGAAGTCCCAACTACTCTGGAGGCTGAGACAGAAGGATCGCTTTAGCCCAGGAGTTTGAGGTTGTTGTGAGCTAGGCTGACGCCATGGCACTCTAGCCAGGGCAACAGAGTGAGACTCTGTCTCAAAAAAAAAACGTAGCAAAACTTAGTATTAGGATCATCAGGAAGGGAGCATAGGCCATAGCCTATTTAAGCCCCTAAGTATCTTCAGCAAAATAAGCACTTTGGACAAGAAAGTATCTTTTTTTGAAATGTCATAAACCTTCATCTGGCTATTCACATATAATGAGTATATTAGAGACCTCAGCAAGGATATAAAGTATAATAAGAATGCCTCTGAACACCTTTCACCAATATTTACTTATTGAGTACCTTTTATGTGTCAAACAGTTCTAAGAGCTGGTAATAAAATAATATAAAGACAAAAATCTCTGCTCTCATGAATCTTGCTTTTTAAGTAGAAGAAAGACAAAAATGAATTAGTAAAATATAAAGTGTGTTACATGATAATAAGTACTATGAAGAAATATAAAGGAGGAAAATTTGATAGGGAGTGTTGGGTGATGTATTAGCACACTATTTTTAATTGACATAAAATTGTATATGTATTTATTGTGTAAAATACAATGTTTTAAAATATGTATACACTGTGGAATGGCTCAATAGAGCTAGTTAACATATACATTACCTCATATACTTATTTTTTTGTCATGAGAACACTTAAAAAGCTATTCTCTTACTGATTCTCACATTGTTATTAACTATAGTCACCATATTGTGTATAATTTTAAAAGAGTAGCCAGAATAGGACTCAATGAGATGAAATAAATAAATAAAGTATATATCTATATATTTTTTACAGACTGAAGTCAAGTGAAGCAGTGAGAAGGAAAGAAAGAGTAGAACAAGGAGTTCTATCTGTAACTGACTGTAAACAATCAACTGAGATAACTCACTATCTTTGGACCAGACAGTATTTTTGGTGAAGAACTGAAGGAAGTAAGATAGCCAGCCATGCATATATCTGGGAAAAGAGTATTTCAGGCAAAGGGAACAAGTACAAAGGTCTTGAAGCAGAAGAGTGCCTGGCATGTTTCAAAATAACAGTAAGGAGACTAGTATGGCTAGAGTGAAATTAACAGCCAGGAGAAGAGGGAGGTTTGGAAAGTAGAGAGGTGCTCAGAAATGTAATGAGAGGCTTGATGGAATAGGGCCTTGGAGGGCCTCATAAGAAACTTAGCCTTTATCCAGAGTGAGACTGGGAAGCCATTGGAGAGTTTTGAGCAAAGAAGCAATTTATTTTAAAAGAATGAATTTGGCTATTGCAAATAGACTGAAGATGGGTAAGGTTGGAATTAAGGAGCTCAGTTCTTAAGACATGAAGTTTGAGATGTCTATAAAACATCAAAGTGAAAAGAGTAAGCAGACAGTAGAATTATGGATCTAGCATGTAGGGGAGAGATTTGAGCTAGAGATAAAATATGAGAATCAAACACCAATACATGGTATTTAAAACTATGATTCTAAATGAGTTCACCTAGGAAGAAAGTATACATGGAGAAAGGAAAAGGATTCAAGGATCAGTTTTTGGGGGCTCTCCAGCGGTAATTTCTATAGTCATTGAAATTATAATGCATGCTGAAAATGGTCTCTAAGTTCTTATTGTCATACATTTGCATATCTTCTCATATTTAGAAAGCTGTGAGTCAGTTCCATTATTCTTGGGTTTTCATTTGATGGGCATGGAATTCTTTCATCTAACTTCCCATTTCTCTTTTATGAATATGCCAGGAAGCAAGTAAATCAAACATGGATTAAAAACTGAAACTAGGTCTCTCCTAATTCCCAGTCTAAGAATTAAGGCAATAGGCATCTCCATTCAGAGTTTGTTTAGATGGGCTTGACACCTGTTCATGTGAGGGGGAAAAAAAGAGAAAGTAAAAAGGAGGCAACAGTGCATGTGATGCAGCTGCTAAAGAAGCAAACAATCTTAGGTTTCATTTTAAAAGCAGAGTTTATGGGAATAACACTTCTTATAAATTAGTTCAGGCCATCTAGAGTATTATGTTGATAGTCATAATATTCTTAAAAGGTCACTTTAATCTAGAAAATGTCCAGATGAGAGTAACCAGGACAGTGGGATATCCCAAAATTAGGCAACCAAAAATGGCAATTTTTATTTATAAGTAAAATCTTTAAGTTCCATGGACTATATAGGAGCTTATCAGGAGATAAACAACTATATAAAGCAGAGAGCACCCTATCATCTAAAATGTTATCAAAGAGGCCAGCATTCAGTGGGAAGCTGAATTAGATCTTTAAGTTCTTTTTCATCTGCAGGATGTTTGACTCTCTGCTTCTGAACTTAATATCCTTAAATAGATATATTAGGTTGACAATTTTCGACTCATAAAAATGGCAATTTCATATATTTTAATCTAAAAGGTCCAAGTTTACCAGGATGACACCAGTCAGTATCACTCACTAAGGAGTTCTGGCTTAGAAATCAAGGGCATCAACTACACTTTTCTAGGTAAATAGATATTTTTAAAGTACCCTCTCTGCATATGGGGACTGAGTGGGAAGGCAGACATTGGTTTCCTCTGCAAAAACACAGTTGGAGATATGGATCTAGTGTGTAGGGGCAAGACTGAGCTGAAGTTAACATTTGATATTATTATTCAATATCAATATTTAGATAACAAGCATAAACCCACAGCCTAAAATGCTACATACCACTTTAAAATTCACACTTTCACAATTATTATGGTTTTCAGAGTTATATTAACCAGTTAATGAATTTTCAGCACTGCTTATTTCAGCAGAATAGGATAGGTACAAAAGTCTATATCTTTAGATAAAAATCCATAGGAATTTATGTCATACAGTTTACATCATTCACAATAATTATGGGTGAAAAGTAAAATAAGAAATATAAGAAGTATGTAAATAATCTACCCAAACTAAAAGTTATAGATTCCCAAGCAATCTTTCTTCAATTTTATGCAATACAACTGTCCTATTTGTGTGAAGAACAAATAAAATTTCAGGTCATGATAAACATTTTCTAATGAATATTACTATTCATAACGTGAAGAGGTAACTAGGGCAAACATTCCACTCCCTACCACATTCCAACACAAGAGAAAAATAAAATAGCTCCATGTTAGATCAGACTCATACCATACCGGGCACCGCTGCACAAATGGCTAATGCCTTCAAAGGGCTGTACACTGTAATATCTCACCTGGCATTAAATGATAACTCAGCCTCAGAGCACATGTATTTGAATTAATGCCATTGCAAAGGAAGGAAGGAGTAACAAACAATACAATGTCACAGCTTAAGAGAGAAGGCAAAGAGCCTACAATGTTGAACTAGCTACAACGTCTTCATTGCTTCTTGAGGCAATTGAGATTTCCCTGTTAATTTGCAAGTCCCAGATGGAGGAATGGGGAACTTTTTTTCTTTATCTTTAAAGGATGAAAAGAACACAAGTCTTTACACAAGTTCAGAGAAGATCAGTGAACTACATACTCCCACCCTTCTGAGTAGATCAAAGAACTCAATTTCTATTATCACTTGTTCTGCCTCTACTAGAAGAGGAGGCCTCTATTAAGTTCCACTCTGAATTCCAAAGAGAAATCCAAAGATTCCATCAAGAATTTTGTTCTAAATTTTTACTCAAAGTATTTATTCAAAGCACAGACATGCTTAATTAGTCTTAGATAGACAGGAGGGTCTTTGATCCTACTTATTAGCCACCAGGTGGGCCCACAGCAGCTCAGTACTCACCTGAGCTGTAGCTGTCAGTAGATGACTGAGAAATAGAACGAGACAGAGAGCGACGTCCAATTTTGGTGGGACGTTTGTTGAATTCTTGCTTCTGGTCAGCAAATTGGATCTGCTAAGAAAAAGAACCCTAGTTATATAAGGGAAAAAACCCTCCATTTTGAGACAGCAACTCAAGGCTTGCATTATAGGCTCTTACCTTTCTTCGCAGTTGATATGATTGAACTAACCCCTATTTGTAATGTTAAAACTCTTTTGAAGAGGAGTATCGTTTTGCATTCTTTGCCTACTATGTTTCTATCAAATTTAAATCTCTGATCCACTCTCTGACTACATGCTTTTGCAATAAAATTGTGACATCCCTCCCCCAAAATGGAAATGGGATGTTCTGGTTAAAATAAATTTTTAGAAAGTTGAGTCATATTCAGAAATATCTTTTATAATTTCACTGAAAATTAAAGCTGGAAACAATCTCTGAGATTATCCATATAGTTATAAGCTTCATATATCTAGATGAGAAAACTACAAGGTACAGAAAGGTAAAATGACTTGCATTCAAGTTTCAAGATTCTCAGAAAGCGGTATATAATAACTTTAAAAAAGGCTTTTCATTTAGAACGAACATTCTGGAATTACATTCAAATTCTGGTTATGCCATTCATTATCTGTGTGATGCTGTCAAGATGCTTTTGTGAGCCTCACTTTCCCATAAATATAACAAAGATAAAATTACAAAGTACTTACCTCATTCATAAATTTTAGAGAGGGTTCAATGAAACAATGTATGTAAACTGAAACATGGCAGGAGATTTAATAAATCCACTTCCCATCCTCAATCCCAACAGTTCAGTGTTTTGGTAATTCTTGCAAGGAGGCACTCTTAATTTGTTAAAGACTTTCTAAAATATATTAGTTGGCTTTCCAGTACTACAAACCATTAATTAATTTATTATTTTTTAATGTTTGGTATTATAAAATATCCAAAAGCTACAAGATTGATCATTTACTAACTATAACAGATATAGAAGGAATGGGTGATTTCACTGAATGTTTATAAATCTCAGATCAGACTCTGGAAGTTGCATTTTGGACAATATCTGATAATGACTTTGTTATAATTTTTTCTCTTTCCCCTACTGTTGAAGGTTCCAGCTGATACTTTATAATACTTTATAAATCAAAGCTTACATTATTTATTCAACTAATAATTTTTCTTTTTCTCTAACTGAATGTTTCAATAATTGTTTATTCTTCTTGATTCAAGGTGGCACAAAGAAAGATCTATTGAAAAGGATAAAAGATCTGATGACTGATTCTACCTTTAATGACAAAAAGATGGTTCCTTGATAGGCAGAATAGATACAGCAGACTAGGATGAAAGCAGCAACTGATGGCTACACTCCTGCTGTTAGAGGTAACTAAGGGGTCATTTGAGTATTGAGACAAGGCTTAGCATTGCCTTGTAGGGGAATTCATAGCATTTTCATAGCTATAACAACAAATAAAGCCTGCATAGTGCTTTAGAATTTGCAAATTGTTTTTAGGAACAGGAAAATTCACTGGATTAAAGACTCTTCACAAAATGAAAAATGATGCAACAGACTATTTTGCTAAAGTAACAGTTTATTTCAAAAAGATAGAAGTGCCCTTTCTGTGTATTCCCATGGGATGCACATGAAATTTCATGTACTGTATTATTTCTAGCACAGCACCTATTACATGGAATATAACTGTTTACACCTGTATCCTCTATAAATTATAGGCTCCATAAAGGCAGGGGCTATATTATTCACCCTTACATCCTCAGGCACAAATGCCTGGCACATTGCAGGCACTCAATCATGTGCTGAATCAATTAATCTGAAGTAGCCTATTCTATCGTCACTGTATTTGGCTGAATATTCAGTAAATATAGTAAACATAAGACAAGTCTAAAGTTAAAAAATAATTTTTCAGAGCAAAAAAAGTTGGGAAGGAGAAGAGGGAGGGTGAGAAGCTGTAAAGGTAGATGGCGGTCAGGCTCAAAATTTTGGCTTCCACTTCATCAACCTTGTTCAAGACAATCTCATGTCTTTACTCTTTTTTAGCAGTCTATCTAGGAAAAAAAGTAGTAATGGACTTTTTAAAGGCCACGCTGAGTCACTAAGTTTGGAAGTACCTTCTTTTCAAAAAGAATAACAGATAAATCCCGCCTCAACACAACTC
Organism: Microcebus murinus; assembly: GCF_040939455.1. Classification (NCBI taxonomy): domain Eukaryota; kingdom Metazoa; phylum Chordata; class Mammalia; order Primates; family Cheirogaleidae; genus Microcebus; species Microcebus murinus. The sequence continues at coordinate 81,388,401 of NC_134112.1, read as the reverse complement.
CCCCAACCACACACCTTCATACGTACACACATGCACACACATGCATGCGTGTGCACATACACACACACTCACACCACTAGAGGGGGCCAGTCACTCTTATTCTCTAGATGTGTAGGATCGGGGTAAATACCCAGGTATTTTTACCCTAGTAACACTAAACCATATAGATATCTAGTGGCATTATCATCTCAAACCAGTGTCTCTGAGCTGAGCTCTCTTCTCTATAGTTGTTTTCATTTACAGTAATCCCTCCTATCCAGAACAAGTTCAGGCTGTCTTGGCACTAAAGACGACTAGGCTGTGCAGCCTTTCTCCATTTAGAACACAGGGTTCTAAAACCTTGGTTAGACACTAAATTCAAGTTTCTCTAAGACAGAAGGATATTAGAGAGAGACTAACCACTTACACATAAGTCATAAAATTTTCCAAAGAAATAAACGTCTTTCACTGATAACCAAAATATACGAGTTAAATGGGTCATCCCTGGTGCCCGCCTCCCCTCAATAATTAAATGCCATTTTATCCTTCACTCAACAGTCCATTTTGTAATTGACTGATTTTGTAATCTACCTACCCCAATCGTAGTACCTTGGTAGATTCAACCCCTAACTTTCCTACTTTGTCTGAAACCAAAGAGTCTTTCAAGATAACCCTCCGTTTCCATTTCAGAGAGAATAGCCTAATTCTAACAGGCATCAAGGCTAGGGAGAAAAAGAGACTAAGAGAGTGGTAGCTCACCTTATGCCAGAGGGAGGGATGAAAGCAGGAAAAGAGGGAAAGAATGTAAGCAGATGGCCTTTTATAATAATGGCTATAGCGGCAGCAAGACTGGTAAATAAGAGCTTAGCCTCACCTGGGTTTTAATCCCAGAGTTGCCATTGACAATGTATTTCTTCCTGCTGCTCAGCATAGTGACATTACCAGCCCCACTGCCACCTCTGTGGCCCTGGGACCCTTGTGGCCAGGCCTTTAAACTTTCCTCATCAGCAATTCTGTTGGCTCTGGTTCCAGCTAGCTTTTTTGCGGGGAGGGGGGACTACTCTTCCTTGGAATCCCTGAAGCAGTTCCAACAACCCCTTCAGCAGCAGAGCCCCAATTTAATAAGGCATTTCTGTTAGTGGCTCATCAGCCATTCCTAATTCTGGTGGCTGTTTTGCTTTTATTTTTTTCCGAAACACCTAATTACATGGATCCTCTGACCTCTAAACCTTAACAAGTCCCTTGACAAGGCCCAACTTGCATGCGCATAACAATAGCTTATTTATATAACCAATGCACTTTTTTTGCCTGCTATAATTAACTTGCTAATTAGGTTCCTTTTTAACCTTACCTCCTCCTTTTCCATGTCAGATGATTTTAGTTAACCTAGTCTCATTAGAAAAAAATTAACTATAGAGCCACTAAAACAATGAGGAACTTTATTAAGAGAGTAAGGAAAAAAAAATTAATGGTGCCAAGTACTCAGGCAGCCCCTACCCTACACTATGTCCTTGGATTAGCCAGACTGGGGACACTAGTTTCAGCTCTGTCACCAAGGAAATAAATTTTCTCAGCCTGTTACTTTACTCTTAATTGTGCTTTTTTTTAAATTTAAATTTTTTTTTTTTAGAGATGGGGTCTTGCTCTGTTGCCCATGGAGTGTAGTGGCATCATCACAGCTCACTGTAACCTCGAACTCCTGGGCTGAAGCGATCCTCCTGTCTCAGCCTACCCCCATGTCTGACTTGCTTGCTTATTTATTTATTTATTTGGTACAGATGGGGTCTCACTGTGTTGCCCAAGTTGCTCTCAAACTCCAGGGCTCACAGGATCCTTCCTGCCTTGGCCTCCCAAAGTGCTAGGATTATAGGAGTTAGCCACCATGCCTGGCCTAATTATACATCTTTTATACAGGTTTTGACACTTGGTTTCTAGTCTCATCTCAAGATTGTTGCTGATTTGGCACTGGGTGACCCAGTTTGTTTTTTTTTTTTAAATGTGTGTTTCATGGAAAGTGTGACTACAAAGGGGAGAATCTCCACAGAATCCCCAGAATCATAATAATCTAATTACATGGCAAATAAAGATTCAAACAAAAGGGAAAAGAATAACATTATTTATTTGCTGATTTCTGAAATGGACCCAATGAATAGGAAATCTACTCTGAACTGGATGCTACAGAGATTGAGGGGGGAAGTGATTTGAATTCATCCTTAAAAAAAAAAAGACTATTGAGAACAAGAAAGAATACAGATTCTTTTTTAAAGATGATTTTTATTTCTAGAGAAAAGGTCATATTGCATAGTGTTTACTGACTTCTCTGAAAGAGAAGGGGAGGAGAACTAATATTTATCACATGACTATATGCACAGCCCTTATAGCCCTGTGTATATGTCACTTCTATTAATCTGTACAAGAATCTTAAGAAGTAGGCATTACCTTCATTTGACAAAGCAGAAAAATGTAGCTCTGAGAGAACAAATAGTTTACCCAAGGTCTCACAGCAAGTAAGTGATGGCACTGGAATTTGAGCCTATGTTTATATCAGAGCTGAAGCTTTTCACTATACCACACCTTATGATATTAATTGGAAGGCTGAAGAACTCCCCTGGCCCTAATCCTAGGTGCACTAGCCCCAATTTAATCCTCTTAATTTATCTTTAAATATACTTAACTTAATATTACTCTTTAAATTTATTATCTTATTAGATTGGGCCTCAGAAATGACATCATCCCAGATGATCTTGGTGCCCTGATCAAGCCATAATTCTGAAACACTTGATCATATAAGAGTTAGAACTCTGGCGGGCGCGGTGGCTCAAGCCTGTAATCCTAGCACTCTGGGAGGCCGAGGCGGGCGGATTGCTCAAGGCCAGGAGTTCAAAACCAGCCTGAGCGAGACCCCGTCTCTACCATAAAAATAGAAAGAAATTAATTGGCCAACTAATAAATATATATATAAAAAAAAAAAATCAGCCGGGCATGGTGGCTCGTGCCTGTAGTCCCAGCTACTCGGGAGGCTGAGGCAGGAGGATCGCTTGAGCCCAGGAGTTTGAGGTTGCTATGAGCTAGGCTGACGCCATGGCACTCACTCTAGCCTAGACAAGAAAGCGAGACTCTGTCTCAAAAAAAAAAAAAATAGTTAGAACTCTAACAGTCTGTTAATTGGCAACTTTGCCCAATGCCACCACCAAAAATGGAAACAGATTAACTGAACTCAAATATTGGTGTTCACATCACCCATGACAATCTTGTTCTCTTACTCATAATTTCACAAAGTGACACAGACCACTTTGCCTGCTTGCTTGACGAATCTCTAAATTTCTGTTATTCCTATTCTCAACAAGGATGTTCACCCTAGTATGCATGTATTAAGCTGGTTCCTCATTTTCCTCACTCTGGTGAAAAGGAACTCCTTAGACCAATAGCGTAAGTCACTAAACATGAGCCAAAGGGAGTTGCAGATCTATACCAAATACAACCAGAAAACATTTTAGGATACTATGACTGACAGGGAAAGTCTTACCACTTAACAAGTTTATCTAACAGAGTAGTTCTCACAATTTAGCTGGATCAAATTCACCTGCAGGGCTTATTAAATAAAGCATATTGCTGGGCCTTACTACCAGACTTTTTGACTTACTATGTCTGGGTGGGGCCAAAGATTTTTCATTTCTAATAAGTCCCAAGGTGATGCTGATGCTCTGATCTGGGGACCACACTTTTGAGAACCACTGCTCTAACAATTTCTCCAATCATGAATAAAGTAGCCCTGATTCTCTTGACTCTCTCCTTAGCCAAACATTTTACCCTACCTATGCCTACAGCCATGGAGGCATGTTCATAGGCAGATAAGAAATGGTTATTTGAAAGTTCAGAGAACAGAGATCTTTTCTTTATACCAAACACAAGGTGTAAAGAAAACTGGGTCTAATTCTGATTTCCATAATTTAGGGTTCTTATAGATGGATAATGCATTAAGAAAAATAGGACTCATGGGGAGAAGAGGAGACCTATTTACTCTAAAGAGAATCAGGCAAAGAGAAACCAATTAATTACTTTCAAGTACATAAAGTGGTACTACAAAGGATGTATCTGTATCTCCATTTCTTAACTTACATAATGCTCATTTGTAAAATGGAGACAATATCTACTTTGCCTATCTAAAATGTGTGCTGAGACAATAAAATAAAATAAAATAAAATAAAATAAAATAATGAGAGCTTTGAAGACTACATAATGATATACAAGCCTAAAATATTAATATTTCTATTCTTTTAGGTCAAAGGTTCTTAACCTAGAATCCATGGATGTCTAGAACCCCCTGAAAAGAGTATGCAAAATTTTGTGTTTGTGTATATTTTCCTGGGGAGGGAAAAACTACATACACATAGTTTTCATCAGTTTTTCAAATGGGTTTCTGCTTTCAGTGCCAATCTTGACTTAGAGTTATACTCAAGCTATCTCAACCACCATTTATCAGATAAAAGTTTCGCTCTCACTTCTAAGTATTAATAGATATGGTTCAAATATTCCTCAAGACACCTCTCTCTTCCAAGCCAAATGAGCAGCTTGAACAAATTCTTTACTTATGAAAGGGATTACTTCTAGCTGAAAGAATATTGGGTAGCAAGCTGGCCAGGTACTCAAGAAAGTCAATCAACCAGATTTTCTATGGAAAAGTACCAAGCACAGATAGCTTGAGTGGGAGGAGGAGGAAATATTAAAATGTAGAAACATAAAAAAAGGTTACTGCTAATCGCCATGCACATAAGATGAAGGACTAAAGATTTTTCAAGGGAAGTAAAACACATTAATAAGACAATCTTTAAAAGAATGTGTTCCCCAACCTTTCAGCAACAAAACTGCCTGAACAAGGCTAAGAAAATCCTTCACATGAAAGCAGCTAACGAGCAGAGGCTCCAGAAGTTTTCCAGTGACTGATGGAATGTTACCTTGAAGTTCTACCTTGTCAATTCTTGAGATGGGGGTTCTTCAAACTTCATCCTGGCTTATTTCCCTGCTGAGAATCAGAGATGTGAGTACTGTCAGCTATCTGTGGTCTGAGTCCTATTTTCTGAGGGCACACAAGTTCCTTTTGCTAGTGATTATTAACAAAAGTGGAGATACCTTCTCTGCTAAATTTTTCTCTTGAAAGAAGGTTTGAGTGGCTTCTCCTATTTCCTTTGGTGGCAGGGATAGTCTCAGAAATTTCATTATACTAATATGTAAACTGGAACATGAATCAGATATTTGTTAAAACTCTCTTAACTTGAAATTTTTGCCCAATCTGGGAGCTGGCTCCAGACTTTTCTCTTGGGGATTAAAAGGCACTTTAACATTTCACAAGTAAGGTCTGGAAATCTATAGATAATACACTAGAGGGTGCTCAGTGGCTACCTCTCCTGGCTAAGTGGATATCAGTGGCAGCTTAATGAAGTACTTTCATAGACCAGGTCAGAAGTTAATGACTTACTCGGTATCTGAAAGAAAGCCTCAAAGGTCTTTGGCAAGGAAAAGATAGCAAATGAGACGATTGTGTTATTAAAGACAAGTCCCTCCTTACTCCTCATTGTTGTTCAAAAAAGGTATTTCCTGGTTTTTGAGAGAGAAGGGTCAAGAAATTGCTAAATAAGAGAGATGCCATATTAAAAACAGAGGAGAGCTATGCTTTATTAAGGAATGTTTTCTAAAAGCTGAGAAGCCCTAGGTTATATCCCTTAAGCAGCAGTCACACTAACTCCTGTAGAGCAGTTTTCCTATTCACATAAATAGAAAGAAGGTAAATGAGTAAAAGTTTGTAGGCCCTCCTCTTGAGGGGATGTGCTAATAAGCAGGTGGACAGTGAGGACGCTTACTTACAGCAGTAAGAGTTAGTTATGTAAAAACTTTTATTGATTCTGAGTTGGCACACTAATGTTTAGTAGAATTCTTCTGTAATACTACTTTATAGAAATACCAAAGTTTAATACCTTAATATGGACCCTCCCCTAAGAAAAAAAATTTCTTCTTCCCCCTTATTAGTGAGTGGTTAGAGATTCTAAAAAACCCAACCAGAATTATTACATGAATCCTTTCCATTAATTCTACAACACTTACATTATTTGAAATAAGCTTGTAAATGGATAGGATTTCTTTCCATCAAATAAGTGAGCACAATGTTCTGAAATGGCACCAAGAACAATAGCAATAACAGCCACAAAAATAAACTATAGTTGTAACAACCAGAGTTGAAATGTATCCTCCTTGGTTGGGCCTTTGTTAGGCCCACTATATATTGAATTTCATTATCAAGACTTACTTCTTCAAGTCCATAATTCCACAAACACTAAAAAGAACTTCGAATATATTGTAGAGAGTCTAACCAGTTTTCCATAGGAAAAAAATGTGTCTATATAAAACACAAACCATATAGGCTATAAGAAATCAGGCTAAATCTAGAAGAAATCAGTTGGAAGCATAAGGATGGTTACCATTTTTAAATCAAAAGTTGAAATTGGATCCAAAATATTAGGTTTTATGTGCTACCTTTTATCAACAAATAGGTCCTTATTATCATTATATTAAAACTATCAGTCAAATATGGTATTTTGAAGAACTATACCAAGAGGGCTACAGTTTCTGCCTTGTAGAAATATGTATATATAAATAATAGTTGATGGGGGGAGAATAGTTGGGAGAATGATTTGACTAGAGTAAAAAATGGACAGGGAGGAGAGAAATGTTTTAAATCTCTTCAGAGACTTAAGAGAGCACCATTTCTCTAAGTTGTTTTTATTTTTTTTTTCTTACTTTTTTTTTTTTTTTTTTTTTTTTTGAGCAAAGGCTCTTGCTATGTTGCCCAAGCTGGTCTTGTACTCCTTGTCTCAAGCAATCCTATCACCTTGAATAGTTGTGTAGCTGGGACTACAGGTGTGCACTACCATACCTAACTTTCATTATGCTTTTTCTTTACTCCCAGGGAGATAAAATAAGCATTAGCTTGAAATAGAAATGCAAAGCAATCACAGGAGAATACTACCCATACAGCACACCAGCAGCTGTAGGAAAGCCCCACCCAGAGACAACCAGGCAATAAGCTGCCTCTGGCCAGGCAGCTCTCATTTCTTCCCTAGCTCCACTGGTTAGGAACTAATCAGCAATTAGAGTAATACATGTTTTCCCAACCACAGATCTTGGTAGGAGCTTCTTAGAGGTGATCTTTACCACCTGTCAGAAATGGTTGTCTCTCATTATCAAGAAAGAGAAGGAAAAAGAAAGCAACCAAAGAACTCACCATCCACTCAGGCATGTGAAAAGCTGAGGTGCCCTCATTACTGTCCCACTTCTCCATAGTGCAGGCTTGGTTAAGGTATGTCCTGAAGCAAAAGGGAAAGCTGGTTTGGAAATGCCAGGGTTATCTGAGTGCCTCAAAGCAGACCCAAACCTAGTGATTCAGAAGTTCACAGTGGCTAGCAGAAGCTGCATCCCTTTTCACAGCAGCCTCCTATTCAAATCGAGATAATCAGTCAATTGCCTGAGAGTTCCTCACTGGCCAGCTTCAAAGCCTTGTGCTTCTGATGTAAAATCAGAGCTGGTGCAAAGTGCTGCACCCAGGCACTGTACTTCTCACTGGGCACTCATTGTTTAATGCTGCCCCAAACACTCTACCCCCACCTTCGCAGTGGGGACTTTCTGCAGCAACAGTCAAGCTTCCTTCTCTCGCTCTGTGTAAGACACTTGTTAATTTTCTCCCGCCCCTCAGGACACGTCACTGGAGGTACTGATACCAAGATCAATAAAGATTGAGGTCAAGAAGGCACTCCCTTTTCTCATGAGTTGCTTAATTTGGATTAGTACAGTAAATAGGCGTTTCCTTGAAATCAAGAGCTCCTTATGGCCTTCAAGTTTAAACAGCTATGCAGAAGCTCCCCATCTGCTCACACCAGGGGTCTGGCACCAAATGCTGGCATATCTCAAGTTAAATTCTTATCGCACAGGAGGTTGGGATGGAGCCTGGGAAGACCTTTTGCAAGATCAGAGCAAGAAAGTTCTGGGACCATAACTCCCCCTGCTGGCTTCCTATGCTATATACATGAAGGCCTAAGGGCCCTCAGCCACAGAACAACACGGATGCTGATTGTAAAGTGGCTTCACTGAGGCTAGTCAGGCGCCACCAGAGTGTAGGTGTAGAGGACAATCAGGGTTTCCAAGCAAGACTAGTGTTGCCTCAAAGTTCCTATCCAATGCCAGCTTTTACTCACAGGTCTGGTTTTGGAAGAAACAGGATACCAACATGGTAGCTCTGTATGCTATCATCTTAAAGCTGTAGTCCCCAAACCCCTGGGCCATGGCCTGTTAGGAAACTGGCCGAGCATCACTACCTGAGCTCCATACCACACATCCCTCCATACATGATCCCTCCACTTCTGGTCTGTGGAAAACTTGTTTTCCATGAAACCAGAGACTGGTTGGGGACTGCTAAAGGACCTAAGACGCTGTTTCCACTTTATGTCCCCATACCAGCTCCCTCCTTGTAGTACACTTCAGAAATTTGGAAATAAGACATAAGTAGAAAAAACTGTGTTCTAATCTACTTTACCTGGTTAATTCATTCCTAGGGTATATTATCCAATAAGAGTACCATAGTTTTCAGGCACAAAGGAAGTCCAAGATATGCCTGCTTTGGTCTCCTTCAAGGACCAAGGACTCTTTACAGTGTTAATTCCCATTGCAGTGGATAATTTCTCTGGAGCTGACAGTTGTAATATTACAATTATGATTATAGGTTTGTTACCCTTTAGAGCCTTTGCTGGTTAAGAGAATGATCCTTTGGATGCAGAATGGAGGGCAGGAAGGTAATATCTAGGGAACAGGTAGTGTAAGATGCCAGAGACTGGCCAGAGGATTGTTGCGCCAGATGCATTCAGAGATGTCAAGGGATTAGAGATCACAGGGAGGGTGGAGAGCAGGTACAATAAGAAGAGAGAACAGCAGAAGTGGAAATAAAGGAAGCTGTGGTCAGAGAGGAGCTATGGAGTGCAGTAATCTGAGTGATGTCAAGACAGTAGATTGATGAGATGCAGGGAAGATAAGGCCCACTGGGGTCAGGGTGTCAACTTTGATAAAGCCTTAGCTTGCAGCAACCTCTAGTTATTGTTCTCTGTTCTTCCTTTTAATACAAACTTCTTAAAAATGAGGTCATATCTGCTGCCTAAAATTCCAATGATATATTTCATCTATGTTTTAAATACAACATGTCTAAAAGCAAAATTATCGCTCCATCTTTTTCCCCATCATCCGCCAAACAACATTTTCTTTCTTCTCACTTTTCTGTTTGTGTTACTGATGTTGCTGTTCCCTTGGGAAACCAGATATGAGACCTCAGGCATCTTTGATTCCCCTTGCCCCTAGTCCCCAGAATAATCAGTTGCCAATTATACCTGAGCCCTCCTCTACCAAGGCTTTCATCTAGCCTTCTCTGTTCATTTTCACTGACTCTTAAAAACTCTCTACAAATCCTTTCCAAGATGACCTTCCACTGCATATCCCTATATACATACTCTATCCTCCAGGGAGGCAGTATTAGCTGCTATTTCCTGAATGTGAAGACTGTACAGTGTGGCAGCCTTGAGCACTGGTTTTGGAGTAAGACAGATTTGGGTTAGGATTCTGGTCTGCCATTTATTTAACCTTTCTATACCTCCAGCTTTCTAATCTATATAGTGGAAGTAACAATAGCCACCTCACAGGATTGATGCAAAGATTTTAAAAGGGTATGACCAGGCGCAGTGACTCACGCCTATAATCCTAGCACTCTGGGAGGCCAAGATGGGAGGATTCCCTTGAACTCAGAAGTTCAAGACCAGCATGAGCAAGAGCGAGACCCTGTCTATTAAAAATAGAAAAAAATTAGCTGGCTGTGGTGGCACACGCCTGTAGTCCCAGCTACTCGGGAGGCTGAGGCAGAATGATTGCTTGAGCCCAGGAGTTTGGGGTTGCTGTGAGCTAGGCTGATGCCATGGCACTCTAGCCTGGGCAACAGAGTGAGACTCTGTCTCAAAAATAAAAATTATATATATATATATATATATTAAAAGGGTGCATACACAATTAATGGTACCTCTTAATTATATCATTATTATGCTGTGTCCTTTCCTACCTCAATGCCTTTGCTCATGCCATTTTCTCAAACTTAAATGCATTTTTTTCTGCCTTCATCTCCATCGTCACTCAAATTCTTTAATGTTCAGCTCAAATGATAGTTCTGCCATGAAATGTGACCTAAAAAAATCAATCTCCCTTTCTTCTAATATTGTTCTTTGGCTCTATCATTCCTCTCATCCTTCCTCATATTATAATTATTATGTATGTGTATTACCCCTCATTAGACTCTAGGTTCTTCAGGGGGTTAGCCAACTTTGTTTTGTCTATAGTGCCTGGCATACAGTAGGTGTTTAAGAAATTACCAGATAAATTTTAAATTTTTGTATGCTATATATACACCTTATAGTATTCTGGGGGCAACTTACAAAATTAATGTATTTATTAATAATGTTTATGTCCACTTTATAGAATGTGGAACATTATTTTATATTTATAGGGCTTAGTTACATTACTGATGACAGCTATGACTTATTTGATGGTGAGTCTTTAGTAGGTTTTTAATCCTTAATTATAATCTTATCTCTGTAGGAACAAATAATCCACTTCCATTGCTTAATCTGCACCAATTGTAACCCATTATGATTATATCATAATGAAGCTTTTAGGAACAAATCAAGGCCAAAAGTCTATTTTACTGCTAGAGTAGAACCTATCAGCAAATTACTAGATTTTGATACTCCTGTTTATATTCTCCATGAATGATTTATTAATAAATCATAAATATAAATTGAGGGTGACTGCCTTCATGGTAGCATTAAACCATGGGGAAAAATAGCTTTTCAACAATAAACACAAGTAAAATATATCACTTTGGTAGGCTAAACTAAATGTTATTTTAGTTAGGCCATTGTTTTGTTTTCTTAGTGAAGGTTTTACCTAAAATAGACTTTATTTGAACACTGTAACCTCATTGTACCTTTCTCTAATGATTCTGAAACAAACATAAAATAGTAGCTATTACATTTGAGAAGTGAAGTTCTATTAACTGACCAGGACTGTGGAAGGTATAAGGTATAGCTATAAGTACTAGTTTTAAACTTATTTCCAATATAATTTCATTTTACCATAATGTACCTTAGAAGATACACCTATGGCAATGGCAGGAGTGAGACCAGAACACTTAAAATTTAGGCAAGAAGTAAGCAACTTCAAAGAGAGTTATACAAACTGTATATGCTCCTGTAGCCTCCTGTTTTATAAAAATTCACCAAGTGTGTGAACAGTTCAGAAGAATCTCTTTTTAACTCTAAGAACAGCTTTAAGTTCTATGTGCCAGGTGTGTTCCTAGCAATGGTGACTTGATAGTAGGGGTATGCAAGATGATCTTAAATCAGGGTGAATATATGCTTAGGGCTGAAGAAAAGACAAAAAGTTAATATTTCCAGAGGTCAAAGCCAAAAACAACTAGGCAGTGAAGAAGTTACCATAATGGTAGAACAGTTTAAAAAAAAAAGATGATGAATCTGGAACCTAGGGAGTCATAAGGCACAGGGCAAAGATTATAAGAATGTGACCCTGTCCTCTGTTTTCTGGCCTGTCATTAATGGTTTTATTAGACTTTGGCAAGTCACTTAATGACTCTCTTCTTCAGTTTCCTTATTATAAAATGAATGAGGGAAAGGCAAGGAAGAGTGGACTGTGGAAGGTTAGAACTGGTTCCTTCCAGTTCTGACATTCAGTATTTCTAATCCAGCTGGCTTCCCTGAGATCATAAAAAACCAACAAATGAAAAAAACCCCAAAAACCTATTACTTAGTCACCTATGTTACAGCTTATTATAGAGGCTAAGGTTCTTAACCACCTGAGTTCAAAGCTCAACATGGTTAATTATGAGGTTGGCTGGAATTGTTGAGCCATAAATCTTCCTGCTCCTTCCAACTTGAAATGCCAATGCTACACAGCAACTGGAATTAAGTCCTCCTCCCTAGCTCACTACCTAAATAATGTTAGACATCTTACCTTTCAGTTCCTCAGTGATCTTAAAATTTATATCCCACAGATATTTTAGATTAACAGGAAACATCATCATTACTGGCAAATACTACAGGCTTTAAAGTTGGCTAGGGTTGGGTTTGGAGGCTAGCTCCATCCCTGACTAGCTGTGTATCCTCGAGTAAGCTATATAATTTTCTTGAGCCTTTGTTTCCTTGTCTGTAAAACAGGATAATAATACCTTCCACACGTTGTTTTTATAAAGATTAAATAAGTAATACATATAAAATACTAAGCACAGTGCCAGGAAGCTATTTTGTTCAAAATTAGATAGAGCAGAGTAGAACCAGACTGCTTGGTTGAATCGTGCCTCTAACTGTGTAACCTTAGACAAATTACTTATCCTCTTTGTGCCTCAGTTTTCTCATCTCTAAAATGGGGATATTAAGGATATCTACCTTACAGGATCACTAAGGATATCAGTAATACAGTTAATATGTATAAAGCACTTAAAACAGTCAGTGATCTTTAAAACGCACTATTACTTTTTTTTTTTTTTTTTGAGACAGAGTCTCACTTTGTTGCCCAGGCTAGAGTGAGTGCCGTGGCGTCAGCCTAGCTCACAGCAACCTCAAACTCCTGGGCTCAAGCAATCCTGCTGCCTCAGCCTCCCGAGTAGTTGGGACTACAGGCATGTGCCACCATGCCTAGCTAATTTTATATATATATATATATATATATATGTATATATATATATATATATATATGTGTGTGTGTGTGTGTGTGTGTGTGTGTGTGTATTAGTTAGCCAATTAATTTCTTTCTATGTATAGTAGAGATGGGGTCTCGCTCAGGTTGGTTTTGAACTCCTGACCTCGAGCAATTCGCCTGCCCAGGCCTCCCAGAGTGCTAGGATTACAGGTGTGAGCCACCGCGCCGGTCTGCACTATTACTATTAATAATATGTACATCCTTCTCTCTAACACACCCAAATCTATTTTCTCTTTTTACACATGGAAAATTCATTCATTTAATCAAACCACAAATATTTATGGGGTGCCTGCCATGTGTGCCATATGAAAGGCAGCCCCTGCCTTCATAGTCCTTAGGGTATAGGGAGAGTAACAGGCATTTACGTAAATAAAAGTGTGAGAAATGATAATGTGAGTACAGGGTGCTATGAGAGTATATGGCAAGGGCACCAATCATGTGTATTAGGGGTGTGTATCAGAGAAGCTCTATTTAAGCTTGTCTGATGCTTAAAGGTAAGAAGGCAGAAAGGTAAAGGATGAGCAGGAGTTAGCTGGTGTATGTCTGGTGAGAGGAGAGATTGAGAAGAGTATTCCAAGTAGAGGGAAGAACATTTACAAGAGATATTATAATTTCTTGCAATCTGTCCTTTCTTCTTCATACCAGCTGTCTAAAGCCTGACCATCACCATACCTATCTTAATCAGTGCTTTTCAAATGTGTACATAAATTGTTTGGGTAGCTTGTTAAAATGCTCATCCTGATTTAGTAAGTCTGAGGTAGGTCCCAAGATTTTTTTTTTTTGAGACAGAATCTAGCTCTGTCCCCTAGGCTAATGTGCTATGGCGCCATCATAGCTCACTGCAACTTCAAACTCCTAGGCTCAAGCAATTCTCCTGCCTCAGGCTCCTGAGTAGCAGGGACTACAGGAGCATGCCACCACACCCAGCTAATTTTTCTATTTTTTCGTGGAGGCGAGTCTCACTCTTGCTTAGGCTGGTCTGGAACTTCTGGCCTCAAGCGATCCCCCTGCGTTGGCCTCCCAGAGTGCTAGGATTACAGGTGTGAGCTAACACTCCCTGCCAAATTCTACATTTTTAATGGCTCTCAGATGATGCCGATACTGCTGGGACTACACTTTAAGAAGTAAGGGCCTAGATAATTCCATCTGTAGAACAGCATACTGCAATTCATTAAATTGAACTTTGGTCCCCACTGTCCTCAAAATAAAATCCAAACTGTTTAGCACGGTGACCTATAAGGCCCTTCATGGCTTTGCCTTTGCACAGCTCTGGAGCCGTAAGCTCTCTGCACTTCCTACCTCCCCTCTCACGCACACAGACGTCTTTCAAACTTTATAGATTTATAGCTTAGCTGTAACTTCCTTTGGCACACAATTCCAGCTGTGGGTCTAGGTTAAGAATCCATTCTATGAATTACTGAGTAGTCACCCAGACTGATATCCATCATAGCACCTATCAGTATTGTTACCAATAATTGATCATTTGTCTGTTTCCACACTGGAACTGTTAGTAATTTGAGGTTAGAGATTACATCTTATTCCTGTATTCCAAGTGCCTAGCATATAGTAAACAATCAATTAATATGTGCTGAATAAAAAAGTGACTTAACCAAAAAAATAAATAACTACCTTAGGACAAAGTCTAAAATCAGTAAAATATAGAACAGGCATCTGAAGGGTAAAAGGAAGGAAAAGAGAACCAGGTATGAGTAAGAATTGACAAACCATAAATAGAATCATCACTATGACAAAATTATGCCTAGTGCACTTAAATGTACCTACTTGACATTGACTAATCCAATCAGTGTCTCTCAGATAAAGAATCATGCAATACAAAGGCTACAGTATTAAAGCAGGCACCAAGCCACCTTCTCCACTCCCTGTTAAGTCCTTTAGAATCTGGGAGTGGGGTGTAGACTTAAATCCTCAATTTCCCTGACATAGTTAATAGAGTGCCACTTAGGTCAGGGTTCAGTTTGCTGCAGTTAGCACCTCTAGTTAAAACTGTCCTTAAAGAGAAGTTATGCTTAAACTTGAAACTTAAACTTGAAAACAATCAGAATAAGAGTGGGAAGAATTTGTATTCAAGGCCCTCAATTTTATCACGGAGCTAGGGGTGGGGTGTAAAATAATGAAGCATAATGCCATTAAATAAATGAAGAGTTGGACTTGTCACTATATTCTTTACTTTGATATATTCTTTTTAGTTTTAAATAAGCATTTTATTGAAGCATAACTTATATACAAAAACAGTACACAAAGCAGAAAGTTACAGCTTGATAAAATTTCACAAGTCAACATACCTATGTAACCACTATGCAGATAAGGAACTAGAACATTTCCACTCATTAAACAAGTCCCCATTCCTCCATCCTTCCAGCCCCTGCTAACCACTATTCTACTTTCTGTCTCCATGAATTTGATTATTCTATTAATAGATATCCTATGAATAGATAATTCATATAGGTGAAACCATATAATATTTGTCCTTTTGTGACTGGCTTATTTCACTTATGATGTCCCCTAAAACCGTCCCTCATGTCCCCTCTCTCATTACTGTCACTCCTCCCTAAAGGTAATATCCCTATTTTGACTCCTATCATCACTGATCAGTTTTGTCTATTTTTGAACCTGATACCAATATTATAAAATAAGTACTATTTTTTTTTTTTGAGACAGAGTCTCACTCTGTTGCCCAGGCTAGAGTGAGTGCTGTGGCATCAGCCTAGCTCACAGCAACCTCAAACTCCTGGGGTCAGGCGATCCTCCTGCCTCAGCCTCCCGAATAGCTGGGACTACAGGCATGAGCCACCATGCCCGGCTAATTTTTTCTATATATATTAGTGGGCCAATTAATTTATTTCTATTTATAGTAGAGACGGGGTCTCGCTCTTGCTCAGGCTGGTTTCGAACTCCTGACCTTGAGCAATCCGCCCGCCTCGGCCTCCCAGAGTGCTAGGATTACAGGCTTGAGCCACCTCGCCTGGCCTAAAATAAGTACTTTTAAGTGTCTCCTTTTCTGCTCAATGTTTTTAAGAGTTATCCAAGTTTGCTGTGCTTAGTAATTTATTAGTTTATTTTTATTGTGGAAAAATATGCCATATTCACATTTTATTGAATCCATTTTCTTATTGATGGGCTTTTTGGTTATTTTCAGTTTGGAGGAAACAAAAAAAATAATGTTGCTATGAACACTGTTGTGCATATCTTTTGATGCACATATGAAAAAATTTCTGTTGAATATATATATCTAGGAGTGGAGCTACTGGGTTATAGAATATGTATATGTTCAGCTAGGTAAATAATGTCAAATAATATTCTAAAATATTTGTACTAATCTATATTCCTACCAGCAGGATATCAATATTCCAGTTGCTTAGTCTCCTTGGTCTTTTGTCATTTTAGCCATTCTAGGTAATGGTGTCACATTGTGATTTTATTATAATCTACATTTTACCACCACCATGACCGCCAGAAGTAAGCACTTTGTAAAAAACTGTGGTAAACATATATACGATTTACCATTTTAACCATTTTTAAGTGAACAGTTCAGTGGCATTAAGTACATTCACACTGTTGTACAACCATTACCACCATCCATTTCCAAAAATTTTTCATTATCCCAAACTTAAACTCTACACTCATTAAACAAGTCCCCATTCCTCCATCCTTCCAGCCCCTGCTAACCACTATTCTACTTTCTGTCTCCATGAATTTGATTATTCTATTAATAGATATCCTATGAATAGATAATTCATATAGGTGAAACCATATAATATTTGTCCTTTTGTGACTGGCTTATTTCACTTATGATGTCCTCAAGGATCATTCACATTGTAGCATGCATCGGAATTTCATTCCTTTCTACAGCTAAATAATAATACTCCATTGTAGGCATGTACCACATTTTTGTTATTTACTCATCTGTTGATGGACATTTGGGTTGTTTGACCTTTTGGCTATTATGAATAGTGATGCTATAAACACTGATGGGCAAACATCTTTTCAAGGCCCTGCTTTCAATTCTTTGCATTACATATGAAGATGTGGACTTGCTGTGTCATATGATATTGCTGTTTAAGTTTTAGAGGAACTGCCATGTTGTTTTCCACAGCAGCTGCATCATTTTACATTCTCACCAGCAATGCACAAGAGTTCCAACTGGGAGGCCGGGCGCGGTGGCTCACGCCTGTAATCCTAGCTCTCTGGGAGGCCGAGGCGGGCGGATTGCTCGAGGTCAGGAGTTTGAAACCAGCCTGAGCAAGAGCGAGACCCTGTGTCTACTATAAATAGAAAGAAATTAATTGGCCAACTAATATATATAGAAAAAATGAGCCGGGCATGGTGGCGCATGCCTGTAGTCCCAGCTACTTGGGAGGCTGAGGCAGAAGGATTGCTTGAGCCCAGGAGTCTGAGGTTGCTGTGAGCTAGGCTAACGCCACGGCACTCACTCTAGCCTGGGCAACAAAGCGAGACTCTGTCTCAAAAAAAAAAAAAAAAGAGTTCCAACTGGGAGAAACTGGAACCTTTGTGCATTTATGCCAAGACATTTTTATATGCTTATTGGCTATTCGGCTATTCTCATATGTGAAGTGGTGAGTCTTTGCCTATGGATTTTCTATTGGGATGTCAACCTTTCCCTTACGGATTTGTATGAGTTATTGAGTATGATTATGAGTCCTTTGTGGTTATAAATCTTGCAAACAACTTCTCCCACTATGTGGCTTGATTTTCCAGTCTTATTGTTGACTTAAAAAAAACTTTTTATTTTGAAATAGTTTTGATAGTTCCCATATATACTTCACCCAGTTTCTTATGTTAACATCTTGTAAAATCATGGTAATTATCAAAACTAACGCTGGTACAATACTATTGACTGCAGACTTTCTTTGTATTTCACCTGTTTTTCCACTCATGTCCTCATGTCCTTTTTCAGTTCTAGGATCCAATCCAGGATCCTACATTAATTACATTTGGCTGACTACCTCAGGCTCCTCCAATCTATGATAGTTTTCTCAGTTTTTCCTTGCCTTTCATTTCATGTTCTTGATTGACAATCTAATGGACTAAATCCTGGAATAAGGGTATACATTGATTGGATTAAAAAACAAACAAACCTGGCTATTATCTATCCATCTCTTTTGATTAATTCTTAGTAGAATGGAGATACTAGCCTTTATATATTAATAAAGACAATAATTTTAAAAGTCAGCTAATTCAATATTCTAAGGATAAGGAAGCCAACCTGGAGAAATTAAATAAATTGCCCAAAGTCTTATAGCATTACTTTTCCTCACTGATTTTATTTCAAAAGTGATATTTTCTTCTCTGTGACTTCTGATAGACTTCTGGAGTGCCTTAAATGCCTTAAGTGTTCAGAGACCCTCCCTTCTTAATCAACATGAACTAAATATCTCTATTTCTATTAAGAGATCAACTAAGACTAAAGAGTTCCTGAACTATTGGTCTGTTGTCTAATTTTTCTGCAATGAGAATGTATTGGTCTTATATTGAAAGGGGAAAAAAAAAGAATAGATATATATGGTAAACAGAATAATACCCACCCGCCAAAGCTATGTCCTAATACTTCTTCCTTTGTAACAAAAGGGGGGAAAACCAGATAGATGCAGGCAGCTTTATAGATTTGGTGGGAATAAGATGAGGGAATTCACAGCTAAGAGGTTCCCCTGCACACATGATGAATTATGAAACAATGACATCAATTATGGGGAGTAGAGAGGAAGGGCTGTAGGAGAATTGAAGAGCATGAAGAGACAACTGGTTTATAGTAATTGAAAGAATTGAAGAGTATGAAGAGACAGTTTATAGTAATTTAAAAATAGACAACTAGAAGCCACAAAAAGTTTCTAAGTAGGGCAGTAATCTCTGCAGAATGATGTGATAAAAATATGCTTAGGGAAGATGACTTACTACTGTGTAACTGATAGATTCAATAGAGAATGTGGCTGAAAGAAATAAGAGCAACTTTAAGATCAACCTTGAAGATGAATAGAGCCTGGATTTCCAGATTATGACCATACAAATGAAAAAAGAGCACAAATTTGAGAAATCATATAAAGGAAGAACTGGACAGATCTAGACAAAGGTCTGGGTACAGACTTGAAGGAGAGAAAAGTTCCTGTCATATATATGTGAGTAGCCATTTTCAACATAGCAGATTCAAATTCCATGTGTATAGCAACTTATATCATTATTGTTTTTATGTTTGTGATAATAACCACTATGATTATTTCTCTTTACCTGGCAGTTTTCTGTCAAAAAGTTCTGACTGCTTTCCAAAATACTTTGCCTTTTCATCTTTCCCCATGAAAGACAAATAGGCAATATTCCAGTGAGTTGCAAAACAAATCAATTAAGCATAACCATGATTAGCAAGCAGATCTTTTTACATCCAAGGACAGAATATTGTATATTTAAGGAGCAAAAATAAAATAAGAAGCAAAAATTATCCTAGAATATGAATCTTAAAGACGATCTACTCAGTGATTTTTCCCCTCATCCCCAAATAACAAATAACCTACTCTCTAGCAGCCAATTTCTGGAAGTTGTGTTGATGAATAAGCTAATCTCTGTAAGATACTTCAAAATCCCTGGAGACAAATATATAAAATACTGCACTGTTTTTTGTTTTCAAGATAGAATCTTGCTTTGTTGCCCAGGCTGGAGTACAGTGACAGGATCACTGCAACTTTGAACTCCTGAGCCAGTGATCCTCCTGACTCAGCCTCCCAAGTAGCTAGGAGTATAGGCCCATACCACCATGCCTGGCTAATTTTTTTTTTTTTGGTGGAGACTAGGTCTCAGGCTGGTCTTGAACTCCTGGCCTGGATCCTCCTACCTTGGCCTCCCCAAATGGTAGGATTACAGGTATGAGCCACTGTGCCCAGCCAGATTTTTATTATTTGAGGTAGTTCCATTCTATAAAGTTGCCACTAACACTGAATTTGCCAATCCTGAACCATTGCTCCTAGGGGAAATTCAGGGTTAGGCTCATGAGATTCAATGCAATTTTTAAAAACTGGTCAAGAGATAATATTGTTTTATGTGTATTTCTGTTTAAAGATACCGTATTTTTAAAATATTATTGATTCATTAACATTAAACCCATGGCTAACAGCACTATAAGTCATGCTAGAATTAAGCTTATCTAACACATTTTCTCTATAAGACACATCACAGCCTTTTTGTCTTTAAGAATAGACAGCACTTTAGCATGACACTTAGGGGCCATTTTAAACAGTGAAATAAAAAAAAAAAGCACAAAATTAAAAAATAGGTGGTGCTAAATAAATCATGAAAAGGACATTTGTTTAAGACATGAAACAATACAGCATTACTTTGACCGGAGTTGGGAACATGCATGTCAGATGAATCAAATTTTTTGTCATTCTGTGCATGTCTACGACTGACCGCAAAAGAACTGTGGCTATTTATTTTGGGGTTACAGATAAATTTTAGTGAGTAGGCAAATTCACAAATATGGAATCTACAAATATGAAGACTGATTGTGCTGCTGTGTTCATTTGCTTTGGATGACTCTAAGGCAAAGTTGCTCTGATTTTTTTTTTTTTTTTTTTTTTTTGAGACAGAGTCTTCCTCTGTCACCTGGGCTAGGGTGCCGTGGCATTAGCCTAGCAGCTTACAGCAACCTCAAACTCCTGGGCTCAAGTGATTCTCCTGCCTCAGCCTCCCAAGTACCTGGGATTACAGGCACATGCCACTTCATCTGGCTAATTTTTCTATTTTAGTAGAGAAGGGGTCTTGCTCTTGCTCAGGCTGGGCTTGAACTCCTGATATCAAGCAATCCTCCCACCTAAGCCTCCCGGAGTGCTAGGATTATAGGTATGAGCCACTGAGCCCTGCCAAGTTGCTCTGATTTGAAAGCTTATGAGCCAATTCTTGCCTGCAGGTATTATAAATACCACCTATGAGCTCCATAAATCACCTCAACTTTGCTTCTAAGTACAGTTCTCTACAAGGTAAAGATGCTCTGGGCCAAAATCTTATGTCAAGTCTTAGCAGAGAGAGAGAATGTCAAAGAGAATTCAATGTATCTTCTTAAAGCAATGCTAACAGTACAGTGTTAACTGGAATTTACGCCTGGTTTCAAGAGGAGGTCTTACTCAATGTCACCCATAATGAAGACTTACAAGAAGCTATACATATTCAGACATACAAGACTACTACTACCAAATAGTTGTGCCTATGCTTGAGCTGTTATTATTATTATTATTATTATTATTTTTTACTTTTTTTTTTTTTGAGACAGAGTCTCACTTTGTTGCCCAGGCTACAGTGAGTGCCGTGGCGTCAACCTAGCTCACAGCAACCTCAAACTCTTGGACTTAAGCAATCTTACTGCCTCAGCCTCCCGAGTAGCTGGGACTACAGGCATGTGCCACCATGCTCGGCTAATTTTTTCTCTCTATATATATTAGTTGGCCTATTAATTTCTTTCTATTTATAGTAGAGACGGGGTCTCACTCTTGCTCAGGCTGGTTTCGAACTCCTGACCTTGAGCATTCCGCTCACCTCGGCCTCCCAGAGAGCTAGGATTACAGGCGTGAGCCACCTCGCCCAGCTGCTTGGGCTGTTCTGTTGCTGCAAACAACCCACCCAGGCACACAGGTCAGCACAACCTAGAAATTATGCCATATTTCCTTACTCAGCCCTTTCTTCTTGTCTTCAGACTGGCTATCAAATGTTCTTTAGTCTTCTCAAATATCCAACTATAACATTTATCCTTTACTCTCAGTACATTACCTTATAGAAAAAACTAAAATCATTAGTTGGAAAAATTTTTTTAACTTTTTGACACTAAAATCTATAAAACTTACCCACATCCATCCTCTCCTCTCCCCCTCCTATTTTAATAGTAGCGACAAGATTCTCTCTACCCATCTAAATCTCATCCCTCTACCAGTGCTCTGGAGCAAATTCTCTCTCATCTTCTTGAGGAATGCACTCTTATCAATTATCCTCTCTCACTCCTGGTTTCTTCAACTTTTCACCTTCTACTGGCTTCTTTCTATCAGCATAGAATAAGTTCAGGTTTCCCCTAACCCTCCCAAAGTAAATCTTCTACCTTCCTCTTTCAGCTACTGCTCTCTGTACTTACCTTCACAGCCAAACTCCTTGGCTTTCTAAACTCACTACACTGCATCTCTGATTTTGCTGAACAGCTAGGACCACAGGCATGCACCACCACACCTGGCTAGTTTTTTTATTTTTAGTAGAGATGGGATCTTGCTATGTTGCCCAGGCTGTTCTTGAATTCCTGGCCTCAAATGATCCTCCTGCCTTAACCTCCCGAGCCACTAAGATTAAAGGTGTGTGCCCCACTCCGGTTCTTTACCTCCTATTCAGTCCTCAATCCATTACAATCTGTTCCTGCCAATCCAATGAAACTATTCATGCCGCAGTTACTATGTCCTTGTTAAATCTAATGGATACTGCTCAGGATTTTGACATAGTTAATAGCTCATCCTTTAGAAGACTCTCTCCCCTTGGCTTTTCTGCTATTATACTCACCTTTCCTTTGATCTCCAAGATACCTTCATTCTCAATCTCCTTTGTAGCTTCTTCTTCTAGTGCCTCAAATGTAAGAGTTCTTGAAGATTCTATTCTAGTCTCTGTTTCCTTTTCACTCAAAACTTTCTCTTACCCACATCACAGTTTCATTTACTATTAATGTGCAGGTAATTTCCCAAACTCTGTATTTAATACCCCTCTCTGAGCTTCAGTTCTCGACAATGGCCTACTAGATGGCTTCAATCTATGATGTTCCCCTAGGCCAGCTCCATCTTAACATATTTAAAATTAATTGCTTACTTTTTTCTAATAAGGGAGCTAGATAAAAAAAAAAAAGTAAATAAACAGATGAAATAATTAAACTTATGGCAAGTGCTATAAAAGAAATGGCCAAGAAGCTAAATAAAGCATGAAAGGAACATAGAAACTATCTTAGCTAGACTGAGAAGGAATTTTAAGGTGGCAACATGTGAGCTAGAACTAGATGGATGAGAGGAAGGATGAAAGAAAGGAAGTAGCAATTGCAAAGACCCTGAGATATGAAAGAACTTATAGTGTGTTTAAGGAATAGAAGGACGACTGTGTGGCTGGAATTTAGTGAACGAAATGGATAATAAGGTTGCAAAGACAGGTAAAGGCCCCAATTTGAAGGGCCATTTAAACTAAAGATAAATAATTTGGATTTCATTCTAAGTGTAATGGGGATTATTAAAGGATTTTAAGCAAGGGAGTGACATGAACCGATTTATATGTGCTGCTGTGTGGGAAATGGATTACACGTAGTCAAGAAAGGAAGGCCAATCAGAAAGCTGATGCAGTAGGTCAAGTGAAAAATGATAGTAAACTACAGGAGGCTGATAGCATTGAAGATGGAGAAACCAGACATATTTGAAGTAATTTTGAAGGCAGAACTCATAAGACTTGCTACAGGATTGGATGTAGGAGGTTAAAAAAAAATAATGACTTCAATTTTAGTTTGAACTGGGTTGAAGGTGATTTACTAAAATGAGAAATACCTGGGTGGGGTGAAAGAGAGAAAGTTTTGTGGGAGAAATCAAAAGTTCCATTGTGGACATGTTAAGCTTAGAATATCTGTGAAACATTTATAGGGATATGGTATGTATATAGATAGGTAGTTTTGACAGTCTAGAGTTCAAATAAGAGGTCTACACTGGAGGCAATCTGACTGGAAGCTATAAAGCTCATGATGGCAGATTGAGTTTTCCAAAATTCTAATTTTTACTTGAAAGCTTGAATTTTATCATGACAACAAATACTGGCAGTTTTCCTTGAAGTGACAGGCTCACTTTATTCATTTTCAAGAAAATATCTGCCAAATGTCCAAGTCTGAATAACTGCGGCTTATCAGTCAGTTGTTCTTTCAAGTGAAAGTGGTATACCATTAAAAAAAGAGAGAGAGAGAGAGAGGCTAGTTCATTTTGCAACTCAATCACATGAGTATTTTCTCTTAAGACAACCATCATACTTCAACATGTAGCCAAAGTGCTTTATGTGTACTTCTCAATTCATTAAAAAAAAATCTGTATTCCAGGGTGGATATTTAATAAAACTAATCGTTTTAATGGCTTCAATTCTAAGTGAAACTGTGAAAAAGATTTTAACTGCAAGCACATGCCAATGAAGAATACAATGATAACTAATGGTCATTAGATTAACTACTTATCTATCATTGTGTATGTACTATTAGTGCAGAATGTCAACACAATAGAAAAGGCAAACATCATCTCTGTATTACTATGGAAATCATTTTGACCTCACTGACCCTGTGAAAGGGCATCAGGGACCCTTAGGAGTCCACAGATCACATTTTGAGAACCACTGCTTTATAAGGTACTTGGAGATCATTTTGAGGTCTGGAGATTAACAAAGGCTGTGAAAGCAAAGGGGTGTCTCAGAAAGGTCCATGACCTCTACCATTGCCAATGAGGATTTCCTTTCCACCTTCTCTTTCTATTTAGGGGCTTTTTGAGGTCAAAAGTATTTTCATAATAATACTAAAATGTCATTTGTCTTTCTCACTTTTCATTCTCTCATGAGCATAGAGTGGAGTTTTCTGAGCATAGAGTGGAGTCTTCCAGAGGCTATATGATATGTGATAATGTCATCACTGTGCTATTTAATGGAATGTGTGTTTATATATTTTTGTGTTTTCTAAAATTTTCCAAGGACATTGGTTAGAGTATAAATAAAACTGTTTTCAGCTCATTATTTCTTCTGTGCTCCTATTATCTTTAGCTATACCTACTATAATCTCTATAACTTCATTATCATCCAATAAATGATTATTTTTAAATCCAAAAGTGTTTCTTATGCCTATGTGGAAACACAAAAAATAGGTACATATTATTGACCTGTTTCAAAATAATATTCAAATTTTTTTCAACTTTTATAAATTTTTTAATTTTTATTTAAAACTATTAGAATTTAATAATAATCCAAAATAAAAGAAAATTTATTTATACTATTTTGTATATTTAAGGATAAATCATTTGCTTTTAAAAAGGAAATTAGAAAATTCAGAGTTCTCTGAACTTATGAAAGAGAAGAATCTCCTCCAGAGAAACTAAGAAAATTTATAAATAAAAAATGAAAATAAAATGAAATATATATTTCCCTCAGATTTATAGCTTATAAAATATACCTTATTTTGTCTTATGCAACAGAATATTCCTAAATAGTAGGCTGTCAGTTAAGTTATAGCATCATTTTGAGACTAATCATTTATAGTTCAAAGAAAAGGAATTAAATATGTTAAAAAAAAAAACCCAAAGATGAACTCTTCAAAATGTGTCACACAACATAAAGACTGACTCACACACAAAGATGAAATGACCTCATATCACTGCTTAGATGGCAGTCATCCTGAACTCTGCCAGAAAAACCACACATGAAAAACTGAACCTTTAGGATTAGAGGTAGAGTCTACTTAGAAGTTGTGTAAGTTGTTGAAATAATTAGTAGACAGTAAAGGGGCCTGCAGTTCTAATAAGAATCTCCTTTAATTCTTTTTCAGACAGGTACCTAACAAGGAGAGAAAACAAAAAATCCATGTGACCCTTCTCTGTGGGAATTCCAAACATACAGAGAAACAATGCAGCCAGTGTAATCTAAAAGCTCTGAAATCCAGTGGTTGAGACATTAGTTTGAGCTGCCTTGCTTTTCTTTCTTTCTTTTCTTTACTGTCAATCAAACAATGGAGGCTAAGGGCATTGAGAAAGAAATCATTGCTATGGGGTTTATGCAACAAAGTAATCGTGGGGGAGAAGTGGCTCTTAGTTCTGATAATCAACAATTCTATTCAACTCCTTATCTACTTGTTCCACACCTCCCAGTGGAATCCAAGTAACCTAGTCTCGTTATAGAAAAGTACACTCTAACCTTTACCCTTCCAACAAGGCCCTTCAAGTCGAGAAAACTGAATCCTATCTTGCTGACTAACCAAGTGCAAGAAAGGGCCATTTTCTTAAAGCAGTCACCAAAATTATCAAGGATATTCTGCTTCAAGGGTAACAGAATGGCTTGGCTTTCAAAAGAAGTGTGATTTGAAGGTTATCATTGTGCCAACAAACACTTGGCAAAAAAGAGAGCACATGATGTTTTTCCAGCTATAGCCTGTTTGAGAGTGCTAGATTTCTCTGCAGTAAAAGTTTTTACTTTTGAAAATATTATCTGGGAAATCTCTGAATAGACCACTGTTTAGAATTTCCAGATCATCTATTATGGTGACTAAAATATCCCCAGTGCTTACAATGGAGTTTGCTTCAAACTTATTACTTACTGAGAAACCATAATGAAGAAACAAACAGCGCATATCCCAACAGGAACGTCTAGGATGGCAGTATCCTGTGTATCAAATAAAAACATGGATGGAACCTGGGCTCAATGGCTTACACCTGTAATTCTAGCACTCTGGGAGGCCAAGGAGGGAGGATTGCTTGAGCTCAGGAGTTGGAGACCAGCCTGAGCAAGAGTGAGACCCTGTCTCTACTAAAAATATAAAAATTAGCCATTCGTTGTAGTGTGTGCTTATAGTTCCAGCTACTTGGGAGGCTGAGTCAGGAGGATCACTTGAGCACAGGAGTTTGAGCTTGCTGTGAGCTAGGCTCATGCCACAGAACTCTACTTAGGGCAATGGAGTGAGACTCTGTTTCAAAAAAATAAAATAAAATAATAAATAAATAACATATGGATAGATAAAGACTCAAACAAGGCAGCTCAAGACCTCACTCACGTGGAAAGGAGGAGGGAAAGAACAGCTATATCTGAACACATGGAATATGGGTACAAATTAAAATCGGCAATTAGCATTTTATTGGTAAACCTGAAGGAAATGACCATGAGCACAATCAAGATTGTAAATGGGTGGAGTTGAGGAATACATCCAATCACAGGAGTTCACGCTTCAGGTCTCAGCTCAGTTGTGACCTCTTCAAGGTCTTCCCTGATGATCCTATCTGGCCTTATTATTACCTTATTTTATTTCTTCAATTACTTACCACTATCTGAAACTACTTATTTATTTTGTTGTTTTCCCATTCTAGAATTTAAGCTTCAAGAGAATATTATCTGAACTCAGCATAATGCCTGATATATTCAGATACTTAATATATATTTATAGAAAATAATATGCCGCTTCTACCATGGAAAGCCTAATAGTTCAGTAGCAAAAGAGATTACAATAACAAGCAAAGAGCTGGGGGAACACAGCTCTACACATGTGGGATCTGGGAAGGCTGCACTGAAGAAATAATACTGGATTTGGGTCTTGAAGAAATAAGTTATACCTAACTCTTTAAGGCTTCAAAACTGGCATGGGGCTTTGCATTTCGCCTTTAATAACAATAAGGAAAAAAGTACTGTATTTATTGAATGCTTTCTGCACTCCAAATACTATCTTGTTTTGGCATGTATTATCTCATTTAATCTTTATAATAACCCTATGTGGTAGGTACTTTCATTATTACCATTTCCTAACCGAGGAAACAGGTATCAACAGGTGAAGTAACTGATGCAAGGTCACAGCTAATAAGACGCAGAGCTAAACTCTGAATCCAGGCACCTTTATCTGAAATGCCCTTACTCTCACATGCTTGTTGAATGTTCTAACCTTATTAACCCTGAACTACCTTGTAGGTCAAGAATCACATCTTCTATAAAGCATTTTGGAACAAAAGGTAAAAATGACCACAGTACAGATTTGGGACAAATGACTCTGAGTAATTGGGTTGTGCAATGGTGTGAATAACCAAATGTACAACTGAGTCAAAATGTGCAGGTTGAAGTCTAGGTCATAGTTCTAATATATGAAAATCAGTCAAGTAACAGATAATGATCAATACTGATCAAGATAATTCTTATTAGTGTAGAACTACAACTCATAGGGTTATATCTACTTTTTCCCCTTTTCATAAAACAATGCAAAGAACTTGAGACGGGAGAGGTTTTAAAGAGATGTCACCTCTGCCTCACAGGATCACCAGAACATCTCTCACAGCCCTATCTCATTAGTAAAGTAGCTTTATTTCTGGTAAGAAAATAAAGCATGGCTAGTCAGTACAAAATCAGGCTGGCATACATTCTTACACTAGTATTTCATCCCTTGGTTCAGATTTACGTCTCTGCCTAAAGATTATTCGTAGCATAAGGGTTTTTCTTCATGACAACATTTCTAATTTTTTAAAGCCCATACATAGTAAATCTAGATAGAATCAAAACATTTTCAAGATGAAGGGAACCTCTCTGAAGATCAATTACTTCATTTTACAGGTAAGAAATTGAGACCCAGGGCATTTAAATTACTTGTCCCAAACATGGTATAATTAGAAAACACTTGAATCCAGAAAAGATAAAAGTTAAAGGAAAAAAATGCCAGCCACAGTCTCTTCCTAGGTATAAAAAGAAGACTGCCTGACATCAGAGTTATTTTCTGGTGGAAGGAAACAAAATAGCAAAAAAGCTTAGGGTTAGTATGTCTTAACTTTCTAGGGCCATGAGACCCACCCTCCTTAAAAATCTGATGAGTCACAGACCCCTCTCTCTAGAAACTATGGAATAAGCATATCTTTACACAAAATTTGGCACACAATTTCAAAGCGTTCATAGATCTATACAGGTTGACAATCCTTGCTAGGTTAAGAAAATAAATCCTGGGAACCCTCCAAACAGAAATTATGGAACTAGAGGGAAAGGGGCAAGAGCAAAGGCTATCATTTAGTATTATATACTCACTATATGCAAGGCAATACATTAGATTATATACATGAGTCATTTAATTCACATGACAATCCTATAATATCGGTTTGTTTAAATAAGGATTTTATTTTTTTATTTGTTCATTTGTTTTTAATTATGGCACAAAGTTCAAGAGATATAAAGACTATATTGTGAAAAGTCTTTCTACCCCTTTCCTTCAGCACCTGAATATCCTCTCTAGAGGGAAATCTTACTTGTACAATATCCTTTGCATAAAAGCATACGTATGTGCAGGTGGTGGTAGTATTCTGTTTCTTTTTCTACACAATGGTAGCATACCACACATATAGCTCTACATCCAGCTTTCCACTCGACATTATCTTGAAGACTTTCCCTGTTAGCATTTATAGAGCCACCTCACTCTTTTTAACTTCTGCATATTGTTCCGTTTTATAGATATACCAATATTCATTTAACCAGTCCCCTACCATTGGACATTTAGATTGCTCCTATATTTTGCTGTTTATTGACATGATATAATGCTGTAATTAATATTCTTCTACATATATTTCACACCATGTGAGAACATCTGTAGGATTAATTTCCAAAAGTGTTATTCTTCTCTTTTACAGGCTTTTTTGCATATATAGGTATAACCAACGATCCCTCTTCAATCTTTTTAGAAATTGTTTTGGAATCCATAGGAGAAGGAGGCCTTGGTACTTAAAGTTTACATTAATACTCTTATGTAGTATCTATTTGAAAACCTTTCAAGTATGAAACAGTGCTTGGGTGTATATGTAAACAAGGTAAAGAATACAACCAAGAGGAGACACAAACATTCCTTAGGATATTTTTACTGTTCTATGTAATAGTTTTTACTAAATGCCATTAATTACTAGGGCTGGCTGTTTGCCCTCATCATTTCTGCCCAATGATATAAAAATCCAGACATTTAGATCTCTACACTCATTAGGCTATAATTCTATCTTTCCAAAGATTGTAATTGTTCATTATCACTGTAAAAAACACTTGACAGATACCAGGCACTGGCTCATGCCTATAATGCCAGCACTTTGAGAGGATGTGTGGAAGGATCACTTGAGGCCAGGAGTTTGAGACTAGCCTGGGCAACAGAGCAAGACCCCATCTCTAAAAACAAATAAATAAATTAGCTGGGCATGGTGGCATGCACCTGTAGTCACAGCTACTTGGGAGGCTGAGGTGGGAGGATCACTTGAACCCAAGAGTTAGAGGTTGCAATGAGCTATGAACAGATCACTGCACTCCAGCCTGGGTGACAGAGTGAGACCCTGTCTCTAAAAAAATTTAAAAAAACCTTGGCAGATTTGAGGAAGGTGGTGGTGAAGGTGAGGAAGGGAAACAAAACTTTCCCATGAAGCAGCAGCAAGCTACAAGTGAAAAAAAGCCCTATAAATCCTAGAGGATTTGCTCAGTGATTTCAAGTTTAAACCAGTAGTCCTGAGTTACCTGACCTGTCTCCATGAAGTTTGTTATTACAGCTGTTCTATTTTTTAAAACAGACTTTATTTTTTAGAGCAGTTTTAGGTTCACAGAAAAAGTGAGTGGAAAGTCAGAGAGTTCCTATATAGCCTCTCTCCTCACACAGGCACAGCTTCTCCCGCTATCAACAACCTGCATGAGAGTGGTACATTGGTTAACAGTCAACTGATAAACCTACATTGACACATCATTATCACCCAAAGTTCAGTTTACATTACATAGAGTATATTCTATGGGTTTGGACAAATACATGTGATTCTACCATTATAGCATCATAGAGGATAGTTTCACTGCCCCCACAATCCTCTGTGTTCTGCCTATCCATCCCTCCCCTCCCCTAACCACTGGCAACCACTGATCCTTTTACCATCTCCATAGTTTTGCCTTTTCTAGCATATCATGTAGTTGGAATCACACAGTATATAGCCTTTTCCGATTTGTTTCTTTCCCTTAGTAATATGCATTTAAGGTTCCTCCCTGTCTTTTCATGGCTTGATAGTTCATTTCTTTTTAGTGCTGAATAATATTCCATTGTCTGGGTGTACCACAGTTTATTTACCCATTCACCTACTGAAGGACATCTTGGTTGCTTCCAAATTTACAATAAATTACAAATAAAGCTCTTATCAACACCTGTGTATAGGTTTTTGTGTGGATGTAAGTTTTCAACTCCTTTGGGTAAATACCGAGGAGAGCAATTGCTGGATTGTGTGGTAAGAGTATGTTTGGTTGTGTAAGAAACTACCAAACTGTCGTCCAAAGTGACTGTACCATATCGCATTCCCACCAGCAACAAATCAGAGTTCCCATTGCTGCACATCCTCACCAACATTTGGTACTGTCGTATTCTGAATTTTGGCCATTCTAACAGGTGGGTAGTGGCATCTCACTGCTGTTTTAATTTGCACTTCCCGCATAACATAATGATGTTGATCACCTTTTCATATGCTTATTTGCTATCTGTTTATCTTCTTTGCTGAGCTGTTTGTTCGAGTCTTTTACCCATTTTTATTTTCTTATGGTTAAGTTTTAAGAGTTCTTTCTATATTTTAGATAACAGTTCTTTATCATGTATGTCTTTTGCAAATATTTTTCTCTCAGTTTGTCATTTGTCTTCTCATTCTCTTGATACAATTGTTTTTAACAGCTAAGAAAATTGAGGCTCAGAAGTTTATTCCAGGCATATAGTAGAAAGTAGCAAAGACAGGACTTAAACTGCTCTTACCACCATTCCATTTATACTTCCTAGGACTTACTTGAAAAAGGAAACAGAATATTGAAGGAGAAAAAAACAAAACACCAACAACCACCACCATAACCACTCTAGTTTTAAAACCACACACCCTCCCCCTTCTCCCTTTTTTTTTTTTTTTTTTGGTGGTGGTGGGTGACAGGGGACAGAGTCTTGCTCTCTTGCCAGGCTAGAGTGCCATGGCATCAGCCTAGCTCACAGCAACCTCAAACTCCTGGGCTCAAATGATTCTCCTGTCTCAGCCTCCTAAGTAGCTGGGACTATAGGCATGTACCACCACGCCCAGCTAATTTTTTCTATTTTTAGTAGAGACGGGGTCTTGCTCTTGTTTGGGCTTGTCTTGAACTCCTGACCTTAAGAGATCCTCCTACCTTGGCTTCCCAGAGTTCTAGGACTATAGGCACAAGCCACTGCACCCAGCCTCTCCCCCTTCTTTTATCCCATCATTTCTCCCTGATCTCTTCTGTTACCATGTTTCAGTTATTATCTGTATGCTGAAAATTCCTAGATCTCTATAACCCAGATTGCTCAGATCTGTATATCCAAATGTCTACTGGACATCTCCACTTATATATCCTAAAGTTCCTCAAACATAGCCTGTCCAAAACTGAACTCATATATTCCCTCCCCCCACAAACCTGCTCTTCTTTCTCCAGAATTATCTATCTCAATAAATGGAACTCCACTGTAGAAACCTGGAAGTCACCCTAAGACCACTTCCTCCTATCCTACCACTTCATGTGCAGAAGTAGCCCCAGCACATATTCTGTGTACTCTATCTAATGACCCCACCATTTTCTTTCTATTCATGAATCCCTTCCTAGTTTCATTTCCCTTCTAGATATCCAGTCCATCCTGATAATGACTCTTAAAAACACCTTCACTCCCTTCATCATTTTTGCCAGGCAAAACCTTAATCCTGATGATAAATATCAATCTATTAATTCCATGTTTGGGCCCATGCAGCTAAATGTGGCAAGAGAAAAAGCACGTGACCAAGCTGACTGGTTTCACTTTTAAATCATCTTCCCTAACATCATATGCATCAACAGAGTCTCAGTTATCTTATGAAGTTTCTTTAGTAGGCGCATGCCCTCCTGTCCTCTCCCAGGAGGAATATTGCATGTTTGTCCCCTTAAACTTCTTCTACCCTCACTTTCAGATGACAGCCTTACCTTGTATAGAAAAAAGAAAAAAAATGTAAGAAAAGAGAAAATATCTGATGTAAACTCTCTCCCATTCCAACTGCCAGGTATATACCTCATTTACACAGCTTCCTTCTTACCCTCTTCACTGAAAGAAGGGTCTCTACTTGTGCTCTAGTCTGTTCCCTTTCAAGTCTTCCCTCACCTTATATTTTTAAGCAGTAAGTACAAAATAGTCTTCAAAGTCACAAAATTGCTAGCAGGGAAGGTACCTTAATTGTCCATATACCCCAGACAGAGTGATTTCAGGATGTGAGTTCGAAAAGTGAACATTTTATTCATATTATTATGCAGGATAAATAAGAAAAACTATGAAAGTTAATGCTAAATTCACTGTAAACAGACCATTAAAAACAAACAATATCCTAGTGCCCTCTAGTGGGGGGAAACTGTAGGGATATGCCAAACAAGAAAGAAGAGCTAATAAAAACACTATTCGCAGGAATATTAAATACCAACAAATGTGATTAATATTTCCATTTAATCTCCTCATTCTAAGACAAAAAAATTTTAAATAAAAAAGGAAACTGTTTTGCTATTTTAAGCTATTTTAAGCTATTTTAATCCAATGTAAATGCAATGAAAGAGAAAATTGGTTAGCAAAACAAAACAGGTGTTTAGAATTTGTATTCCTGTAGTATACTTCCTTATACAAAGAAAACAGGGTCAGAAACCAAAGGAAAATAGAAAGGATTTTACATAATTTATTAAGCAAAGATGTAAGTAAAATGGTTTCAAGATATGTAGTCTAAATACATTGTCAAGATATATATGTTAGTATATATGTTATTATAATGTAACATAATAATGTATGCATACATACACAACAAATTTTTCTGGAATTGAACACAAGAAGCTGTCAACAACCATAATTACCTATAGGGCACAGGAGTGAGCAGGAAGAAAGGGAGGATTTATATATCTCTATATTTGAAATATATAAGTGCTCCTATTTTAAAATGTAGATCCATAATTTTTAAACAGTCAAATGGTAATTTTATATGCTTACACATGAACCACCAAAATAGGTGGCAAGTGAATAATACTTTGTTCAGAACAGAGTGTTCTAACAGTCGATTATAATTAACTAACCCTTGTTAGCTCCACCAGGGCACATAGCTACATAGCAGCATTCTCCAACAGAAGGGGGGAGGACAAAAAATTAGAAGTACTTTTTATTATCAACTTTCCTCAACATTTTAATCCTTTAAATATTTCCATATATTTAAAAAAGCCTCCATCTGAAGGAAGAAATCCAAAATGTCTGCTTTCTGAATAACTCATTCTTGAGCAGGCTCTTGTGCTATTAGCTCTAATGTCATTTTCCCAATTGGTATATCATAAATTTCCATCAGGTCTTGAAGACTTGCCTGCTGAGTGTCAATGTCTTTTGCTAATTCTACATGTACTTTCTTCACCTCTCAGTAGTCTCAGTTTTACTTAGGCAATGAGTTTACCTTCTATTAGAATACTGAGATTATTGTAAATTCCTTCATCTTTTAATCAAAAGTTCTTGGTATATTCATCTACCTTTTTCTTCTTCATTCCTATTTTAAAGGAAGAGGTCTCTCTTTTCATTATCTTTTCCTTCAAACTCCCTCCTTATATTTACCTCTGTATTTTTTTAAAATCTCACTATTATTCCAGTCACTTAAGGTTCAAAACTTGAGTCATTATTACTCTCACTTTCCTTCTAAAAATGTTTTTCGTTTGTTCTTGATATTGCCTTTGAGTTAACTCAATAAGATGAGGGATAAGAAGTCTCAACTTTCTGGCACTCTGCTACGAGGTGATAGGGTAAATGATGGTACTAACAAGGACCAGGAATACCTATCACTAGTCCCCTCAGTACTTTTGCATATAATTTCCTCAGTCTAAAATACCTCCTCTGTCTCCTTTCTATTAACTCTTCCTATTTACTTCCTATTCTCCATCTCTTCTTTTCTTTTAGGTACATGAAGCTTTACCTTTATATCCTTGGATTTGAACCATTCTTCTGAATGGTTTAATGGTTGTAATTAATGCCTAGCCCACTTAGTGGGCTTGTAGTCCATGCTCCTTTACATTGATATTCTTCCCTTTAAGTACTTATTAAATCTTCCCATGTGTTGGTAAATTCTCAAGATTATGAGCAGATTTAATATATTTTATTTTCACTCACTTACCCAAAATAGGTTTGATGATAACCATGAATATGTCATTCCCACCCTGGAAACTCACAGGAATTCCACAAAAGAGCTTTGGGGACAACAGTCACTTTTACTGCTATGAATGACTTACACATACTAAAGTCCTCCATTTCCACCCTCATCTACCCCCTACCTCTACCCCTACCCCTACCCCCAACTACTACCTCCTTCCCTCTGCCCAGTTTCCTTCATTCCTATACATTCCCTCTCTAGTAAGTGTTACCAAAGAAGTATATGATATGCTTTTAGTTAATTCTCCCATCCAAGTACTAATCACACCTGACCCTGCTTGGCTTCTGAGATCAGATGAGATTGGGTGCATTCAGGGTGGTATGGCTGTAGATACTTTTAGTTAATTCTAATGAAGGGGTTCAGAGTATGCCACCCTAAAATATGCCACTCTGGCATAAGGACTATTTTGGGCTTAAGGCGATTGAGAAAAAGCAGACATAATATGAGTGCTCTGCCTCGCTCCTGAAAACAGAACATAAATTGCCTTTGTGAAAGTGTTCCCCCACCACTTTCTGTACCCGGAAGGAGATAAAAACCTCACCACCGGAGACAAGATGACACTGAGAAAGTCTACACAAACAAATCTTACTAACTAGCCCTTATCTATCATTACTTTCCTCATATACTTGTCTTCCCGTAATTTGTCACCTCTAGAAGCACAAAGTTCTTTTCCTTTGTCTTTTCACTTCTCTAAAAAATTACTGATCTTTGCTAAGATGCTATATAAGCCCAATTTCTACCTACCTCTTAGAGTTTTCATCACTGAGTTCTGTGTGTATGTGCCATGTACATATTAATAACCTTCTCATTGTTATTCTCTGTTAATTTGTCTTTTGTCAATTAATTTGCAGCCCCAGCCAATTTTCATGAAATCAACATAACCTTGATTCCAAAACTAGATAAGGGCAGTACAACAAAGAAAAATTATATACTAATAATCACTCACAAAATAGATATATACAAAATATGAGCTCATGAACAAAATATTAGCAAACTAATAAAGCAATGTAAAAAACATGATCACACAAGTTTATTCCAAGAATGCAAGAGTGATTAAGGATTTTAAAAGCTGATTGATAGAATTATGACAATAATGGATTAAAGGAGAAAATATCATACTATCTCAACAGATGCAGAAAAAAGCATTTGATAAAATTCAAGAACCATTCATGATTTTAAAAAACTCTTAGCAAATGGGTAAAAGCAGTTCTTAGAAATTAAAAATAATAGAATTTTCTAAATTCAACAGAAAGATTAGAAGATGAAGTTAAAACAATTTCATCAAAAGTAGATTAAGAAGAAAATAAAGAGGAGAAAGAAGATTTTTTTTAAATTGGCAGGTCAAGACAGAAGGTTGTAGAGAAAAGAACAGAGGAAAACGAAGGAGGAAAATTATCAAAAAAGTAATATTTCCCAGAACTGAGAAAAGAAAATTTCCCAAGACTGAAAATAATGAAAGAATTCATCCAATGCTCTGGACAATGAATGAAAAAAGATCACACCAAAGCACACCAAATTTTAACCAAATTTTAACAACATGAATCAAGGATAAAGAGAATATCTTAAAATCTTTATTAGAAGTGGGCCAAAGAACTATACAAACAGAAATCAAGAAGATATCAAACTTCAAGAACAACATTCCTTCAAAATTCTAAAAAAAACCAAGTTAGAAATAGAATTCCAAATGTAGGACAATCGGACAATCCTCAAAAGTGTAAGGTAAGAATGAAGATATTTTCAGACATGTAAGGTTTCAAACTTTAACTCTCATTCATTCAATTTCTTAGGAAGTTATTGGAGAAATGCTTTATCAAATTAAGAGAGTAAAACAATACAGAGGAAGACATGAGGAAACAGGAAATTCAACAAAGAAAAATGGCAAAAAGTTGTCCCTGGGATCATGTGAATTTTAATGGCTGCATTGAAGGCACAGAAACATAGATGCACAGGTAACTACTGGAAAGATATAACAAAGATAGTTACCAGTCTCGTTCTATCACGAATACTGCAGTAATTTATATCTTTGTGTACTAAGCACTCATGAACAGATATATATATAAAATATGAGCTCATGAACAAAATATGAACAAATTATTAGCAAACTAATACAGCAATGTAAAAAAAAAAACATGATCACATAAGTTTATTCCAAGAATATATACAGTTTCACATATGTATTTGGTATATTAATAGGGTGAATTCCTACAAGTGAAATCATTTGGTCAAAGACTACATTTTTCGGTTTGAGAGATATTATATTAACTCTCAAACTGCCCTTCAAATAGACTATGCCAAGACTGTACTTCCACCATGAATGTGTAAGGATCTGTTTCTCCACACTTAGGAGGGGTTCTTTAAAACAAACAAATGAACAAACAAAACCTAAGAGACTCAAGCAGAAATGGCTAATGCAAAGAAATCAGAAGAGAGAGAGAGGTTAAAGACATAAGCACAAGAGAGAATAACCAATGGCAACATTCCTGAAATATAGTAAGAGTACTGAGAATTGGATGACAAATCAATACTAGACTTAGACTGGAACCAGGATGCCTCTTCCAAATAAAACAAAAGGAAAGGAACAAGCTGAGAGTCCTAATAGCTTCTATTTTCCTACTGAAGTAGAAAGTGAGAAAATCTGCTGAGCACAAGGGATGTCCACAAGATTTGAAATTAAGAGCCATCGCTTCTTAAAATAATCTTAAAGTGGAAAAGGCCTACATATGACACAAACTACATAAGACACTATTTAGAAATTAATTAAGCTATGTTAAACTACATTAAAATCAAAAGACAGATGACAAATTGAGGGACATATTCACAATTCATATTACAAAGGACCTATTTCTACAATATACAAAAAGCTCCAACAAATTGATTTTGAAAAAAGACCAACAATCCAATAGAAAAGTAGGCAAAGTGAATCACCAGTTAATAGAGAAGGAAATGCATTTCTCCCTAAGGTACTCAAAGGCATTCTTCATGCCTCCAGTCCTGCTTCTTATCTATCTTCTACACTTTCTGACTTATGTGATTTCCAACTGTCTATGGAATAATGTCCAAACTCTTCTGCAGAAACTCTATACAAGAGAAAGATAGGAAATTAATGTTCAGGTTATTTTCTTTTTAAAGGGTTGGAGAGTGCCCAGGTGTTTCCAACTGCTCTGCCTCCACAGAGAAGTTGGCTAGAACACTGTCGAAGGAACCACTGAGCTAAAGCCAGCCGATGTTCACGTTATTAACACATGGATTAAGTTACCACTAAGAAATTAAGTTACCACTAATAATACCTATTCTGCTAACACAGTTTTAAACACTTTTTTTTTAGAGATGGGGTCTTGCTACGTTGCCTAGGCTGGCTTTGAACTCCTGGGCTCAAGCAATCCTCCTGCCTCAGTCTCTCAAGTAGCTGAGACTACAGGCACAAGTAAGCCAGGACTACTGTGCCTGGCTTAACATAGGTTTAAAGCCTAAGCAAATGATAGCTGCCAGAGGCCAGCTGCCTCAACCAAGCAAAATAAATGAATAACCTCCGTACTTTGTATTTAACCTTAAAAGAAAAGAATTTAACCTTACTCTCTCTGACTACAAAGAGACAGTGTGGCAATTTTAACACATGGCCCTAAAATTCTTTGACATTCCTCCTATGGAGGTAGGATCTAGGACCTGTTTCCTTGAATCTGGGCACACTCGGAGCCGATTTAACCAACATGGTACAGGGGAAGTAATGCTATGTGACTTCAAGATGAGGTCAGAAAAGGCCATGCAGCTTTCATCTTATCCTTTTTGGGACACTCACTCTAGAAGAAAATAGCCACTGTGCAAGAAACTTATCTTGAGACCATAATGCTAGAGAGGCTACTTACAAACACTTAAGAGTGACAGCAAAAATCAACTACCAGCCATGTGAGTAAGTGATCTTGGATGTGCAGCCCAACTGAGCCTTCAGATGACTGTAGCCCTATCTAACATCAACCTCACAAGAAACCCCAGATGAGAACTGTCCGGCTGAGTCATTCCCATCTTCCTGACCCATAGAATTATAAGCAAAATAAAATTAAATTCTGGGAGTAATTTGCTATCCAACAATACTATTAATAACTGTAACAGGTATTTTACAGTAGTAGAAAAGTTCTCTCCTTTATAGTATTATTATTATTATAACGTATTATATTATTATTATAACAATATGGAATTTTGAAGACATCTCTTTTTTACTTATTTTTTCTGTCTTAGGATTTCAGCTTTGTATTCACATGGAAAGAAAGCAAGGTCCATATTATGCCAACCTTTTGTATAAGAAAGGGAGGATAAGAATAAATAGGCCGGGCGCGGTGGCTCACACCTGTAATCCTAGCACTCTGGGAGGCCGAGGCGGGCAGATTGCTTGAGGTCAGGAGTTCAAAACCAGCCTGAGCAAGAGCGAGACCCGTCTCTACTATAAATAGAAAGAAATTAATTGGCCAACTAATATACATATACAAAAAAATTAGCCGAGCATGGTGGTGCATGCCTGTAGTCCCAGCTACTTGGGAGGCTGAGGCAGAAGGATCTCTTGAGCCCAGGAGTTTGAGGTTGCTGTGAGCTAGGCTGACGCCATGGCACTCACTCTAGCCTGGGCAACAAAGCGAGACTTTGTCTCACAAAAAAAAAAAAAAGAATAAATAAACATATTACTTCTATTTGTATAAGTAAACAATAAAAAATGAAGAATTGGCTAGGAAAGAATGTTTTTGGATATTAACACACATGTTCATTATTAACCCTAGTGCCCAGTGAGAGACATATGGGTCATTATAATGTCACTTCTCATTTAAATTTTGTTTTTTCCTAGCTTAAGGATGAACTGGACCATTTGGATGAGAATGTTTATTTAGCCTTGGATGGCACAGTAGGGTCTGAGGAGGGTGTATCTGATGCTAATTGATTTCCAAAGTCTCCTCAGCTCAGAGATGACTTTTTTTCATATCTGAACTAGATAAATAACTTCCACACTCACTCTTTATCTTCCCACAATAATGTATTACCCTGTGTTTATCTCCACTGACTCCTAATCAATATTCACTATTTATATAAACACATTACTATCTTTTCATTAATAATTCCAAACTTCTTACCTAGTCTCTGTGTCAAGTATTTTAGGTTTTAGCTCTCAAGTCCCAGTTGTGATTGTAAATGCTCGTAAGTCACTTACCAGCTATATGTAGTCACTCTACAATGCCTCCAGTGCACCTTTAATTAGACACCCAGAACTACTTTTTTAATGCCAATATCCAAAGTGTAACTCTTTGAAACCAAAAATCATAAACCCCATGCCTTTCCCCACAACCATTCACATTCCTAGGTTTTCCAGTCCTAAAAGATAGCTTAGAATCCATAAAGTCTACTCCCAAATAGCAACCATTTTCAACATGCAAAGAGAGAAAAAAAGGTTGTTAGTCAGCTATGTCTCTCAGCTGCTGGGAAGAATGACTAAGAACTTACACAAATAGCTATAGTCATCATATTCTAAA
Organism: Microcebus murinus; assembly: GCF_040939455.1. Lineage (NCBI taxonomy): Eukaryota > Metazoa > Chordata > Mammalia > Primates > Cheirogaleidae > Microcebus > Microcebus murinus. The sequence goes on along the minus strand of NC_134112.1, from coordinate 81,348,116 downwards.
CAGTTAAAGAAAAAGAGTGAGAATCAAAACCAGAAATGTAAATATAAGACTCTCTTCCCTCAATTTCTATCCCTTCTTCTACTCCTTCTCAATTACCTTCACCACCTTTCCCTTCCTTTAGGGAGGGAGGTTACAGGCATCGCTGGTTTTCTCAGAGCCAGCTTTATTTGATTTACAGGGCAACAGAAATGTACAAAAAGTCAGGCACAAAAGAGAGCTATTTGTTTATGATTGGTACAAATTCTTTTCATCCAGGTAAAAAGACCCTTAAACTAACAAAAAATAATTTGGAGAAAGAGGTGAAGGAGGATTTTCTAGTAAAAAGCTAGAAGAGAAGAGTGTGGGGACTTGCTCGCTGTGTGGTACTGTGGTTCTGGCTTCTGAATCCTGTTTCTAGTGGCCATGGTCCCAGATCTAGGGAACTGAATAATAGCTACAATGTTATTATTTAATTATCTTTCATCTTTCCATGTCTTCAGATCTCAGAATAACACTCCTGTTTTAACCTTATAGTTTTTATAAACTAGTGCCAAGAAGAAATTATAGGCAACATCAAAAGTAAATATACCCAAATTCAGAAATATGTCTCAGGAATACACCCAGAAACAGAGAGGAAGAAGGAATATTTTTTTAACCTACCCCACCCCTCTTATATGAAATGAATATCTCTTAAAAACTTTATTATGGCTGGGTGCCCTGGCTCACGCCTGTAATCCCAGCACTCTGAGAGGCCAAGGCGAGAAGATTGCTTGAGGCCAGAAAGTCAACATCACCCTGAGCAACAAGGCAAGACCCCATCTCTACAAAAAATAAAAATAAAAAAATATAGAAAACTTTATTACAAAAATCACTTATGTACACTGTGGAAAATAACAAAAGAGATAAAAATCAACCATTAAGGCCAGCCGTGGTGGCTCATGCCTGTAATCCTAGCACTCTGGGAGGCCGAGGCGGGCGGATTGCTCGAGGTCAGGAGTTCGAAACCACCCTGAGCCAGACCCCGTCTCTACTAAAAATAGAAAGAAATTAATTGACCAAATAAAAATATATATATATACAAAAAATTATCCGGGCATGGTGGCACATGCCTGTAGTCCCAGCTACCTGGGAGGCTGAGGCAGGAGGATCACTTGAGCCCAGGAGATTGAGGTTGCTGTGAGCCTGTGAGCTAGGCTGACACCACGGCACTCATTCTAGCCTGGGCAACAAAGTGAGACTCTGTCTCAAAAAAAAATAAAAATAAAAATAAAAAAATAAAATCAACCATTAATAATAATCCCAACACTCAACTATTATCATTGCTGACATTTTAGAACAAGTTCTTGTGAAAATTTCTTACATGGAAGAAAATAAGATCATGTTAATAACCTTTTTTCACGTAAATGTTAATACATTTTCATATCTATAAAACAATTACAGTAATTGAGAATATGGCTTTTGAAGTCAGATTAAATTGAATACCAGCTCTCCCATTTACTATGTGATCTTAAACAAGTTATTTAACCTCAGTACCTGAATTACCTTATATATAAAATGTAAATAAGAAGTACTAATCTCTGGCTTATTCTAAAGATTACAACATATTTTTATTGAGTGGCTAGTATTCCACTGAATAACTGTATCCAATTAAAAATCCGCTATTGTCAGATATTAAGTTGGTTCTAAATTTATAATATTAGAAATTACAATACAATAAACACTGAATCTAAATCTTTTCTTTTGAGGGGCCCCAGGTGGCTCTTTGCATCGGGCCGGCCCCAGCGCTGGCCTGCGGAGATGCGGAGCAACAGGGAGGCGGCAATAGTCAGTGTCCCAGCCCCCGCCATTTTCCAGATCAGAGAGCCAAGGCTGTTGAGCACTCGAAAAGCGGCTAGGACAAATGAAGACGTAAGATACCGACCAGATTTTGAGGACTTTGAAAGACTGGCTGTAAAATAGCTCAATATTTTTATTTTTATTATTATTATTCTTTTTGCATTTTTTTTTTTGAGACAGAGTCTCACTCTGTTGTCCAGGCTAGAGCGAGTGTCGTGGCGTCAGCCTCGCTCATAGCAACCTCAATCTCCTGGGCTCAAGCGATCCTCCTGCCTCAGCCTCCCGAGTAGCTGGAACTACAGGCATGCGCCACCATGCCCGGCTCATTTTTCCTATATATATTAGTTGGCCAGTTCATTTCTTTCTATTTATAGTAGAGACGGGGTCTTGCTCTTGCTCAGGCTGGTATTGAACTCCTGACCTGGAGCAATCCGCCCGCCTCGGCCTCCCAGAGTGCTAGGATTACAGGCGTGAGCCACCGCGCCCAGCCGAATAGCTCAGTATTTTTATGTCGATTATATATCAGCAGTATTTTTGATATTATTGACTTAAAATATACCACCAAACCTAAAAAAAAAAAAAAAAAAAAAAGAAAATCTTTTCTTTTCTTTTTTTTTTTTTTTTGAGACAGAGTCTCACTTTATTGCATGGGCTAGAATGCCATGGCATCAGCCTAGCTCACAACAACCTCAAACTCCTGGGCTCAAGTGATCCTACGGCCTCAACCTCCTGAATAGCTGGGACTACAGGCATGTGCCACCATGCCCAGCTAATTTTTTCTATATATTTTTAGTTGGCCAATTAATTTCTTTCTATTTTTAGTAGAAATGGGGTCTCGCTCTTGCTCAGGCTGGTTTCGAACTCCTGACCTTAAGCGATCTTCCTGCCTTGGCCTCCCAGAGTGCTAGGATTACAGGCATGAGCCACCATGCCTCACCCTAAATCTAAATCTTTACATCTGTGATTTTTTCGTTAAAATAAATTCTGGCTGAGTGTGGTGGTTTATGCCTGTAATTCTGGCACTTTGGAGGACCAAGATGGGAGGACTGCTTGAGGCCAGGAGTTCGAGACCAGCCTGGGCAACATGGTGAGACTTGTGTCTACCAAAAAAATTTAAAAATTAGCCAGGCATGGTAGTATGCGTCTTGAGTCTCAGGTACTTGGGAGGCTGAGGAAGGAGGATCACTTAAGCCTAGGAGTTGGAGCCTGCAGTGAGCTATGATCATGCCACTGCACTCTTGGGCAACAGAGCAGGACTGTCCCTCTAAAAAAATTAATTAATTAATTAAACAAATTTCTAGAAATCAAATTCTAAGTCAAAAGAAATAACATGTTCTCTATTGCCAAAGTGTCCTCCAGAAAAGTACCAATTTATATTCCCATCAGCATGTATAAAAATGTTCCTTTCCTTATCCCTTCCTCTAAAGAGGGTTTTATATATTTTTAAATATGTGTATCTTTTAATAATCTATATTTTAGAATGATTAAAATATAGGAATCTAACAGAAAAACCCATCACTTCAGAACTGCTGGAATCTTCCTATTTGGAGAGCAATAAAAATATACTTAAATGTAGTGCTCTTGTAGCTGGGTGCTGTGAAATCAAAAAAATTAGCAAGGCACGGCAGCGCACACCTGTGGTCCCAGCTACTCAGCCAGCTAAAGCAGAATTGCTTGGGTCCAGGAATTCGACACTGTAATGCACAATGATCGGGCCTGTGAACAACCACTATACTCCAGCCTGGGCAATATAGCAAGACCCCATCTCTAATAAAATAAAATTTTAAAAAATGTACTATTCTTATAAATTCTGGGTTGAATGTCATGTTTAGAAAATAAGCATTGATGGCTTCTTTCAGTATGTTTATGGTCTTATTTTAATGTATGCTTAATGTATAGCTTTTCCAAAGGATGCTCTAGGCAAAAAAAATTTTTTTTTTTTTTTGAGACTGAGTCTCACTTTGTTGCCCAGGCTAGAGTAAGTGCCATGGCATCAGCCTAGCTCACAGCAACCTCAAGCTCCTGGGCTCAAGTGATCCTTCTGCCTCAGCCTTCCAAGTAGCTGGGACTACAGGCATGTGCCACCATGCCCGGCTAATTTTTTGCATATATATTAGTTGGCCAATTAATTTCTTTCTATTTTTAGTAGAGACGGGGTCTCACTCTTGCTCAGGCTGGTTTTGAACTCCTGACCTCAAGCAATCTGCCCGCCTCGGCCTCCCAGAGTGCTAGGATTACAGGTGTGAGCCACTGCGCCCGGCCCTAGGCAAATTTTTTAAAGTCCACATTCAAATCTGTTTGAGAAACACTATGTTAGAGGTCAAATGAAATATGGTCTTCATGTATAAAAGAAGATAAGTTAGAAGAGAAAAATGAATTATCTAAGCAAAATAGGATAAAAATTCAAAGCTGAAATATTGACTAGGGATGTCACAAAACAGAAGAAAAATAACAGGTATGCAACAATAACATTAGAAATACAAATCAGCATTTCTAATACTGAAATTGTATAACTAGCCAAAAAGAATAATGTGATAGTTTCTTGTTACTTTTAAAATATTTTTCTCCTTTATCAATTTCTAGGTATTTTAGTCTTCTTGAGCTGCTATAACAAAATACTGTAGACTGGGTGGCTTAAACAGACATTTATTCTAACAGTTCTGGAGGCTGGGAAGTCCAAGATCAATGTGCTAGCAGATTCAGTTCTCCTCAAAGGCCCACTTCCTGGCTTGCAGGTGGCTAGCTACTACTGCTTTGCTGTATGCTCACATGGTGGAAAGAGGAAGCTCTGGTGTTTCTTCCTCTTTTTTATAAGGGTACTAATCGTATCATGGGGGCTTCACCCTCATGATCTCAACTAAACCTAATTACCTCCCAAAGGACCCACCTCTTAATACCATCACATAGAAGATTAGAGCTCAACATATGAACTTGGAAAGGACACAAACATTCAGTCCATAACACTAAGTATATTAATATATATTATAAAGTGATCAAGAAACAGGAAAGATTTGTTATCTCCTTGTTGGTCATCCTGCGTGTGATGTTGCCACTCTCTAAACCATCTTCCTCCACAAAAACCTTTCAATGGCTTATCACCACACTTAGGTTATTTGCAAATAGTATGCCATTTTATATAAGGTACTTGAGCACCTGTGAATTTTGGTACCCTGGGCAGGGGGGTTGTCCTGGAACCAATCCCCCTAATATACGTACATATTTCTTTAGGGATGTAAATACAAAGAAAAGGTCTAAAAGGGCCAGTGGCTCACGCCTTTGGAGGCCAAGGCAGGGTGGGAGGATGGCCTGAGGCCAGGAGTTCAAGACCAGCCTGAGCAACATAGTGAGACGCTGTCTCTACCAAAAATAGAAAAACCAGCTGCGTATGGTGGCATGTTCCAGTAGTACCAGCTACTTGGAAGCTAAGGCAGGAGGATCTCTTGAGCCTAGCCCAGGAGTTCAAGGCTACAGTGAGCTATGATAACAGCACTATACTTTATCCTGGGCAACAGAGACAGACCCTGCCTCAAAAAAAGAAAAGCATACATATAAAACTGATAACAGTGGTTATTTCTAAAGAGGGGAGTGGGAATAGAGGTGTAAACAAGGAGGGTTTTAGCTTTATCTATGAGTGAACTTGTTGCAGTTTGTTCATTCAGTCAACAGCATTTTTAATTTAATTACTATAATAATAATATAGTAATAGTAATAATGGAACCCAATACTTAACTAACCCATAATGCTTACCATATACCTAGTACTATTCTAAACATTTTATCTACATTAACTCATTAACCATCACAACAATCCCATTTAATAGGGGACTTAGGACCAGACAAGTCAAGTAACTTATTTAGGACCATACTGTTAGTAAGTGACAGAACTCAGATGAAAACTCAAGCACTGTTTTTGACGCTGGGACATCTAGATAAACTTCTTGATCTTATACAGCTTATATTCTAGTTGTCAGATATAGAATCTAGTGAGATGAAAGAATACTACAGCATTTTATGCTATAAAAATGAAAAAGTATGTCATAAGAGTTCAAGTCCAATGTGTGTGCATATATTACAGGTGATAGTTTTTTTCTTTTCCTTTCCTTTTTTTTTTTAAAGACAGAGTCACACTCTGTCACCTGGGCTAGAGTACATGGCATCAGCCTAGCTACAGCAACTTCAAACTCCTGCCTCAGTCTCCTGAGTAGCTGGGACTTCTATGTTTAGTAGAGACAGGGTCTCACTCTTGCTCAGGTTGGTCTTGAACTTCTGACCTCAAGGGATCCTCCAGTCTCAGCCACCCAGAGTGCTAGGATTATAGATGTGAGCCATTGCTTCCAGCCCGGTGATATTTTTCTTCCGTATACAATTCTCCAGACAGATGTATACTTTCTACTTTTTTTCTCAATGAACACATAGTACAGTTAGAAAAAAATCTGTTGTTATTTTTCAAACAAGGATCTACAAAACACTATAAAATAATATCTTTTTTCATTTGGGTGGAATTAAGATAATTAAAATACTCTACGCTCCTTTTGGATTTAATAAGTATCAACATAGCTGTCTAATGAGCCATTTTTAGTTTTAAACATCAAAAATACTAGCTTGTTATTAAGATAACTCATAGATATATACATAGATAACTCATAGATATATACATTTAATCACAAATAATCCTGAAGTAGATACTACTGTTATTCTCATTTTGCAGATAAGAAAATGACAACTTAGATTGGAAAACCTTACTCCTGGTCACATAACCAGTAAGTGGTAGAACTTGGATTTGAAAAACTAGGTCTAATACCACCAGAGCTCCCACCAATTATGTTTTATGGCTTCCCTAAAATATAACTTCTCTGCCTTTTCAAATGAAATAACCAATCATATTTTACACTTTTCTTGATGATTCTTAGTCATCTTTCTGAAAACCAATTTTTATGATACTCTAAATGTGGACAATCCTGCCCAGGGACTGGGGAACCTGTGGCCTTCTGATTTCAACATTGTTCTTTTTTAAGCACCAAAGGAGGCAAGAAAAGCTTCATCTTTCTCTGCTGTCACCCCTTCTAATAAAAGGATTTATTCTTTGAAATTCAGTCAAAAGGCCGCACTTAAGGACCTAGAAGGCTATATGTGGCCTTAAGGCAGCAGGTTTCCACCCCTGGAACACAGGCTATATGGAGTTAACTATATACTACCCTAAGAAAAATCCTAATTTCCTTTAAATATCTCCAAATGAAATATTAAGACTTCTGAGACTTCCTTCTAAATAATTAATGAAGGGGGAAGAGGAATATAAATGAGGCAAAATTAGCTATGATACCAATTAATGATTGCTGAAGTTGGCATATGGGTACATGAGGGTTCCTTATACTTTTCTGTCTACTTTAAATATTTAAAATAGCCAAAATATTTCTGGTTCCAGCCAAAATGGGGAAAAGGAAACTGATTAGCCTCTTGGCTAAAATAACTAAAGAGAAATAAAATATATGAAACAACAGCTTTCAAACACTGAAACTCAGGACAATGAAATTGTCCTGGGAAATTCAGGATAACATTCCCTGAAAAAGAAGACAAAAACGTTGTAGGGCAGGAGCAGTGGCTCACACCTGTAATCCTAGCACTCTGGGAGGCTGAAGCGGGCAGATTGCTCAAGGTCAGGAGTTTGAAATCAGCCCGAGCAACAGTGAGACCCCGTCTCTACTATAAATAGAAAGAAATTAATTGGCCAACTAATATATATAGAAAAAACTAGCCGGGCATGGTGGCACCTGCCTGTAGTCCCAGCTACTTGGGAGGCTGAGGCAGCAGGATTGCTTGAGCCTAGGAGTTTGAGGTTGCTGTGAGCTAGGCTAAAGCCACGGCACTCACCTCACTCTAGCCTGGGCAACAAAGCGAGACTCTGCCTCAAAAAAAAAAAAAAAAAAAAAAAAGAAAGAAAGAAAAATGTTATAAACCCTAAAATTACCCCAGTTCACTTCCTGGACAGAGTTTCTAGCATAGGAAGGGAAAAACCCAGGTGGAGCTTAGCAGTTTCCCTCAGTTAAGGAGACACGAGTTAGAAGTCCAGGGAGGCTCAGAAGGCTAGAGTTCTCAGGAAAGGAGACACTTGCACACAAAGAGAGCTTCAGAAATTTGCAGATCACCCCTCGACTTTGGGTGAGTACTGATCAGGACAGGGTTATAAAGAAACCACTAGAGGATGAGGAAAGAACCAATAAAAGGATCAAGGAGAACAATCCTGGGAACTCACGCAAGGCCCAGAGTAGTTCACGTTACCATAGCCAGATTGGGAAAAACCTCTATTCACAGAGCATTGTGCAGAATACACATAAGGGCACTTTGCCTCAGTATTAGGGAAGACTGACCCTAGAATTACTACAGTTCAGATTGGGCCTAACAAGTACAAAAGGAAGTCTAAAAAAGATCAAATTGTTTCCAGCAGGGCCAGAAATGAGTAAAGTTACATCTTTAAAGAAACAAAGAAAAACTACTATCAACCTTAAATTCTATGTCCCCTCCAAAATTCCTTCAAAAAATTCATCACCAGCAAATCTGTACCAAGAATTATTAAAGAAAATCCTTTGGGAAGGAAAAAATGACACCATGAATTGAAAGCAAATTAAACGCTACAGAAGAAAAGCTTAGTGAATTTAAAGATATAGTAATAAGAATTATTCAAAATAAGTGAAATAAAAAGGACTGTAAAAAGTGAACAGAACATTAGTGAGCTGTAGGGCAACTCCATGTGGTCTAATGTACATATAAATGAGTCCCCAAAGGAGAGGAGAGAAAGGGGGTACAGAAAAAATAACAGAGGAATAATGGCTAAAAGCTTTCTAAATTTGATAAAAACTATAAACCCACAGATCCAAGAAGTTCAACAACCTCAAACACAGAAGGTAAAAACAAAATTACACTACGGAACATCATGATCAAATTGCTCAAAACCAGTGACAAAAAAGAAAACTTAAAAGCAGCTGGGAGGGGGGAACCACATTATATACAAATGAAAAAAAGGATGGATGATAATAGATATCTCATGGAAAACCATGCAAGTGAAAAAACAGTAGAAAAACATCCATACTTATCAAAACAAAAAAGCAAACCCAGTATTGTATACCCAGTGAAAATACCATTCAAAAACAAAGGCAAAATAAAAACCTTTCGAGAAACATGAAAGCTGAAAGAAAGCAACACCAGCAGGCTTGCAGTACAAAAATGTTAAAGGAAATCCTTCAAGCACGAGGAAATGATACCATATGGAAAGATGGGTATACACAAAAAGAACGAACACCAAAAATGATTAACTACATGGGTAAACACCAAGATTTTTTTCTTAATTATTATTTAGACTCTTTAAAAGTTTATGGTCTGGCCGGGCGCTGTGGCTCACGCCTGTAATCCTAGCTCTTGGGAGGCCGAGGCGGGCGGATTGCTCAAGGTCAGGAGTTCAAAACCAGCCTGAGCAAGAGCGAGACCCCGTCTCTACTATAAATAGAAAGAAATTAATTGGCCAACTGATATATATATATAAAAAATTAGCCGGGCATGGTGGCGCATGCCTGTAGTCCCAGCTACTCGGGAGGCTGAGGCAGAAGGATCACTCAAGCCCAGGAGTTTGAGGTTGCTGTGAGCTAGGCTGACGCCACGGCACTCACTCTAGCCTGGACAACAAAGTGAGACTCTGTCTCAAAAAAAAAAAAAAAAGTTTATGGTCTATTTAAAGCAAAATAAACAATAAAGTAAAAAAACAAAGGTACCGTGGAGTTGTAATATATGCATAAGTAATATGTATGACAATGAAAATGCAAAGGCTGAGGGGGAGAAATGGAAGTATACCAGTATAAGAGTGACATGCTGTATGTGAAGTGCCACAATACCACATGAATGTATCTCTGTTAAGCTAAAGATATACTCCATAAACCCTAACACAACAATGTAAAAGAAAAATAAAAGAGTTATAGCTAACAAACCAGGAGGGAAATAAAACTGAATGATGAAAATATACTTAATTAAACCAAAAGAAACAGAAGAAAAGAGGAACAAAGAAGAGGTGGGACAAATAGAAAAATAAATAGCTGGTACAAGATGGTACATTTATACCCATCCATATGAATAATCACAACTGTAAATGGTTCTAAACATCCTAATTAAAAGGCAGCCTGGATAAAAGCAAGACCTGCCTATAAGAATAAACAATTTAAATAAAAAGAAAAAAACACACTAAAAGAAAAAGAATGGAAAAAGATAGGCCATGCTAACACTAATCAAAAGAAAGAGGAAATGGCTATACTGATATCAAGTAAAGTATTATTTCAGAACAAAGAATATTATCAGAAATGAAGGATGCCATTTCATAATCATAAAGGAGTTAGTTTATCAAGAGGATATAATCCTAAATAATTATCTAATAACTAATCTTCAAAATACATGAGGCAAACACTGATGGAACTGCCAAGAGAAATAGACAAATCCATAATTCTAGATACAGATTTCAATACCCTTCTCTTATTGATAAAACAAACAGAAAATCATGAAGGATATGGAAGACTTGAACAACACTATAAACCAACTTGACCTAATTGACATTTATAGAATACTCAACCAAACAAGAGCAGAAAACTCATTCTTTTCCAGGGCACACAGAATATTTAATAAGATAAAATATATTCTGAGCCATAAAAATAAGTATAAATAAATTGAAAAGAATTCAAGTCATACAAAGTGTGTTCTCTAAACACAATGAAATTAATCAGAAAACAGAAAAATGTCTTAAAATCCTCCAAATATTTGGAAATTAAATATAACACTTCTAAATTACCCAAGAGTAAAAGAAAATTAAAAAATATTTCAAACAGACTGAAAACATAGCAAATCAAAATATGTGGGATCAAGCTAAAGCAGCACTTAGAGGGAAATTTATAGCATGAAATACTTCTATTAGAAAAGTCTCAGATAAAAAAACCCCAGTTTCTATGTTAAGAAACTAGAAAAAGAACTAATAAAACCAAAAGTAGACAGAAGAAAGGAATAATAAAGATCAGAGCAGAAATTTTTAAAAAATAGAAAAGCAACAGAGAAAATCAATTAAACCAATAGCTGGTTTGTGTGTGTATGTGGAGAAAGTGTCTTGATATTTTGGCCACGCTGGTCTCAAACTCGTGGCCTCAAGCAGTCCTCCTACCTGGGCCTCCCAAAGTGCTAGGATTATAACTGTGAGCCACCACATCTGGCCAAAAGCTGGTTCTTTGAAAAGATCAATGAAATAGATAAACTTTTAGTCAGACTTATCAGAAAAAAAAGAGAGAAGATCCAAATTAATAATATCCAGAATGAGAGGAGATCTCACTACAGTTCTACATATTAAAAGAAAAATAAGAAAATATTATGACCAATTTTTTTGCCAATATATTCAACAAATGCCTTGAAAGACATGAAGCACATTAAAGAATAAATCTAAGTAGCTACATATTTACTAAAGAAATTGAATAAAAACTGAATTAAAAACCTTTCACACACAAAAAAAAATCCTGGCCCAGATAGCTTAGCTGGTGAATTCCAAATATTGAAAGAAAAAATAACACAAATTCCACACGAAGTCCTCCAGAAAATTAAAGAAGAAATATTTTTTAACTTGTCCTGCAAGGCTTGCATTACCCAGATACTAAAACCATACAAAGACATAGTAAGAGAAGAAGACCACACACTGATGTTTTTCACTAACAGAAATGGAAAAATTCTTAACAAATATTTAGAAAATCAATCCCAGGCCGGGCGCTGTGGCTCACGCCTGTAATCCTAGCTCTTGGGAGGCCGAGGCGGGCAGATTGCTCAAGGTCAGGAGTTCAATACCAGCCTGAGCATGAGCGAGACCCCGTCTCTACTATAAATAGAAAGAAATTAATTGACCAACTAACATATCTAGAAAAACTTAGCCAGGCATGGTGGTACATGCCTGTAGTCCCAGCTACTTCGGAGGCTGAGGCAGTAGGATTGCTTGAGCCCAGGAGTTTGAGATTGCTGTGAGCTAGCCTGATGCCACAGCACTCACTCTAGCCTGGGTAACAAAGTGAGACCCTGTCTCAAAAAAAAAAAAAAAAAAAAGTATTGGAAAACTAAGAATAAAACAGAATTCCCTTTACTTGAAAAAGGGCATCTACAAAAACTAAAAGCTAACATCATACTTAACAATGAAAGACTGAATGCTTTCTTCTTAACATTGAGAGTAAGACAAGAATCTTCTGTCTATTCTATTTAACACTGTGTGGTAAGTTCTAATCAGTGCAAGTAAAAAAAAAATTAAAAGCAAAGAAAATAAAAGGAATCCAGATTGGAAAGGAAGAAGTAAAACTGTCTTCAATTGCCGACGAAATAATCATCTATGTAGAAGATCCTATGGAATTTACAAAAAAAACCCTGTTAAAACTAATATGAGGCCGGGCACAGTGGTTCATGCCTGTAATCCTAGCACTCTGGGAGGCCCAGGTGGGCGGATTGCTCGAGGTCAGGAGTTCAAAACCACCCTAAGCAAGAGTGAGACCCCGTCTCTACTATAAATAGAAAGAAATTAATTGCCCAACTAATATAGAAAAAAATTAGCCGGGCATGGTGGCGCATGCCTGTAGTCCTAGTTACTCAGGAGGCTGAGGCAGCAGGATTGCTTAAGCCCAGGAGTTTGAGGTTGCTGTGAGCTAGGCAGAGGGCACAGCACTCAATCTAGCCTGAGTAACAAGGCGAGACTCTGTCTCAAAAAAAAAAAAAAAAGACACTGTGCTATACAGATTGGTAGAAAATATTTATAAAACATATATGTAACAATATATTTATACACAGAACATATAAATAACACTTACAACTTAGTAATAAAAAGACAAACAGCCCAATTAAAAATTAGGCAAAAGATTTGAACAGATACTTTTACAAATATAAAAATTTTAAAAATGTACATGGATTTATTATCATCAAACATTTATGGAAATGAAAATTACACACAATATAAAACCACTACGTACCCAGTAGAATGACTAAAATATGGAGAAACTGTAACTCTCATACACTACTGGTGTCCATTAACAGAATTGATAAATTATAGTGTATTCATACAATGGAATACTACCCAGCTATAACAGAATGAGAATGGCCTTTATCAAAAAGTCTCCAAACAATAAATGCTGGCGTGGATGCGGAGAGAGAGGAACACTCCTACACTGCTGGTGGGACTGCAAACTAGTTCAACCTCTGTGGAAAGCAATATGGAGATACCTTAAAGCGATACAAGTGAATCTACCATTTGATCCAGCAATCCCATTACTGGGCATCTACCCAAAAGATCCAATGACACTCTACAAAAAAGACACCTGCACTCGAATGTTTATAGCAACACAATTCATAGTTGCAAGGCTGTGGAAACAGCCCAAGTGCCCATCAATCCAAGAATGGATTAATAAAATGTGGTATATGTATACCCTGGAGTACTATTCAGCTCTAAGAAACAACGGTGATATAGCACATCTTATATTTTCCTGGTTAGAGCTGGAACCCATACTACTAAGTGAAGTTTCCCAAGAATGGAAAAACAAGCACCACATATACTCCCCAGCAAATTGGTATTAACTGAGCAGCACCTAAGTGGACACATAGGTACTACAGTAATAGGGTATTGGCAGGTGGGAGGGGCGAGGGGGGCAGGTATATACATATATAATGAGTGAGATGTGCACCATCTGGGGGATGGTCATGCTGGAGACTCAGACTTGTGGGGGGAGGAGGGGAACGGGCATTTATTGAAACCTTAAAATCTGTACCCCCATAATATGCCGAAATAAAAAAAAAGTATATATTATATGATTCCATTTAAGATTCGAGAAAATGCAAAGAAATTTGCATTGGTTCCCAATGAATGTCTGCCTCCTCACATATTCTCTAATACAGTTCATTATCAAACTGCTGGGCACCTGCCAATCTGAGATGTCAAATATAGTATCCCTAAGTAGTTTTTATTTATATTCCCCTTATCAAGAGTGAGACTGAGTTTATTGTCATAAGTTTAAGTGACATTTGCATTTCATTTCTTCTGAATTATCTGTTCATATTCTTTTGCTTATTATTCTACTGGATTACTAGTCTTTTTCTCATTGATTTTTAGTGCTCTTTATATATTAGGAAAATCAGCCCTTTGCGATATGAGCTACAGATATTTTCCCCCGTTTCTCATTTGTCTTTTGACTTTGCTTATAGTAGTTTTTGCCATGCTGGTCTCTCCTACCTCAAAATTAAAAAAAAAAAAAAAGTTATGTAGTCAAATTTACAGTCTAATCTTTGATAAAACATTCCAGAAACCATAATACTATACCATACAAAATTATTTTTTAAAATATTCCTATGGTTTCTTTTTTTTTTTTTTTCTTTTCTCTTTTTTTAGATTTATGCAAGGTCACTTCATATGGTTTCTTTTAGTACATTACTATACTAGTATAATAGTTCTATTTAGTAGTAGCATAGTTCTATTTCTTACATTTAAATATCTGATTTATCTAGAATTTATCCTAATATAAAATGTGAGGTATGATAAAACTTTATTTTCCATATGGCTACCCAAATTTCTCTATACCATTTACTAAATAATCCATTCTCTCACACCATCCTGCCTATCACCATTGATTTGAAATGCTACCTTTATCTTATATTACCTGTCTATTGGGTCTGTTTCTAAACTTTTATATTTTAAGGAATGTAATTTTGAAAATTTTGAATAGTCTGCTGTTTCAAAGTTTTTATCAAAATTTGTTTGATAAGCCAGGCACAGTGGTGTGTGTTTGTAGTCCCAGCTACTTGGGAGGTTGAGGTGGGAGGATTGCTTAAGCCCAGGAGTTTGAGTCCAGCCTGGGCAATGTAGTAAGACCCTGTCTCTTAAAAAAAAAAAAAAAAAAAAAAAAGCTTGTTTGATAGAGTCATAATTATGCAAGATTATTTAAATACTGTTTAGTCCATTTCCTTCTTTGAGAATTCACAGTTCTATTTTAACTCCAACAATACAAACCTTCAGTTACATCACTCCTCCATATATTCTTGGCTTCCACATAATTATCTTTAATGAGTTGTATTTTAAATGTTAAACCCTTAGGTTTTCTCAAAACACACTACATAAAAGAGCCATAAGAAAATAAAATAACTAAGAATATTTGCTACAGGAATATTGTGGACAATGAAATCACTTAGTACTTCTAATACAAATCCTCTTTGAGAAATACCTTTTTCTTAGAATTTAATGGAATAAAACTTTGTTTACCTCAAGGAACTAGTAGTAAGTTATTTGAGTTTCTACTTTTATTTATATATTCCCTAGCATTTATTATCCAATTGCAAATGTTTATATGGTAAGACACATTAAAACTTTGTGAATCTTGTTATGAAATGAATAAATAAATTTGTTAGAGAAGTATAGTAGCCATGAAGATGTAACACTCAGATCTCCTTGAAGAGAACCTACTGTATGGAACATAGTTTAGCCTCTAGCTGCCAGCCCCATGAACACTGAGAACACTCTTTGCCTAAGCTTCTCCTCGCCAGTGACTAAGCACGGTGGCCGAAGTAATAGTGCCTGCCCATTCCTGCTCCTGTAATGGGATTCCATTATAGGCAACTTTTGCTTAGGGACTCCACATCTGCATGGCTGGGATGTTCTCAACAGTGCTGTGGTCTGTGGTAATTCCTACCCAAACTTTCCCTCACAAGTGTTTGATTTGCAACACATTCTGAAAGCTCTCGCTGCCTATTCCTGGCTCCCTCCCTTTTATTGTTCACAGGTGCTCAGACCCAATAAATCTTCCCTTTCTATGTCAGTCTTGAGATCTGCCTCTTGGAGGATCCACACTGATATAGGGAGCATAAGATAATTTAGTTACTGAGAAAAAACTCAGCTAGCTGTTTAAATAGGACCTTGTCTCCACATTCTTCATACCCAACATTATCTTTAAGGCTACATGAGGGCTTCTGTAAATGAGACAGGGTGTGAAAGAAGACATACAAGGTTTGTTTTTTGTTTTTTTTTTTTGAGGCAGAGTCTCACTCTGTTGCCCAGGCTAGAGTGCCGTGGTGTCAGCCTAGCTCACAGCAACCTCAAACTCCTGGGCTCAAGCAATCCTTCTGCCTCAGCCTCCTGAGTAGCTGGGACTACAGGCATGTGCCACCATGCTCAGCTAATTATATATATATATATATACATTTTTTTTTTAGTTATCCAGCTAATTTTTTTAGTAGAGACGGGGTCTCGTTCTTGCTCAGGCTGGTCTTGAACTCCTGAGCTCAAACGATCCTCCCGCCTTGGCCTCCCAGAGTGCTAGGATTATAGGCGTGAGCCACCATGCCTGGCTAAGATACAATTTTTTTTGTTTTACAAAAATCTCAGTATACTGTGGGCTCCTTGGCTATTTCACTTAAAAATTCAAGTATATTTGCCTTAGGAAGCAGAGCTATCTCTAAGTGAATCACTGTATTTTTCCTTGACCTATCCTGAACTGAGAAATAACTCAGAGCTCTGGACAGCAATGAAGGCAACAGCACCACTCTCTGGCATTTAAAACATTATAAACAATAAATGTTATTGGCTCAAGGCTTCTTCATCTGCATCACCAAGGAAACTTCTGACCCAAGGATACATGTTGTGAAATATTTTGTGAAACATTCATTTAAACAGGATTTCATCCATATTAAAAAAAAAAAAACTTTACATTTGGCCTATTTCTGCCATCATTCAATTTCAAAGGGACAGTCATATCAAATTTGCCAGTTTCTAAACTATTGTAACAAACTGAGAATGCATGGCCTGTAATGACCAGCGGTTTTTAGGACCTCAAGAACTATGTGCTTTGTTGTGTATAGTGCTTGACATACTGTGCATAGCTAACAAATACTGAACCAATCCTCTATAACCTGCCTTCCAGGACACAAACTCTTTATTCATGAGACCAAAATATTCTTCAACCATTTCTCCAGGGAAAAAAGCTTCTTAAAATTTTGGGGCCTTACAGCTTCACACTTTAAAAAGTCCTGAGAGATTAAGGCACCACCATCACCCCAAAACTATTAATATTATAATAATACCAAGGCGTTCCTTTTAGAAAGATATAAATTCGCCTGCTCTTAGTTTTACCTTCTTACAAAATTCCATAGTCCAGGCTAGATAATTCTTCTTTTCCTCTAATGTTAACACTCTTCAAATATTTGGGAGTATCTCTCTTGGATCTTATAGCTGCCAGGATTCAGTCAACCCTGCATGATTAAATTTGCTAACCGATCTTCATAAATTCATGTATTTATCCCTCTCAGCACTGCAGTTGCTCTCAGAGCTCACCACCTTCTGTTTCTATCATGCTGACACTGTGCTAAATGTAATACTCCCAGTGAGCTCTTGCCAACTCCCTATGCTGTGGCACAATTCTTCTTTGTTAGCTGCCCAGAATAGCACCGGTTTCCTTTGACTGCCAGATCACATTTCAAGTCCAAACCAAGTCTGTTATCTGCCATTACCCTCAAGTCTCGTTTGCCCTCTAGGGTTTCATTTATTTATTTTTCCCTATCAGATCTCTTGTATCTCCTCTTTGGCCTCTGAAACAAGAGTATTATTGTATCCTAATGCTAATTTTCCCAGATACATGAATATTGCTCATATTTTGATGTTAATAGTAGTAAAATTGCTGACATAATTTTCATAATTCACCAGGTTTCCCCCCCCCCATTAGATTCCTCCCTAAGATTTTTCCCTGTTAAACCTTCACTCAGGCTGGGTGCGGTGGCTCACGCCTGTAATCCTAGCACTCTGGGAGGCCAAGGTGGGAGGACTGCTCGAGGTCAGGAGTTCGAAACCAGCCTGAGCGAGACCCTGTCTCTACCAAAAATAGAAAGAAATTAATTGACCAACTAAATATATATACAAAAATTAGCCAGGTATGGTGGTGCATGCCTGTAGTCCCAGCTACTTGGGAGGCTGAGGCAGTAGGATTGCTTGAGCCCAGGAGTTTGAGGTTGCTGTGAGCTAGGCTGATGCCACGGCACTCACTCTAGCCTGGGCAACAAAGTGAGACTCTGTCTCAAAACAAACAAACAAACAAAAAAACCTTTACTCAAACCTATCTTCTTCCTCAAATTACTGTTTAAGGTAAAACAAAATAGGTTATATACTCTCCATAGTCCCTTTAGTTCAATAAACTTTTACTAAGCACCCACTAGATACAGGTGTTGTGAATAAAGATGAGCCTATCGCTTTTTCCCTTCAGCAGCTCACAGTCTTGTCTGAAAGACATGCAAATATATATCAGTATTTATAATACGGTGTAATATTGCAATATTAGAAAAGTATGTAAAGGTCAGGAAAGGTGGTAACTTTAAGAAGGAATAGGAGTCTGGCCAGGTATGGTGGCTCACACCTATAATCCTAGCACTCTGGAAGGCCGAGGTGGGAAGACTGCTTGAGTTCAAGAGTTCAAGACCAGCCTGACCAAGAGTGAGAAGACCCTGTCGCTACTAAAAATAGAAAAATTAGCCAGGCGCTATGGTGTGCGTCTATAGTCTCAGCCACTCCGGAGGCTGAGGTACGAGGATCACTTGAGCCCAGATGCCATGGCACTCTACCCAGGGGAACAGAGCAAGACTTTGTCTCAAAAAGAAAAAAACAAAAAAAGAAAAATTAGCTGGGCATTGTGGCATGCACCTGCAGTCCCAGCTATTTGAGAGGATGAGGTAGGGGAACAGCTTGAGCCCGGAGTTTGAGGTTGCAGTGAGCTAACAGTGATGCCACTGCACTTGATCTGGGGTAACAGAGTAAGACTCTGTCTCACAAAAAAAAAAAAAAAAAAAAAGAAGAAGAATAGGAATCGAGACCTCGAAGGGGGAAAAGGACATTCAGGTCAGAGAGAAATTCCAGAGCAAAGGCAAAGAATGTTGAATTAGTGTGGAATGCTGAGGAAATAAGTGACATGATGTCACTGAGGCATAATGAGCAAGGCAGGGGAGAAACAGCAGGACATGAAAGTGGAGAATTAGCAAAGAACCAAGGTCCTAGACCCTGCAGTGCCTTGAATCTCAAGCTAAGGAGTTTGAACTTAAACATGTAAGCAAGGAGCAGAGGTTAAAGGAATGCAAAAAAGGAAGATACATAACCAATGTTTTAGAAGAATCATTCAACATAAGTGTTACTGGAGGTAAGAGGGACAGAAGCAAGAATATCAATCAATAAATGCTGTGTGTAGAAACTAATATATATATATACATATATATATATACACACACACACATATATATGCATACATATATATATCAATTAGGCATCAACTGCAATAGTTCAGGTGTGATGTAAGGGCTTTTTTCAGAAGGAAAAAAATCAAGATGGTCATTTTCAGTCTATCACTTAGTAAGCACCAACTATGTGGCAGGTTCCATATTATATACTTTCCATATTTAATCTCGTTTAATGGTTACCATGACCCTGTCAGGGAGGTATTAGTATCTTAATCTAACAGGAAGAACTTGGGGATCAGAGAAAACAGATAAAGCTCAACATTGCAACAAATAAGCTAACCACCAAAATACAATCAAATTTAGTAAAATGTCCTCTGTATTGTCATTGTGGCTTCTAGAACCTTATTCCTGAGTAGTATATCCCTAATCTAGTCACAGACAGCTCATTTTCTCTATTTCAATTCATTTATTCAGCAAATATGAATTAAGCACCTAGAATGTATGCTATAGACTGAATGTTTGTATCCCCCCCCAAATTCACATATTGAAACATAATCTCCAATGTGATGGTATTTGGAAGTGGGACCTTTGGAAGATGATTAGGTCATCAGAGCTAAATGGGATTAGAACCCTTATAAAGAGACACCAGTGAGCTCTCTCACCCCCTTCCACTATGTGAAGACGTGGAAAGAAGATAGCCATCTATCAAGCAGGAAGTAGGCCCTCATCAGACACCAAATCTGCTAGTGCCTTGATCTGGGGGACTCTCCAGCCTCCAGAATGATGAGAAATAAATTTCTGTTGTTTATAAGCCACTCAGTCAATGGTAATTTGTTATAACAGCCTGAATGGATAAGACAATATGCTAGGTACTGTACAAAAAATAATTCCTCCAGTCAATGAGTTTACAATTTGGTGGAAAAGAAATAGGCTATAATCACACAACAAAATATATAATTAGAAATAAATAAAGAATTATAAAAGAAAAAGTACAGGATATTATGAGACAGTATAAGAGAAGAACCAATTTGGACTTGAGGGAACAGGAGTTACAGGAGATCTCTTGAGAAAGTGACATACAAGACCTGAAGGACAGCTTCTCTGCCTTTGGCTAAGATCGGGTGAGACCTGAAAGAAGGATGACCTGGGTGAAACTGTTCTTATCTACCTATTTCTATGCTGTCATTTGCTACCTGTAGTACTCCATCTTATTTGCTGAAGACTCTTAAAACTAGCTCATGACTCATAATATATCAATCAGATATTTCATCTCTACTTCTTTTTAGTTATATCCTCCAATGGCCACACCCTGGTAACCTTATCAGTACCTACAACTGCTACTAAACTTCTAGAATCTAACCTTCAAATATCATATTTTACCAAATCTAAGATGCCATCAACTGGAAGATTCACCATTATTTCACATACCAATAAGAAAAAAGTGTTACCTATTAAACGGACATCTCATCTTCAGAGATGTTAAAATAAAAAAAAGACAGTACTCCTTAAAACTAATAAACTATGGTATTTTAACTTTGATGACAACTACTAATCCTTTAATCAATATCCTACTCTATTTTTTTCATTATTCTTTGGCCTCAATTATACCTCTGGAAACTTGACTGTTTTCTACTATCCTCATCTGTTTTTCTTGCCTGTCTCTTCCTTCTTAGGCTAGCCAAACTTCAAGGTATAACACTTCAGTCTGTATCTTGTCAATTCCCTTGTCTTTCCAGCCTTCTATTGCACCTCCAGGGCAAAAAAGACTACCAACTTTCTCTGTTTTTACACCTGGGCTAAATTCTGCTGAAGTAAATCATTCAACTTTGGTTGGTACCATTCAAATCAGTGGCCAGAACTCTGTTTGAGCTTCCAACAATAAGCAACAAATCTATGTTGTCCAAGTCTTCACTCTCCTATGCCCCCAACATTTCAAACTTCCTTCACTGCCTTCAAGATCTCAAATCCATCACCCACCCACCCCGTACAACCAAAAGACAATTTTATGTCTTATTCTCTAAGAACATAAAAGTACATACGGGAATATCCTCAGTTTCTGAATCCTCTCATCCTGATTATTTACATCCATCAATCTGCCCTCTCATCCATTCATTTCACAAATATTTACTGAGCACTTACTATGTGTCAGGCACTTGGATTACAGTAGAACAGAAATTTCTGCCCTTGTAGAAGAGTATAGATTAGGATTCTAGATTAGATTCTGGGAGGGAGAAAGACAGTAACAAACAGAATAAACAAATTATATGTTAGAAGGTAATAAGTACTATAGAAGAAAAAGCACTGCAGGGTAAAGAATAGGGAGTGTAGAAGCAGGGGTTGGTGTGAAGGTCCAGGCTACAGAATTATAGGTAATAGTGTTAAATAGGTAAGACTAAAGTTCAGAACCACACAAAGCTAATTTGGGGGTAATATAAGTCAGAATAGAAGTTAACTGGGGGGAGGGAGCTTCTGACAGAGAAAGAACATAGGAGAATTTTCTAGAGATAAAATGTTCAATGTCTTGATATGGATGGTGGTTGTATGTGCTGTATACTTCAGATTTGTGTACTTTACATAATTTAGGCCTCTATTAAAAAAAAAACTAGTTTAAGAAAACAAGTAACTGTAGCAAAAAGATAATTCTGTAAATTGACCTTCTGACTAAAAATTATAGGTAAGGCACATTGAGAATCAGAGATTTGAAAGAACATAGCAGAATGAGCAAGGAGGAGAGTAAGTAAATGAAGAGTTCATGGGTTAATGACCACTGCAGTCAATTTTAAGGACTTGGGTTTTCATTCCCAGTGAAATGTGAAGCCATTGCAAGGTTTTGAGCATAAGAGTGATAAGATCTGACATAGGTTTTAACAAGCTCCCTCTGGCTATGTACTGAAAACAAACTATGGAAACAGCAACAGCAGAAGCAGAGAGAACAGTTAGGAGGCTATGCAATAATCCAGGCAAGACATGATATTGTGGCTTAGACCAAAGTGGTGAGAAGTGGTTAGATTATAAATATTTTGAAAGTAGAGCCAAAAGGATTTGCTAATAGATTGGTATTAGAGAGAAATGTCAAGAATGATAATAAGTCCATGCAGCTGTGCCCATAAGAAAATAAATAAATAAATAAATAAAAAGAATGATAATAAGACTTTTAGCTTAAGTTTCTGGGAAGAAAGACAAGATTATAGGAGAAATAAGTTTCAGAGGGAAGATCAGGAATTCAGTTTGACATGTTAAATTTTGAGATGTCTATAAGACATCCAAGTGATTATATAAAGAAGGCAGTTGCAGGCATGGTGGCACATGCCTGTAGTTCCAGCTACTTGGGAGGCTGAGGCAGGAGGATTGCTTGAGCCCAGGAGTTTGAGGTTGCTGTGAGCTAGGCTGACGCTAGGGCACTCACTCTAGCCTGGACAACAAAGTGAGACTCTGTTTTAAAAAAAAAAAAAAAAAAAAAAAAAAAGAAGGCAGTTGGATACGATAGTCTGGAATTCAGGAGAGAGACTGGGGACTTGTCAGCATTTAGATTAAATGATATTTAAAACCATGGGAGTAGGTAAGATTATCAAGGAAGAAAAGAGAAGACTTTGTTCAAGTACTAGCCCTAGGGCATCCCATGTTATTAATAATAGGTCTCTCACTATGTAAAATATCCTGTTTCCTATATAAATAAGGCCAATTGTTCTATTTATCTTTTCAATCATGTTCCTTCCTTTATTTTCAAGGACTTTAGTCCATTTTTATTCTGTCCTTCTTCCAATCTTGCTTTCTTCCTCTCCATACTCTTCCCCATAGGCATCCAAACATATTCAAATCTGTCATATATTATTTTAAAAACTGAAAAACATTCTCTCTAGAGCATCCATCCCTTGCAGTCAATTTTTTCAAAAGTTTTCTACCCCTACCGGCTTTGTTTTCCTACCAATAATGTCTCCAACCAGGGCAATTTAGCTTTACCATCTATCACAACACTTAAGCAACTGCTTTGCTGTTAAATCCAGTGAATTATTTCAATACTGATTTTATTTTACATGTGTATAGTATTTAACACTTAATTTCCCTACATCTTAAAAACTCTCTTCTTTTTAGAACACCACACTCTTCTGGTTTTCTCCTTCAACTCTGGCTTTTAATTTCCTTCATTACCTTTTCCTTAACCAACTCCCTTAAATGTAGGTGTCTGTTGGGGTCCATTCTCAGCCCTCTTCTCCTGTCACTTCTTATAATCTCCCTGGTGATCCACTGCAAGAATGAATGATTTGACAGGAGATTCTTGGTGATCTAAGTAAACATGGTTTCATAGAAAAGGCAAAGATAAATGCTTTATTATCAAATAGGAAACAAAATGATAAATCCTAAAGAACATGTACAGATAGGATTAGAGAATTATGGAATTTATTTTGTCTTTTTTTTAAGATGGGAAAGGAGCTAAGATTGAAGATCAAGGATATAAATGATGTTAAGTTACAGGATGGATGAGATGGTATCAAGAACCATTTATTTAAACAGATATCACAACTATCTAAATTAGGAAGAGCTAAACCTCTTCCTCTGATACAGGAAAGAAAAAGAATGAGGTAGAACAGAGACATGTAACAAGAAAGTAAGAGGAAGTTGAGAGAGTTCACAAGTGAAATTGTCAACTTTTTTGGTGACCCAGATCAGATGATGACAATGAGACAGAGATTAGGAAGGGGTTTGAGGAGAGCAAGTGAGGTCTATAATAGCTCCCAAAAGAAATGGCAGAGGGATACCAAAATAAAGTAAAAAAAATTGATTGCTGACAATGAGAACCCAAGTGAGATTGGAGTTTGGAGACCTGAGTTTAGAGAAACAGCAATTCCATAACTTTACAGCACTCAGTTGTGAAGGCACAGACAGAAAGAAACAGAAGGCAGACTCCATAGGATTAGGGGACTGGTAGAGGATAAGAACCAAGGGGTGGAAGATATTTGTATGTAACAAATTAAAGTGATAAATCATTTGTAACCATAAATATTTTTAATTCAATGCTTTGAAAATAGTGATCTCCCAAAGTGTAACAGACTGAGAACAACCACATGACCACATTGACATCACTGAAATTGTCATGAATGATCTACACCACCCAGCCCATATCATGTGGCCCATGGGACCTAGCACCAACATGACATGACCTTCACCACAGCAAATTATTCTTCAGCTATAAAGATGATTTCTTTTTTGAAACTTTTTAAAAACAATTCCATCATCTGAATGTTTCTGTTTTTTTAACTCACATAAACAATCTTTTCCTCTATGTATAATCATGTGCTAAAAGATCATTCAAAAAATCATTTGGGGCCAGGCAAGGTGGCTCACTTGAGCTCAAGAGTTTGAGACCAGCCTGAGCAAAAGTGGGTCCCTGTCTCTCCTAACCCTTTGCACTCGGATGTCGAGTGTGACTCGACACGGTTGGCAAAAATTATAGAGATTAAAATTACTCTTTGAATGTATCAATAATTTGAAATATAAAAAAAATCCAAATAAATAAGTTCGTATGAAAAGAAACTCCAGTTTTTTATTCTACTGCCGTGCTTTGTAAAATCTAGGGTATTTAAAAAATTAAATCCCAAGTAG
Organism: Microcebus murinus; assembly: GCF_040939455.1. NCBI lineage: Eukaryota > Metazoa > Chordata > Mammalia > Primates > Cheirogaleidae > Microcebus > Microcebus murinus. The sequence goes on along the minus strand of NC_134112.1, from coordinate 81,323,466 downwards.
AATAAAGGAATTGAGAAAAAAGCAAGTGGAATTGAGAAGAGCAAAAGGAATCGAGAAAAAAGGGCTAAAAGTAGAAAAATTAGCTGGGCACAGTAGCACACACCTGTAAGTCCCAGCTACTCAGGAAGCTGAAGGTAGGAGGGCTGCTTGAGCGCAAGAGTTTGAGGTTGCAGTGAGCTATGATGATTCCAATAAACTCTAGCCAGGGTGACAGAGCAAGACACTGTCTCAAAAAAAAAAAAATCATTTGGGTGTTTTGTATTTAAATTGTCTAAACTGTGGATAAACAATAAAACCATAACAGATCAGATCCCACATCTGGGAATCATTTTCCACATACACAAAATTCTATACTATACCATGTGGTAGGTGATAATGGTGAACAGACACATACCCTCCTGATAAGTTCTCTTTGTCATGGAAGTACTCCTAAAAGTTGGGATATTCTCTTCCAGACTTTTACCTCTGTGGGATACAGAGGATGTATTAATGGATTTTTTTTTAATGTTTCTGAATGTAAAGCAGGAATCAACAAACTATGGCCCACAGAACAAATTTAGCACCACTGCCTACTTTTACATAGCTCATGAACTATGAAAGGTTGCTACATTTTTAAATGGTTGAAAAAATTTTTTAAAGAACAATATATCATGGCATGCATAAATTATATCAAATTCAAATTTGTTTCCATAAAGTTTTTTCTGGAAGACAGCCACATCCATTCCTTTACCTCTTGCCTATGGTTACTTTTTTGCTACAAGGGCAGAGTTGAGTAGTTACAACAAAGACCATATGGCCTGCAAAGCCTAAAATACTATCTGATACTTTACAGAAAAGGTGACCCTTGACCAAAAAAATTCCAATTTTATTGTATAATTCAGTAATAATAGTGACAAGTATCTCCAAATGGACACCAGAGCTGAAACGAACAACAATTTGGAAAATGACCTGAGTCAATTAGAATTAATAAAGCTTACACAGTTTAATACATAAATTAGACTTAATTCACCTGGTATAATGACAAGATATCAAACATGCCATTGCAAATGTACCACTTACAGGAATTCAATGCTTTGGTTTAGTTCTTGTAAGCCCTTACACTATTTCTCTTCCATTATCACCCAAGCCAACTTTAGTAAAAACTCCCCAAAACCCTTCCAAGAATTTTAGGAAAAGCTACATAGAGGTGTAACATTTATTCATTACAACCCTACCTAAGTACCTCCCATAGCTGTCATACTTTTCAGGAGCACAAAACAAAACAAACAGCAGCTGTTCTCATGAACTGTCAAGTAAACTGTGGCCAGTAGGTGGAGACAGTTTCTAACCAAACCAGAGTAGTAAAATTTGATGCAAGTTTTGTAGCGGAAATTTAAACTATCTTCTGATCTGTACCTTGAAATATTTAGTTAACTAGATAAGACAAAGTGATTTTTTTTCCTTCCCTAGTTCAATAATAAAACCAGGCTACCTTGTATTTCCTAAATCAGATTTCACTATGGAATCAGAAATAGAAAGGCTGATTGGTGAATATGAACCTAATTTATAGGTTAAAATAAATCAAAGTTATTCTTTTCTTACCATTAGAACAGGAATATTTTTTGATCATTTTCTTTCAATGAGGTTGACATCTTTCCTGTCAAACTAAACCTCAGGCCTTCTTCTCTAACACCCTCTAGTTATTTGATTATACAAACTGGGAATAACTGACTACTCAGCAGGTAATGATTTTGACAACAACTCTAAATCACTCTATCAAATATCATATACTTTCACTCACAAAAAATATCCTTCTCAAAGACTGTTCTCATTTTATAAACAAGAAAAAAGTTTCTTTTCTATACTATAAATAATAGAAAACAAAACTGTGACTCCAACTTTACAGCCCCTAGTCCAGAGTCACATGGCAATTTTTAGAATTCTGTAGGAGGAAGGAGGCTATTTCTATTAGGTCTCAGGCAAAAGTATTCTAAACTTCCCATCTTAACTTCTGATACTTATGCTCCCCAAACCCCAATCTTCTGGAGCTGTTCACTAGTTTTCCAAAGTTCCCAACAGGAACTTCTCTTTGAGGCCAGTCTGCCCTATACTTTTTCAGTACCTCTAATTTCAGTAGTATGCACAACTCAGCCAGGTTTTAAGATGAAGCTTATTTCAAAGCAAAGCATATTTGGGTGCAAAAGACTCACAGGCAACCCCTGTCAACATCATTACACAGGGGATATATGCACTACCAAAAATTTCTAATTGGAATAAATGAACCGGTGATGTTTTCCAGAAGCTCCCTCTCTTTGAAGCATATAATCCTTTGTCCTTTCACATCTCCAACCACCATACTTAAAATCACACATTGTGCTGAGGCTACAATAGGTGAGCTCATGCCTGCACATACGGTCTTGACAAGTTGGCTACCTACTTCAGATGGGTTGACATATCTTACACTAGAGTAAGGACTCTAACTTAGCAATTTTAGTGTAATATGAAAACACATATTCATCTCTTTTATGAGGCTATTTTCAGAAACTATTTGAGTATTGTTTGAAACCATCTACTATCAGAATGTCCTAAAATTTTTATCTTAACTTCCAGATTATGTAAAATATACATATAAGCATTCTAACTTTGCCGTTTTAATAAACCCCAGGCATTTACCCTCTATCAATTGAATGGACCACTTTAGGAAGCCAAAATATTTAAATCCAATAAGTCAACATGACACCAGCAAATAATTTATCTTTCCTCCCTTGATGTTTCTAATGTTTTGAGAAAGTGCATAATTGGAAGGAAAGTCCATTCTTGGTGGTATATTAAGGTATACAATGCTTCCTCATTGGCTCCCTTTATGCAGCTTCTCCTCTACTCTTCCTATTATTTCCTTGATTTTCTACTTTCAACCGAATATCTGTTTTCTCCTGAATATATTCATAAGAATTTTAAGTAACTATTGTAGGACTAACCCTATATGATTTCCCCAAAATGAGCCTTATCTAAGCACACTTCCAAAGTCTCCAATTAGTTGGACTAACATATGCTGTGAAGTAGACTAGGTCAGCAGAAGAGGCTGGCTTAAGGTACTAAGATTGCAAGGTCCAACAAGCTATATATTTATCCAAAATCAATTTAGCAAATAAAGGTAATGGTATAAATGTGGAGAGCCTTTTTGAGAAACTGACTAATCTATTTTTCTTTTTTTTTTTTTTGAGACAGAGTCTCACTCCATTGCCTGGGCTAGAGTGCCATGGCATCAGCCTAGCTCACAGCAACCTCAAACTCCTGGGCTCAAGCGATCCTCCTGCCTCAGCCTCCCAAGTAGCTGGGACTACAGGCATGCACCACCATGCCCAGCTAATTTTTTTCTATATATTTTGAGTTGGTCAATTGATTTCTTTCTATTTTTAGTAGAGACGGGGTGTCCGTCTTGCTCAGGCTGGTTTCGAACTCCTCACCTTGAGCAATCCTCCCGCCTCAGCCTCCCAGAGTACTAGGATTACAGGTGCAAGGCGCCCAGCCCTGACTAATCTATTTTTATCCTGACCTTGGCCAAATTATTTTTAATGCTACATGCATACAAACCCCTAGCAAAGCCAGCAACTGGTGGAAGAATAAAAGGTTAAGCCAGATCTTCCTAATTAAAGACAATTTTAATTCTACCAGGGCATGCAGTAACCCTCCAGGGATGCTTGTAGTTACACTCATTTCAAGCAGCTTCTCTGGTCATTCACTGCCTTCACCTTAAGACAATAACTAGGCATAATTCTATAATCATTTTTATTAAATTTTCATACCATTTTATTTTGTTTTTATTTGTACTAGTTAAGGAAGATAAATATTCATACCCTACTGCACACTCACTATATATTGAGTGTTGAGGTTTTTTTTTCCTATATAATGGAATAAAGTACTTGAGTCAGCTCACTAACAAAGGTCTAGAGAAATACTAAATAATGCCTAAATGAGAACTCAGCTCTGTAGTCTACACAACGGTCCCCTACTGCCTATTTTTCAGATTTCAGAATCCAGGATTCTTTTTAAGATGTTATGGAATTGCTGAGGACTGGTCTTGGAACTTAACTAGTTGCAGTGTTCTGTTCTTAATCCAGGGACACAGACTGACTCATATGTAACATTTTTAAAGCTGCTGCTCTATAATGTGCATCCCTCATAAAACCTTAATCACAATAAATTTAGTTAAATCCTTTAAAACCAGACTGCACTGGCTTCACAGAACAAGTCTGGCTGCTCAGCTTCAATTCCCTGTAGAGAAGAGAGAAGCACTACTCTATTATGAAACCAGCTTGCCTAATCAAATTCCCTTTCAGAGAAAGAGGTCAAGGAGAATAACTGGCTGTGCCATTTTTCAATTCTTCCTTCCAAGAAATGACTGTGATTGACAGATGCTATTTCTTTGAGATCCAGTGGCCTACTGCCAAGATTAACTAATTGTTCCTTGGTTAAAAGAAAGATACCACATCTACCAAGCCACATGACTCTCCCTAATCATAATCATACTTTACATTAGTTAAGTTTTATAATTTTCAAAGCTGACACATACACACTCAAAATACCCCATTGGGAAGGTAGAACAGATAATATCTTCATTTTACAGTCTGAGAAACTGCAACAAAGGCAATGTATGACTTCTCCAAGGTACGCATGTTAACAGTGGATCCAAACTCTTCCTCATGCTGTTATAATTTATAGTCCTATGATTTTCTATATATCACATATCTTTGTAATCTCCTTAGTATGTCTACTAATCTCATTATCTGCCCATGTTACTGAAATATTTACTAATAGAAAATAGCCTTTTCAGATGATCAGCTATAGTGTTGTGGTGGCTATAGAGTCATGTGGTGTGGTAGAAAGAGGGGTAGAGATTGAGATGGGTTCAAATCACACTCCTGCCACTTATGGCGTGCGACTTAGGGTACGTTGATAACTAGTCTCAATTTCTTTTTCAGTAAAATTCATACACCATTTACCTCACAGAACTCTAAAAATAAATGAGTTAACACACGTCAAGTACCTAGTACATAAAAGGTACTCAAGTATTAATTTCCTTCACTGGAACGGTCCTGAACAGATGACCAACCTCTAGAGACAGTCTAACTAATCTGATTTCGATGATTCCTAAAAGTTAAGGAATAAGGATTAGGGAAATTAAAGCACTAACACTTTCCTGGCACTTCCCTCAGACACGTGGGATTTTTTGGCTGTCAGTCTAAAGAGCAGCTTTTAGAAATGCAGTCAAACCAATTAAGAAAAAAATAGGAAAAAGGCAAATGCGTCCAAATAAATAACATTTATCATGGGCACACAAAGTAATTGTTCTAGCAACCAAACATATATTTGAATGCCAGCTAGAATATAACATTCAGTCTCCCAATAAAGAAGAGCTGAATTAATATTACTTTTCTTACAAAGTGACTGGTTAGATCCATACAAAGATAAATGATATTAACGTTAATCTAAACAATCCTTCTCAATTACTACCAAACAAGCCAAAGAGAATATAGCACTCTTCACAACCAATAAATGAAAAATCACATTGATTATGAAATAAGTTCCTAAAAGTGAATTAATAGCCTCTAAACTAATTAGTTTAGAACAAATCACATCTGAATCTTAATCTCAATACCATATATAAATTCACATTAAGCCGCCTCTTTCCTGGAATAATATATATTTCAACAGATATTAAAGAGATAATTGTTGTAAATATTTGAACGACTTGAACATTTTAGGTCCTTGACCTTTAAAACTTATATTAGTTGCTGCCGTTTTCATGATTTTTCTGTTTGAAAAAGTATATATTGGGTTCCCTCAGATAAACTTTAATCTGTGGTTACAATCAATTCATGGCTTCTACTAGAACAGTTTTAAGGCCATATCCATACTCTGGTATTAGTTGAAGTGGTACACATATATCTGCATATAACTTTTATGTGCTTTAAGAGTATTTTTAACCCCTCAGTCTTGGGAAACCAGCAAAATATTACTTATTATAATAAGTGTAGCATTATTATTTCTTGGCTTCCTTATTTAAAAATTCCTTTTCCTCAACCGTTAAAACTGAGCTTTCCAACACTATAGGTTGAAAGACACAAAGAAAAAAATGCTACTTTATTAGCCCAGCATGGTGGCATAGGCCTGTAGTACCAGCTACTCCAGAGACTGATGGAGATCACTTAAGCCCAAGAGTTCGAGGTTGCAGTGAGCTGTGATCGTGCCACTGCACTCCAGCCTGGGCAACAAAGTAAGACCCTATAAAAAAAAAAAGGTACTTTATGTTTTTACTATATCAATTTGAAGAAGAGTGGTTAAGCAATATGTTTTTAAGAGTAATGTTTTTCTCAACCTAAAAGTTGTAAAACTGTGTTCCAAATAATTTACTCCTAATATTTAAGGACCTTTTAATGCATAAATTAACTTAGATACAAAGTTTTTCCTATTAATGTCACTTTCATTCTCATGTTACATTCAATTTTATTGAGTGGGAGAGAAAGGAGTGACATATAGCCCTAGTCAGGAAGTAATTTTTGACAACAGAAGGCTCTATTATATATGTTATAGCTACAGCTGTGACAATTACTGATTAATATAGTGTTTTATCCATGCATGAATTCACAATAATAAAGGAAGCTAAGATAGATGCAGAAACTATTAATAGGATGACTGCTTGCTTCTTCAGGGCTCATATATAAGAATCTATGAACTTATTAGTAACCAAACAAAAAAAATTAATTACCTAATCAAAGGGAAAGTAATGTTAAGCAAGTTATATTACAAGCAAGTATTCCTACCTAAAATGTTTACGATTTGCTAATTCTATGAATTCTAAATTTTTTACAATAAGACAAAGGACAGTAAGAACTTATTTTTCAATATTTCATAATTGTTTGCCTTAATATTACCTATGAAATGATGACCTGGGGAAAAAATTAGTCCTTTTTGGGAAATAAAGTTCCATTAAAAAAATAATTGGCTTAGCCACATTTATCTGTCATTATAAAATGACAGCTTTTCAGCCAGGTGCAGTGGCTCACACCTGTAATCCCAGCACTTCGGGAGGCTGAGGCAGGAGAATCACTTGAGGCCAAGAGCTTGAGACCAGCATTGGCAACACAGTGAGACCCTGTCTCTAGAATAAAATTAAAAAATTAGCCAGGCATGGTGGTATGTGCTTGTAGTCCCAATTGTACCACTGCACTCCAGCCTGGGTAACAGAGTGAGATCCTGTCTCTATTTAAAAAAATAAATACATAAATAAAATGACAGATTTTGTGACACTAACTTTTATTACTCACATGACTATAAAATTCTTTTATGAACACCACCCCATCCTGAAAAAAAAACAGTCTATGATAGTCACTAAAGGTAATTTAACAGCTGAGGCTGTGGAGAAAGAACACATGATTTGAGTCCTAGTGCTAACATTCACTGGTTGTGTGACCTGGGGCAAGTTACTTAATGCCTGTATCTCAATTACTTCATCTATAAAATGCAGATGATGATAATGATAATAATCCTACCAACTTTATATGGTTGTGGTATGAATAAATGTTCTGCATAATCCACGTAAAAGTGTTCAGAACAGTGCCCAGCATATTGTGGGCACTTAAGGTTAGTTTTGCTTTACTTTCTTGCAAAACTTTTTTTTGGGGGAGGGTTATAAGATAAATGGATGAATTCATGGGAAATATGTCTTTCATAAAAATATTCTTTGCCATTTATATTAAAAGAGAAAAGAACCTGAGGGAGGGAAAAGGCTTTTAAATGTTCGTTATGTTATAGGAGAAAAAGTAAAAATAAGGACTCTGACTTACTCCTTTGGACAAAAATACAATACAAAGATCCACTGGAAACAACAGTATAAACAATGTCTGTCAATAAATAGCAATTAAATAACATTCATCTTTTTCTTTCACATTCATTCAGAATACTTTTCACTGTCATATTGCTTTTTATTAGATCAAGCAGGAAAACCATACTTGACCTTGTTCCTCCGTCATGCCTCCAAAATGAACTCATATTTTTAAAATGCTGCTCAAAATATCAATTCATTCATTTGACGTTTATTGAAAGCCATGCACTAGGCAACAGGAATACAAAGGTGACTGAGCCATGTCTGGATCTTCAACCTTAGTTTATTAGAAGAAATAAATATGTAAAATTATTAGATAAGGAATAAAGTATAATAATAACAGCAATGGATTAAAACATATTAAAAAAATGTTTAAATCCAGAAATTCATAATGATACCAAAAACTACCCCCCCCCAATCAATGCCTATTTGGTCACCACTGGAGAATGCCAGTGTACTAATTCATTATTTTGAAAATTGGTAAATAAGGGGAAAGAATAAAACATTCATCCTGACTTTCCTATATGAACTACATTGCTGAGTAATCAAATAGTAGATAGGGGGACGTTTCTCTTTATAGAAGTATTCCAGCTGATAAATGAAGAAAAAAATGACAGAATTGGAATTTTGCAGCCTTTGATGATCTAATGAATCTATATAAAATCATAAAAAGGTATTGATATCACAAAAAAAGAGAAAAGCAAACATTATGTGCCTCCTGATGGAAGTACCTAACACCACTCATGAAGAAGTCTGAGCAAACTTCTAAATATAAATACCAATTTACAGGAAATGCACAGGACAGAAGAACATGATAAAAGGCACTATAGAGATATAATCAGCAAAATTCAGCTTCAGAGAAACTCTGTAAGACAAATGCTTTGATTTCAACATCAAAAAATTGCAAGAGAAAAGGGAGGGGGGAGAGAGGGGAGGAAGAGTGTTAAGAGACAGATCAACCAACTGCACTACATGAAATACATTTGCATCCTGATTCAAACACACTAAAAATATATACATTTTAAAATAACACAATCAGGGAAATGTGAACACTGGTTTTGATGCTATTAAAGAATTACTGTTAATTTTTTAGTGTGATTATGAAACTGAGTATTTAAAGTCCTTATATTTTAGAGAAGTACAGTGATATGTTTACAAATGAAATTATAAAATTCTTGAATTTACATCAAATAATCCAGGGAGTGAGTGGAGTGGATAAGGGCATATATATGAAACAAGTGGCCATGAATTCACAATTGTTAAAAGTGGGTAACAGGGCACATGGTTGATGTTTTCTATTATAAAAACATTTAAAAAGAAACAGTTCAGATCAAAATGATGGTGATTGGGGGCTCTACATAGAGCACGCAACCTGAGTATTACAAGTATTAGTTATAATTATTAAAACAAATAACCTTAGGGGTCAGATTAGAGAGCCCCTTAGGTACTTTTCAAATCTGAAAGTCTAAATTTCTATGATTAGATTATCTTTAAAGGTCATTGTTGCCTCTAAAATTCTTTGGTTTTTCTTTCCCAAGGATCTGGCTCAATTTTCCTCTCCCACTGGTTAGCAAAGGCCTACAAAAACAGTGAACCACTACTACTTTTAAAAAGCACATGAACTGGGACTACCTCCCAGTTCAGTGCTTGGAAGTTTCAGCTATACCACCCACTTCAATTCTGGAGTCTGGATGATATACTGCTTAATTAGGTTAAACAGCCAGTACTGATTAAATACATGGAAAAATCTGCTGTACCTAACAGTGATAACTTTTGTGTTTCTCTTTTCCCACACATAAAGTTTGGGAACAGTGGTCTCAAACTGTAGTCCAGAATCCCTTGGAGGTATCCTTTCAGGGGGTGCTTGAGGTCAAAAGTATTTTCATGATATTAATAATACTAAAATGAGGGCTAGGCTTGGTGGTTCACGCCTGTAATCCCAGCACCCTGGGATGCTGAGGTGCAAAAATCTCTTGAGGCCAGGAGTTTGAGACCAGCCTGAGCCACATAGGGAGACCTCGTCTTTACAAAAAAAATAAATTAAATTAAGTGATATTTTCCCTTTTACTTTCATCATCTCATAAGTGCACAGTAGAGTTTTCCAGAGCATATATGCTATGTTGCAATGCACCAAATTGAATGCAAAAGCAGAAATGAGAATCCAGATGTTTTTTATAAAGCCAGGTATTGAAGAGATTTGCAAAAATATACAATGTCTTTCTTCCCATTAAATGTTTTCTTGTTTGGAAAAATAGTTATTAATATTTTTCATGAAAATGTTATTTATGTTAAATGTAATGGGTTTATTATTTTCAATAATATATTTTTTAAATTTCTCAGTTTTAAATAATACATAGTGTATTTATAGTTATTTTAAACCAATCAATCAATAAATATTTTTAAGGTCTCAGGCTTAATTTCTAATATGGCAAATAATAACAGATATGATCCACATAGACAAAGCCCTTTGGGATTCTCAATTTTTATGAGTGTAAAGGGGTCCTAAGAGCAAAGTTTGAAAATTACTGCTCTAAAACATGTAGAATTCTGATTATGTCTATCACTATATCATCTCACATTACCATTACATTTTTATTGTGTAGCCTCAATTCTTTCTTTTCATTATATTGTGTAGCCCTCAAGTCTTTCATTTTCAACCTCCAAAGAAGAACACTGTGATCTAAAATAGTTGGTTTGGTAAACCTAAAATTTATTTTTGATGTGGGTAGGGCATGGGGAGGTGGTCCTGGTTTAAAAGAGAATAGAAGATTACTGCTCAGAACTCTAAAAAGAACTTTAATCACATATATTCTATAGGGTCAGGAAGAACAGTTTCCTCTGCAGGGAACTTAGTTGGCACTAAGTCCCAGGACCTAAGTTCTTCTTTTGTGATCTTTTTTCCTTTTCATTAAAACTTGCCAAAACTGGACTACAGTCCTCAATCCCTTGACACCATGAGAAGAATCTGACAAAACAATCCTTCCTGGTCTGGGTAGGAGAAGCTGGTCATCTCAGGACACAGCTGTTCCTTTCATTGCTTGGTGGATTTTCCATCAGAAAATCTCTATGCTCTGATCCTTGCCCAATTCTTCTAATAAAAACTTGAAGTTTAAATCAGTTCGGCAAACTTGGGTGAACTCTTGCAGAAATGACTCTGGGAGGCCTCAGATGGGAGAAGAAGAAAAGAATACAGCTCTAACCATTGCCAATGGCAGCTGTGAATAAATCCATACATCCATATATCACGGAGGTTACATACATAAACACATCAGGGAGGCCAGAGATGAGAGAGAAAGAAAAGACTGTAGCTCAGCTGATACACATATACACATGCTAACAACTAGAGCTGGCTGTCCCAACCTCATTAACCCCAGAGCAGCCGTAGACTCTTCTTCTGTATCATGCCTTCAAACTTTTTTATATCCCAAGACATTTTAACTAGATTTAACCTTTGTAAGAATATTGTAAATCTTGGCACGGTGGCTCACACCTGTAATTCTAGCATTTTGGGAGGCTGAGGTGAGAGGATCACATGAGGCCAGGATTTTGAGACCAGCCTGAGCAAGAAAGAGACCCCATCTCTACCAAAAGATAGAGGTGGTGTGTGCCTATAGTCCCAGCTACTCTGGAAGCTGAGGCAGGAGGTTCACTTGAGCCTAGCAGTTAGAACTTTTCCTTTTTTTTTTTTTCAATTGTTTACTTTCTTTTTTACAGACTTTCCATGCTTTTTCTCTGAAGAGCCCAGCAGTTAGAGTTTACGGTGAACTATGCCACTGCACTCCAGCCTGGGTGACAGAGTGAGAACTTGTCTCAAAAAAACAAAACAAAACAAAAAAACAAAACAAAATTGTAGCAGAAATTTGAAATTTGCTCACCTTCCTAGGGCTTTAATTCTATAAATTGGTACAGTAAAAAACTGGACTATTCCGGTTTGCCAAAAATAAAGCTCCAGAAACTAGTGATTTATATATTCTGTATCTTGATAAACTTTTCTAATTTGGAAAAAAAAATTATTTTTAAAAAAGTTCCATTCCCACTCCTTTTTTTTTTTAGACAGGGTCTTGCTATGTTGCCCAGTTAGATCTTAAACTCCTAGCCTCAAGCAATCCTCCCACCTCAGCCTCCCAAAGTACTAGAATTATAGGTGTGAGCCACCATGCCCCACCCCCACTCATTTTTAATGAATCAACAATTGCATATTAAACAAACAGAAAAAAAAGAAAGCAAAAGTGAAAAGTTACAAGCTAGAATGCTCCCAGGGGATTCCTTGTCCATACTCTGCCAAAGTTGAAAATCATTGTCTCAGAATGGCCCCCAAAACAACTATTAGAAGCTTTTTCCATTCCACCTAGAGGTCAAATTTTCCCATTCATCACTCTTGTCAGATGACCTTACTCCTGAAGACTCCCAAACTCCTTCATCTTAACTATAAAATCACTCTCTGCTCACAATCAACCCCAAACTCATATCTTTCTTTTCTTTATTACTTCCACCAACAGAATTTAAGACTTTATCACTTCCTTTAATTTATTCTGCTAGAACAGAGTCTCCCTACCCCAGGAAATCTTGGAAATCAATTATTTATAATAAAATAGTACTCAAATTATTCATTAACTAGGCTAAAGAACAGTACTTTCTTTTTTTTAAAAAAATGACTAAATTGTAGAAGGGTTTTAGATATTATAATTTTTTAAATATTTGGATCTTGATTTTGTTTTTTGAAGCCTCAGGATATAAAAAGTTTCTTTATTCTATTCCTGGGATGTTTCTTCCCTGAAGTCACAAGATCAAATCAAACCAGATAGGTGGACTGGTTTTAAATTTAAAAATTGACCACCTGATGCTATTTGGAAGTTAATATGAAACAAGATAGTGATGCTGAGTTCAGATCCCAGGGCCTGTAGTACAATAAGTACTGTATTGTTCTATTCACATAATCATAGAACCTTTTTGATTTATAGATAAAAATATAGTCTCTCAAAATGACCAAAGAAAAGAAGGTAAAATTTAATTCAAGTCTAGAAAATTCAATCAGTACCTTACCTTTGACAAATACATCCATATTTGGTGTATGTGTTTATCGTGAAACATTTTAAGCACATAAAAAATATTTCCATTTCTAACCAATATGGAATAACAAGTATAGGATTTATCTACCTACCTGAAACAAACATAAAAAGCAGACAAAATATATGAAACAACAGTTTTAAAGACACTGCACATCAGGCAATAAAGGAGAGTAATCCCTGAGTGACAGGAAACAAGTGAAGTGAGCTCTGTGAATGCCTCAGCTTACTGCCTTGAGAACACTTCTAGGGTACAGCTCAGGAAGGGAGAACCAAGGTAGAAACCAGGGGACCCATCTTAGTTGAGAATATAGAGCTGAGAGTCTACAGAGACCATGGTAGAAAGAGTATGCAGGACAGAGTATAGAGAAGAAGGAGCTATACACTGGGAGCACCTGGAGCTCTGCAGTGGGTACCCTTTAAGCATTCAGTGGAGTAAATGACCAACAAGTACATGTAGGAACTATTCAGAGGATCAGAGTGAACACTAACTGGCACTCTAACAGAACAGGAATAATGCCTGTTCCCACCAGCCAGAATGGAAAACTCCAAATTTACAGGGCACAAGGTAGAATATTCCAAACAGGGGTGGGCAACCTGTGGGCTTAAGGCCACATGTGGCCTTCTAAGTCCTTAAGTGTGGCCTTTTGACTGAATCCAAATTTTACAGAACAAATCCTTTTATTAAAATGGTCACAGCAGAAAAAGATGAAGCTTTTCTTGCTTCCTTTGGTGCTTAAAAAAGAACAATCTGGAAATCAAAACTATCCTAGATGGAAAATTGCCCTTTCAGACACCGTGTTTGGCAAAAAAAAAAAAAAAAAGTAAAAGAAAAACAGAAAAAAAAAGAAAAGAAAACTGCCCTGATCCCACTTAAGGAAATGATCAAACTGTATCAATAACTTAACACAGGACAAAGGTCTTTTTAAAAAAAAAAAATCCAGTAAGTAACAAGGTAAAATTCACAGTGTTTAGAATCTAAGCAAATTTATCAGACATGCAAAGAAGTGAGAAAATATGACCCATAAAGAGGAGAAAAATCAACCAGCTAAAACCAACACAGAACTGACACAAATGTTAGAATTAGGAGACAACAGCATTAAAATAGTTATTATACCTGTATTCCATATTTAAAAAGCTAAGTAGAAACATGGGAGATAATAAGGCCTAAATCAAACTTCTAGAGATAAAAACTATAATATAATGTCTAAGATGAAAGACACACTAGATGGGATTAACGGCAGATTGGAGAAAACAGAGTAAGAGATGAATGAATTTGAAGACACAAAAATAGAAACTATCCAAAATGAACCAGAGAGAAAAAAGAATAAAAAGGTAATCAGTGAGTTTCTGGGAACACTTTAAGCAGTCTAATACACATTATCAGAATTTCTTTAAGAAGAGAGAGGAGAGACAGAAAAATAGTTAAAGAAATAATGTTTTGTGACTAGCATGGACAAAATAGTAAGACCTCATCTCTACAAAGAATTAAAATATTAGCTGGGCACAGTGGCGCACGCCTGCAGGCCTAGCTACACAGGAAGCTCAGGTGGGAGGATTGCTTGAGCCCAGTAGTTCAAGGTTGCAATGAGCTATGATCAGACCACTGTGCTCCAGCCTGGGAAACAAAGCAAGACCTTGTTTCCTTAAAAAAAAGAAGATCAGGCCGGGCGCTGTGGCTCACGCCTGTAATCCTAGCTCTTGGGAGGCCCAGGCGGGAGGATTGCTCAAGGTCAGGAGTTCAAAACCAGCCTGAGCAAGAGCGAGACCCCGTCTCTACTATAAATAGAAAGAAATTAATTGGCCAACTAATATATATAGAAAAAATTAGCCGGGCATGGTGGCGCATGCCTGTAGTCCCAGCTACCCCGGAGGCTGAGGCAGAAGGATCGCTCGAGCCCAGGAGTGTGAGGTTGCTGTGCGCTAGGCTGACGCCACGGCACTCACTCTAGCCTGGGCAACAAAGCGAGATTCTGTCTCAAAAAAAAAAAAAACAAAATCAATTAATTTTAAAAAATTTTTAATAAAAAAATGACCAAATTTTTCCAAATTTGATCAAAATGAACTCATAGACCCAAGATGCTCAATGAACCCCAAGAAAAAGCTCAAGAAAAACACCAATAACAGAAATTGTTTTCAGGTGTATATGAAAAACTTACCAATATAAACCATATTCTGGGCCATAAATTAAGCCTCAAAATATTTTTTAAGAGACAAGGTCTCATTTTGTTGCCCAGGCTGGAGCACAGTGGCACAATCAAGTGATCCTCCTGCCTCAACCTCCTGAGGTTAGAAATACAGGCACGGACCAATACATCTGGCTTTTCTTATTTTTTGTTTGTAGAGATAGGATATTGCTATGTTGGTCAGGCTGGTCTTGAACTCCTGGCTTCAACCAATCTTCCTACCTTGGCCTCCCCAAGTGCTGCGATTATAGGCATGACCCACCATGCCCAGCCAAGCCTCAATAAATTTAAAAGAATTCAAGTCATATAAAATATGTTCTCTAATCATAATAGAATTACACTAGGAATCAATAAAAGAAAAATATCTGCAAACCCCCTAAATATTAGGAAACTAAATAATACACACCTAAGTAACTCATAGGTCAAAGAAATCAAAAGGGAGATTAGAAAGTATTTTGAACTGAATGAAAAGGAAAACATACCAAAATTTGTGGAATGTTGCCAACGCAGCACTGAAGAAGGAAATTTATAACACTAAACATTTCTATTAAAAAGAAGGTCTCAAATAAAAGACTTCAGCTTCCACTTTAAGAATCTAGAAAAAAGCGAATGAAACCCAAAGTAAGCAGAAGAAAGAAAGTAATAAAGATCAGAATGGAAATCTATATAAACTGTTCCAGAATAGTAAAAAGAAAAAATATTTTCCAACCTACTCTGTCAGCATTATCCTAATGCTAAAACCTTGCAAAGATGTAACAAAACAACTGCATACCAATAATTCTCATAACCACAGATAAAAAAATCTTTAAAATTTTAGCAAATCAAGTATAGCAATATATAAAAAGAATAATACAGCACGATTAATCCTAAGAATGCAAATCCTAAGAATTTATCCTAAGAATGCAAGGTTGATTTAACATTTGAAAATGAATCAATAATTTTCACCATGTTAACAAACTAAAAAAGAAAAATCATATGATCATTTCAATAGATAAAGAAAAGGCACTAGACAAAATCCACCAGATACTTCTGATAAAAACTGTAAGAAAACTAGGAACACAAGAAAACTTTCTCAAATTGATAAAGGGACTCTAGGCAAAAACAACTATTAATAACATCATAATGGTGTCTGCTCTCACCAGTTCTATTCAACATTGCATGGGATGCTCTAAACAGTGTAATAAAACAAGAAAAGAACTTAAAAGGCATCTAGATTAGAAAAGGAGAAGCAAAACTGTCTTTACTCACACATATGACTGTCTCAGTTGAAAATCCAATGGAATCTACAAAGAAGCTACTAGAACTAACGTAAGAATTTAGCAAATTTAAAGAATACAAGATCAATTTATTAAATCAGCTGGTATTTCTATATACTAGCAAAGAGTAAATTTACAGAAATTTAATATTGCAATATTAAAATTTAAAAATACCATTTATTGAAAGGTTGCTAGAGAAAAAATAAGTAAATAAAATAAAAATATCATTTATAATATCAAAAATATGAAATACTTAGTGATAAATTGGATAAAAGATGTGCAAGAACTATACATTGAAAACTATCAAACACTTCTGAAAGAAATTAAAGACATCTATAATAATGTAGAGATATGTCATTCATGGCCAAAAAATTCAATATTATTAAGCTATCAATTCTCCACAAATGCAGATTCAACACAATTCCAATAAAAATTCCAGAAGCTTTGTTGCAGAATCTGACACACTGATTCTAAAATTCACATGGAAATGTAAAGGACCCAGAATAGCCAAAACAACTTTGAAAAAGAAAAGCAAAGTTGGAGGACTAACACTACTAGTTTTTAATACTTATATAAAAACTGCAGCTATCAAAATAGTGTGGTAGTGGTATCAAGTTAGACGAACAGATAATGGAACAGAATAGAGAGTCCAGAAACAAATCTACACATCTGTAGACAACTAATTTTCAACAAAGGTGCAAGGGCAGTTCAGGGGAGAAAGGATAGTCTGATAGTCTTTTCAACAAAAGATGCTGCAACAATTAGACATAGATAGATATGCACAAGAAAGAAAAAAGAATAAGAACCTCAATACAATCTTCACACCATATACAAAAATTAACTCAAAATGGGCCAGTGATTTAAACATAAAACCCAAAATTATAAAGCTTCTAGAACTAAACACAGAGAAAACCTTTGTAACCTTGGATTGGACAAAGATTTCTTAGATATGACACCAAAAATACAAACCATAAAAGAGCAAATTGATAAATTGGACTTCATCAAAATGAAAAGCTTTTGCTCTTCTAATTCCTGGCCTCAAGCAATCTTCCTGCCTTGGCCTCCAAAGTGCTGGGATTACAGGCATGAGACACCAGACCTGGTCAGCTTTTGCTTTTCAAAAGATAATGTGGGCCGGGCGTGGTGGCTCACGCCTGTAATCCTAGCACTTTGGGAGGCCGAGGCGGGCGGATTGCTCAAGGTCAGGAGTTCGAAACCAGCCTGAGCGAGACCCCGTCTCTACCAAAAATAGAAATAAATTAATTGACCAACTAAAAAATATATATACAAAAAATTAGCCGGGCATGGTGGCGCATGCCTGTAGTCCCAGCTACTCGGGAGGCTGAGGCAGTAGGATCGCTGAGCCCCGGAGATTGAGGTTGCTGTGAGCCAGGCTGACGCCACGGCACTCACTCTAGCCTGGGCAACAAAGTGAGACTCTGTCTCAAAAAAAAAAAAAAAAAAAAGATAATGTGAAGAGAAAAGAAAAACGAGTCACAGACTGGGAGGAACTATTTGCAAATCACACATCTGATAAAAGACTTATATCCAGAGGATATTAAAAATTCTCAGCCGGGCGCGGTGGCTCACGCCTGTAATCCTAGCACTTTGGGAGGCTGAGGCGGGCGGATTGCTCAAGGTCAGGAGTTCGAAACCAGCCTGAGCAAGAGCGAGACCCCGTCTCTACTATAAATAGAAAGAAATTAATTGGCCAACTAATACATATATATAAAAAAATTAGCCGGGCATGGTGGCGCATGCCTGTAGTCCCAGCTACTCGGGAGGCTGAGGCAGCAGGATTGCTTGAGCCCAGGAGTTTGAGGTTGCTGTGAGCTAGGCTGACGCCACGGCACTCACTCTAGCCTGGGCAACAAGCGAGACTCTGTCTCAAAAAAAAAAAAAAAAAAATCTCAAAACTTAACAATTAGAAAATAAACAATCTGATTAAAAATGGTCAAAAGATTTGAACAGATACTTTCCCACAGTAAACATACAAATGACAAAAAAAAAAAAATGAAAAGATGTTCAGCCTTAATCATTAAAGAAAAGGAAATTAAAACCACAATGAAATACTATTCTACACTTACTAGAATGGCTATATAGAATGGCTAAAAATGGATTGATAATAAGAATGGACTGACCATACCAAATGCTGATGGGGACGTGGAGAAACTCAAGATGGTAATGTAAAATGGCAAAACCACTTTGGAAAACAGGCAGTTCTTAAAAGTTATACCTACACTCATATGATCCAACTATATATATCTATATACTACTAGATATCTGACAATGAGGAATGAAAACATATGTCTACAAATGTTCATAGCAGCATTATTTATAATAACCCCAAACTGGAAATAACCCAAATGTCTGCCAAAAGGTGAATTGATAAACAAAATGTGGTCTAGACAAACAATAGACTACTACTAAGCAATAAAAAGGATGAACCTTTGATCACTCAGCATAGATGAATCTCAAAATAACAATGTTAAGTGGAAGAAGCCAGAATTGCTCTGTTCTCCCACCCCAAAAAAGAGTATATACTGCATGATTCTATTTATGTAAATGTCTAGAAAATGCAAAGTCATTTATTATTATATAAAGCAGATCATTGATTACCTAGGGATATGGTTGGGTGGTAGAAAAGGGGGAGGAGACATTTAGAGGTGATGAATATGTTCTTTATCTGCATTTTAATGATTGTTTTTCTGGTGTTTTTTTTTTTATTTCAATAGATTTAGGAAGTACAAGTGTTTTTTATTACACAGATAAATTATATAATGGTGAATGTAATGATAGTTTCATGGTTATATATATGTCAAAACTTCCCAAATTGTATAATTCAAATATGTGCAGTTTTCTATATGTTAATTATACCTTTATATTATAAACTTTTTAAAATTCCATCTGTGCCTGCCTTTCTATTGGGTAGACTTTTACTTACTAATTCAATATATTTAATGATTATATGTCTCTTCATGTTTTTATTCCTTTTTGAGTCAATTTTGGTAAATTATATATATTTTTCACAAAGTTATTCTTCTAAGTTCTCCAATTTAGCTACACACATTTTGTCAATAGTGTGTTTGTTATTTCATAACATATGCTGTATCTGTAGATAGGTCTGCTTGTTCAAACCTAGTAGTATTTGTATCTTCCTTCTCTGGTTTCTGATTAATCTTTCCAGAGGGTTTTCTATTTTAATAGTTTTTCTCAGAAAATCAACTTTTGGTTTTGTTGACCCCATTATATCTTTGTTTTCAATTTCATTAAGTTCTGCTCTTATTTTTATTATTCCTTCCTTCTACTTTCCTTGTTTGTCTGTTTATTCTTAGAGACAGGGTCTTGTTTTGTCCCCCAGGCTGGAGTGCAATGGCACAATCATAGCTCATTATAACCTCAAACTCCTGGATTCAAGGGATCCATTTGCCTCAGCCTCTCAAAGAAGTTAGGACTGTAGGCGCATGCCACCACGCCTGTATATTTTTTCCCCATTGTAGAAATGGGGTCTCATTATGCTGCCCAGGTTGGTCTCAAACTCCTGGCCTCAAGCAATCCTCCTGCCTCACCCACCCAAAGTGCTGGGATTACAGGCATGAGCTACCATGCTTGGCCAGAAGTATGCTTTTATTTTATTTTTTTATTTGTTTGTTTGTTTTTGAGACAGAGTCTCACTCTGTTGCCCAGGCTAGAGTGCTGTGGCGTCAGCCTGGCTCACAGCAACCTCAAACTCCTGAGCTCAAGCGATCCTGCCTCTGCCTCCCGAGTAGCTGAAACTACAGACATGCGCCACCATGCCTGGCTAATTTTTTTCCATATATTTTTAGTTGGCCAATTAATTTCTTTCTATTTTTAGTAGAGACAGGGTCTCACTCTTGCTCAGGTTGGTCTCGAACTCCTGACCTCATGCAATCCACCCACTTCAGCCTCCCAGAGTATTGGGATTACAGGTGTGAGCCACCACACCCAGCCAGAGGTATGCTTTTAAATTTATAAATATATAAAGTTATTTTGGTTATCTTCTTGTTCAATTTTAATCTAAGCTGAATTGAGTAAGAGAACATAGTCTGCATTAATACCCAATCATTGGTTTTGTTGAGATATGTTTTTTAAATTCAGTATGTGTTCAATTTTTTAAAAAACTGCCTAAAAAGACAGTGTATTCTCATCTATTAGGTGCAGGGCTCGGTATATGCCCACCAAATGAAGCGTATTGGTTATTTGCTCAAATCTTCTGTATGTTCTCAAATTTTTTGTCTGTTTAACTTTCAATTACTGAGAAAGATATGTTAAAATTCCCACTTTTATAGATTTATCAATTTATTTCTGTAATTGTATCTAAACACTTTCTTCCTATATTCTATCTATATATTTTATACTCTATCTGTATTATATCTCTATATTTTGAGACCATACTATTGGATGTATAGTGATTATAGCTTCTTTTTTTTCTTTTTGAGACAGAGTTTCACTCTGTTGCCCTGAGGAGAGTGCCATGGTGTCATCCTAGCTCACAGCAACCGCAAACCCCTGGGCTCAAGCGATTCTCCCGCCTCAGCCTTCCAAGTAACTGGGACTACAGGCACACACCACCATGCCCAGCTAATTTTTCTATTTTCAGTAGAGAGAGGGTCTCACTTTTGCTCAGACTGGTCTCTAACTCCTGAGCTCAAGCAATCCTCCCGCCTCAGCCTCCCAGAGTGCTAGGATTACAGGTATGAGCCACCTTACCTGCCCTGGAATTATAGCTTCTTGCTTAATTATTCCTTTTACAATTTTTTTTCTGATGATTTTAAACTCTAATAACAGTTTTTTCCTTCAAATTAATTTTGCCTACTATTAACCTGCTATGCCAGCTTTCTTTTGGAATTGGTTTTTCTATATCTTTACTTCCAATTTCTGTGATTCCTTGTCTTAGGTATATCTCTTATAAACTGCATAGAGCTGGATTATTTTCTATTCAGTCTGACAAAGTTCCAGCTATCTATTGCTACATAAAAAGCTACCCCCAAACTAAGTAATGTTAACAACAGTCATTTTATTATTCTCACAATTCTGTGGGCCAGAAATTCTGGCAGGGCACAGCAGAGACAGTTTGTCTCTGATTCATGATGTCTGGGACCTCAGGTAGGGTAACTTAAATGGATGAAAATGGCCATAAGTTTGGGACCTTGGCTCTTCTCCAGGTGGTGTCTGCTAGGGCTAGACTGGCCAACATGGTTCCTTCCCTCACTCATATGGCTGACAGTTAGTTGACGCTGGCTATTTGCTGGTAGCTCACTAAGGATATCAACCAGTGCCTACATGTGTCCCTCCATCTGGCTTGGGCTCTCACAGCATGGTGGCTGGGTTCTGAGATCAAGTATTCCATGAGAAAGAATTCCAAGAGGCAAAGGCAGAAGCTGAAAGGCTTCCTAGTACCTAGCCTCAGAAGTTCCAGAAAGTCACAATTCTATTGGTTAAGCAAGTCACTAAAGCCAGCCTAGATTCAAAGGGAGGAAGGAAATAGACTCTACCTCTAAATGGCAAGAAGGAAAAAACTGATGGTGGCCACTTTAGAGACAAGCTACCACAGACCACCCCTTGGCCCCAACAAATCCCTCCCACATGCAAAATACACTCACCCTCTCCTAAGACCTTCAAAAGTCTCATCTCATTATGGCATCAGCTTGATGTCCAGAATCTCGATATCTAAATCAGGGTCCAGGTGTGGCTGAAGCTCCTCAGATGCAGTTCCTCAGGTACAGCTACTGGAGTATAGCTCCTCTTGATCTGAATTAAAGAGACAAATTATCTGCTCCCACACACCCAACATACAAACATACAATAGTGAAACTGACTCAGGATAACCACAATAAACACTCCACACTCCCATTCAAAATGTGAGGAGAAGGGAAGGAACAGGAGACACATAGTAGTTACTAGCCCATAAGAACTCTGAAATTTAATCAGATATGCCAACAGTTCCTCCATTACAGACAAATCCTACTCACTAAGAATGATTCTCTATAACCCTTGGTTCCACTCTCTGAGCTATCCCCCCTTTTACATAAGAGATGGTTAGTGTCTGTAATGGAGTAGACTTCCCAGCCTGCTTCCTGCCTGTAGATGATTCAAAGTCCAAAGGCCTGTTTTCATTTTCTACTGTCTCTATTCCTTTTAATCCAAGTTGAATGTGCTTCTATTAGTACAATTTCTTTAAAACCTTGTGCATTTCCTATGGATTTTTTTTTTGGGGGGGGGACTGCATCTTACTCTGTCATTCAAGCTGGAATGCACGAATATAGCTTACTGCAGCCTCGAACTCCTGGGCTCAAGCGATCCTCCTGCCTCAGCCTCCAGAGTAGCTAGGACTACAAGTACGTACCACCATGCCCAACTAGAATTCCTGTGATTCTTACTGGGGTTTACTCCAGGAAACAAAACTATACTCACCTTCTCTATCTCAAGTCTTATGTGAGACTACTATAAGCAAACGCCCTTAAGATCTCTAGAAGCCCTCTTTTTTAACAGAGCAGATCTAAGAGGTATTCACTTATGATTTTTAGATTCATTTTATCCAATTTGAAGGTTCTATGAGGCACTGACTTAAATCTTTCTGAGGTCATAGCAAATAGTTTAACAGTTGCATCTTTGAGATCTTTACTTTGAGGCCATGCTTTATTGGTAGCATCTTGCATTTTACCTTTGCTCTGAAGCTATTTCTTTAAAAGTCATTGGCCATCTGAAGCAACTGAGCTTGAGAAAAAGCTTTCTTTTCTTTCTTTCTTTCTTTTTTTTTTTTTTTGAGACAAAGTCTCACTCTGTTGCCCCACCTAGAGTGCAGTGGCATCATCGTAGCTCACAGCAACCTCAAACTCCTAGGCTCAAGCGATCCTCCTGCCTCAGCCTCCCGAGTAGCTGGGACTACAGGCACATGCCATGATGCCTAGCTAATAATTTTCTAACACAACTCTAATTAGGCTAGAAATATTTCCTCTAAGTTCTGCTTTAAAACTTAATAGTTACTTTTTTAGGTCATTTATCTATTTGTACCTTATCATAAGCAGTTATAAAAAGCTAGGTAACACTTTTCAATATTCTGCCTAGAAAGCTCCTTTGATATATAGAATTCATTAGATACATTTTCTACCTTCCATTTTACCACATGTGACAGTGCCAATAAACCTTGTACCACATAAAAAAGGCTCACTATTTTCCCAGCCTCCAGTAACTTTTTTCATTATATTTCAAGCCTTCACTAACAGTCTTCTCCATCTTCAACACACCACTAAATCCCAAAGCCAATGCAGATTTCCAATTTTAGCAGTACCTTATTTCTAGGTACTAAATTGTTTCAGTTACCTATTACTACAAACAAACTTCCCAAAGTTCAGTGGCATAAAACTACAGCCATTTTCTTATTCTCGCAATTCTGAGAGTCAGCAATTCAGACTGGGTACAGCAGAGAAAGCTTGTGCTTCTCCATGACATCTGGGGCCTCAGATAGGGTGGCTCCAATGGTTAAAGATGGCTAGAATGGTTTCATATCTCTGGAGCTTGGACTTTTCTCCATATGATGCCTGCTAGAATGTCCAAGATGATTCCTTCACTCATTTACATGGCTGACAGTCGATGCTGGCTGTTGGCTGGGAGCTCCACTGAGCCTCTCCCTCTGGCTTAGACTTCTCACAGCATGGCAGCTAGGTTCCCAGACTGAGTGTTCCATGGGACAGCATTCCAAAAGAGAATGTTCAAAGAGACCTAGATGGTAGCTGCAAAACTTCTTATGATCTAGACTTGAAGACCCAGAATGCTATTTCTGCCACATTTTACTGGTCAAACAAATTACTAAAGTCAGCCCAGATTCAAGATGAACAGAGGAATAAACTCTATCTCTAGATGGGGGGATGGCATACATGTAGCGGAAAGGAACTAACGTCAGCAATCTTGAAAACATGCTAACACAGACAATCTGTCTTTTAACTCGTAAGTGTAATTCATTTACATGAAGTAGAATTACTAATGTATTTGGATTTCTACTACCTTTTTTAAAAATTTATTTTTTTTAAATATATTTTTAAATATATTTAAATTTATTTCTACTACCTTTTTTTTTTTTTTTTAAATAGATAGGGTCTCACTCTGTGGCCCAGCCTGGAATGCAGTGGTGCCATCAATGCTTACTGCAACCTGGAACTCTTGGGCTCAACTGATTCTCCTGCCTTAGCCTCCTGAGTAGCTGGGAGTACAGGTTTGTGCCACCACACCTGGCTAAGTTTTTTTAGTTTTTGTAGAGACAGAGTCTCGCTGTGTTACTCAGGCTGGTCATTATCTCCTGGTCTTGAGTAATCCTCTCACTTTGGCCTCCAAAAGTGCTAGGATTATAGGCATGAACCACCATGCACAGCCTACTGCTACCACCTTTTATTGCGCTTTCTATTTTTCTATCTTTCCTATGACATTTAATCACATTTTCCTTTCCTGCTTTCTATTAGTTTGAGGAAGTATGCAAAATGTAAACTTAACAAATTGTTATAGAGTAAAACAACCATGTAACTACCACCCAGGTCAAGAATGCCATGTTACCAGCAATCTAGAAACTTTTCCCACCCTACCTTTTTTTTTTTTTTTTTTTGAGACAGAGTCTTGCTTTGTTGCTCAGGCTAGAGTGAGTGCCGTGGCGTCAGCCTAGCTCACAGCAACCTCAAACTCCTGGGCTTAAGCAATCCTACTGCCTCAGCCTCCCGAGTAGCTGGGACTACAGGCACGTGCCACCATGCCCGGCTAATTTTTATATATATATATTAGTTGGCCAATTAATTTCTTTATATTTTTTATAGTAGAGACGGGGTCTCGCTCAGGCTGGTTTTGAACTCCTGATCTTGAGCAATCCGCCTGCCTCGGCCTCCCAGAGTGCTAGGATTACAAGCGTGAGCCACCGCGCCCGGCCCCCACCCTACCTTTTAATCATTATCCCTTACCTCTTCCTCAAAGATTATTATCATGACTTCTAATACCATGTGTAAGGGTTTTAGCTTAATATAATAGAAATAAAATCACAAATTATGTATTATTTTGCATCTAGCTTCCTTCCTCCAGCACTATCTTTATTCAACCATGATCCTATACAGCAATTTATTAATTTCCATTGCTTAACAGCATTCCATTGTATGAATATATAACAATTTATCTATTCTATCATTGATATTGCTCACCAAGTTTTAAATTATCAATGACTATTTAAAAAAAAAAAAATATATATATATATATATAGAGAGAGAGAGAGAGAGAGAGTACCTTTAGCTGTGGGATTTTGTGTGACCTAGATTGAGGATATCTCCATAGAGAAGTTTTGCATTTGCTTCAGCCTGATGCCATAGGACTGTCACTGATTCAAGATTACTTTATATGTTAATTTCTTAGCTTTGGGTTTCCTGGACTGCAGAGAAAGAGGAACATTCTAAACCAAATTTACACAAGGTTAAGCCCTGGTAACATATTCTCAGAGAAAACCTTCCCACCCAAAATGCACACAGAATGGAAAACTTCCTTAACATCATTTGCCACTGGGCAAATGTTTTTCTGTAGCATCTTTTTGATAATGTGGTAACCCTTGAACAACCTAGCTTTATGCAGGAGGGTAGAAAAGTCTCCTATTCCCATGTGGCTGTTAAAACTGAAGTCACTTGGTCACACAGAGCAGCCATAGCTTTAGCTTATGTACTAAACACTTTTGTTTTCAATTCCCTCATATTTTGCCCCTGAGGATTTTCCTTGCTTTTTCACAAGATCAGCTTATGGACTTAAAATAATGTTTATTATATATTTATCTGGTATTTGACTAGGAATCTTGAGTGTCCTTCCCCCTTTTATCAAATGTAAAGCATATGACAAGGGGAGGGAAGGTCATAGGAAGATAAACTCAAAAAGAGAAAAAAGGAAAAATTTTTTTGCCTTTTATCATGAGCAGGACAGAGTCCCTATAGATCCAAGGTTACTTACACTAAGAAGATTCTAACTAAAGGAACGTATACTACTTTACCATCTCGTCTGAATATCTCTGTGCTCTGGTGACTAACAGAAGAAAACACCAATCAAGCAGTTCTAAATACAACTGACATTACATTAGGAAGGTAGAATATCTTGAAATCAGGGTAACTGATTATACGACGATGATGGGTCTGAAAGTACTGAGAAAGTAAGTATTAAGATATATCTAACAGTCTCCTAATAGGCTTCATTTTCTTTTCAGTAAACTTTTGACTTTGATCCTACCAAGTACTGTATAATTAAATAATCTACAGGAATAAAGAGGGCCTGAGTCAAAAACTTTCCATCAGCAGTGGAAGTATAAACACTATTCAGCCAGAAAGTGAAAAGGTAAAGGCAAAAATGTTTAATAAAAAATGGAACAATATTCAGACACTGGAATAATATTAACAAATAATTAACTTTTAATGTCCATAAAAAAACCATGTAATACTACAGATTATTTATTTGACATATATTATATACATGCATTAAATGACAGAAGTATGAATTAAGAATCAAGCAAATATATAGCTTTATGAAATGTTTCTTAAAAAAAAAAAAAAAAGAATCAAGCAAATTTACCAAGCAAGATAGAGCTATAGAAATTGTAGACTTTAAGGTGAACTCTAAAAATATGGAAAACTAAAAGAAATCATAGGAAAAAAGTGATTTTAAAAATCAAAATGTCTAACACTTTGTTATGACCCATTTATATGAAATGTACATAATAGGCAAAACTATAGAGACAGAAAATAGATTAGTGGTTGCCGGGGGAATGACTACTACAAAATGTTCTAAAATTAGATTATGGTGACAGTTACACAAAATTTTGCAAATATACCAAAAACCACTCACTGAATTATATGCTTTATTTATTTATTTATTTATTTATTTATTTATTTATTCATTCATTCTTAGACAGAGTCTCGCTTTGTTGCCCAGGCTAGAGTGAGTGCCGCGGTGTCAGCCTAGCTCACAGCAACCTCAAACTCCTGGGCTCAAGCAATCCTCCTGCCTCAGCCTCCCGAGTAGCTGGGACTATAGGCATGCACCACCATGCCCAGCTAATTTTTTCTATATATTTTTAGTTGGCTAATTAATTTCTTTCTATTTATAATAGACACAGGTCTCGTTCAGGCTGGTTTTGAACTCCTGACCTCGAGCAATCCGCCTGCCTTGGCCTCCCAAAGTGCTAGGATTACAGGCATGAGCCACCGCATCCGGCCCTGAATTATATGGTTTAAATGGGCGAACTTTATAGCATGAAATTATATCTCAATAAAGCTATTTCAAAAAGTAAAGAATTCTATTTATTTTCCAAAAGCTAAAAATAAAAAAAGGCTAAAATATTCTACCAAAAGAGAGATGCAGCCCACCAAACAGCCTTCAGATCTTACTTTTTGTTTGTTTAAAGAAAGCAGTCAACCCCAGCATTACAACCCCTTGTTGTCCCCCAAGAAAGCATAAGCAAATTCCCTAATGCCTACTTCAAACCTACAGCATCTTCATACCTAGATCTTTTCAAAATCTGATTATGTCACAATGTTCTTTCAAGCTGAGCTTCTTTAGGATCAAGCTGATAATAACAAGATCCTCAAGATAGCTAACAAAGGGTTTAAAAATCAGCCACATTTGTTAAAATTCAGACTTGGAAGTTACTAGTTTACATTAGTAGAACTACAAGTAAAAAGGGAGTGATCGAAACAGTAAGTTTGTCCAAAAAGACTTCAAAAGAAATTTCTCACTTTCATTTCTCTCTCTCTCTAGATATTTCCCTTCATCATTTTTTTCCAATCATACAAGACTAAAACTCATCTTTCCCTTTTATCACACAGAGCATCAGCTTAGCTCACAGCAACCTCAAACTCCTGGGCTCAAGCAATCCTCCTGCCTCAGCCTCTTGGGTAGCTGGGACTACAGGCGCATACCACGACACCGGGCTGATTTTTTCTATTTTTAGTAGAGTCTTGCTCTTGATCAGGGCTCAGGCTGGTCTGGAACTCCTGAGCTCAAGCCTTCCAGGGTGCTAGGATTACAGGAGTGAGCTACCACGCCTGGCCTGAGAAACAAATACATTGAAACAGAAAGATACTTACTCCTTCTACAGTAGGTTGCTGTACTAATACAATTATGCCTATTAGACGAGTTTTCTCTGTTGTTCTCCTTATAGTTTGTTCTGGCCACAGACTTTTTTTTTTAGAGACAGAGTCTTTCTCTCTCCCCTAGGTTGTTGTGCAGTGGCCCAATCATAGCTAACTGCAACCTCAAACTCCTATGTTCAAGGGATCCTCCTGCCTTGGCCTCTCAAAGTGTTAGGATTACAAGCAAGAGCCACCTTGCTCAGCCTGTTCTGGGCAAAGACTTTGAAGTCATCCAAAACTCCTCTCTTCAATACCCTCATCAAATACATTAGCATATCCTGTTTGCTCTATTCTCTAGATATATGCACAATCCAATCACTTTTCTCATCTTCACTGCTGTCATCTGGTCCAAACTACCATCATCTCTTACCTAGTTATTGCAATAACCTCCTAACTGATCTCCTTGACCTCTTCAGTCTATTTTCAACCCTGTAGCCAGAATGATCTTGTTAAAACTTAAGTCAGATCATACCACTCTCTGCCCAAAACCTTCCAATGGTTTCCTATCCCATTTAAAGTAAAAGACACACCTTGAGAGGCCAAGGCAGGAGGACTGGTTAAGGCCAGGAGTTTGAGACCAGCCTGGGCAACATAGCAAGAATCTGTCTCTACAAAAAAATTTTTTAATTAGCTGAGCACAGTGGTATACACCTGTTGTCCCAGCTTCTCCTCAAAGGGCTGGGACAGGAGGATTGCTTGAGCACAGGAGTTTGAAGCTCCAGAGAGCTATGATCACACCATTGCCCTTCCACCAAGGCAATAGAGCAAGACCCTGTCTCAAAAGCAAACAAACAAAAATAAAGCATAAAATCCTTAATGTGAACTATTAAGACCATATACGATATCTGGCTCCCTGTTACCAGTTAGCCTCATCTCTATAATTCCCCGCCTCGCTTATTCTACTCCAGCCATGCTTGCCTTCTTGCTATTCCTTAAAAAATGCCTGGTATGCTCTCCTCCACACCCACTAACACCCTCAGACCCTTTGTACTTGCTACGATACTCTCTACAAGAACACTGTTTTTTCACTCTCATAAAGAAAGCAGCTCATTTAAGGTCATGCCATTCAACTATATGTCATTTCCCCCCCTCTAGTTACTGCCATCTAACAAACTCCTCTCTCTCAGGCTCTATTCATCCTAAATTCCACCATAAACCAGAGTTTATCCGACGAAATGTATGAAGTTGTTGGGTAGGACTTCTGGGAAAACCCTTTTTGCCTTTTGCCCTTCCTCCTTCCTATTGTATATAATGCACAAATAATGTATTCAGCTCCAGCAATCCTCCTGAACCATCCCTAAGGATAGAAGCAACATACTAAGAACAATGGAGAGAAAAATGACAGGTGTCTGGGTCTCTAATCTTTGTGGAGCCACCATACGAATCTTGTAATGTTTATCTCTATATCTCTTTACAAATAAAACATAGTACATACATTCTGATGGTTATAATTGAGCACAATTAATAAATCATGTATGTAACTTACTCAAATGAAAATGTAATAAATATCATAAATGCTACAAACGATGTAAAACAAAGATTGTTTTATATGAACAAAGATAGCACATTTTATCAGAAAATAAACCTATATTCATATACAGTATAAATCATTATTACTGGGACTTACTGTCATAAACAGCTGAATTTAATTCTAAGTACAGTTTTTCCAATGCATATTGCTCAGGGTTCTGTTAATAAGGGAGAATTAGAAACTGGACACTGAATAGACAGCTAGGAGTTTTTGCCACACTGGAAGATGTAAACAATCCACATGGGTGACCCATGAAGACCTTAGCCTTCAAGTTCCTTGATCGTATCTCCAATGATGTTCTTCTCCTCAGCTAACTACTACCAAGGTCACACTCCAGACCTTATCATTAATAGAAATTGTTTAATCTCCAAAATAGCTAATTTGGGTATCCTGTTCTCTGACTTCTTTCAGCTAACTTGTTTAATTACCCCCACTATGATCTTATACTGACTGTAGCTCACTGATCCTTTTATTTTCAAACTCTCAGCCATCTCCTTTTTAATTTTTTTTTTTATTTTTTGAGACAGAGCCTCACTCTGTTGCCCAGGCTAGAGTGCCATGGCGTCAGCCTAGCTCACAGCAATCTCAAACTCCTGGGCTCAAGCAATCCTTCTGCCTCAGCCTCCCGAGTAGCTGGGACTACAAGCATGTGCCACCATGCCCAGCTAATTTTTTCTATATATATGTTAGTTGGCCAATTAATTTCTTTCTATTTTTAGTAGAGACGGGGTCTTGCTCTTGCTCAGGCTGGTCTCGAACTCCTGACCTTGAGCGATCCTCCTGCCTTGGCCTCCCAGAGTGCTGGGATTACAGGCATGAGCTACCGTGCCTAACCAGTCATCTCCTTTTTATTCCTTTCCTTCTTTTCCATGATTTCTTGCCCTTACATTCCATGAATTATCATTTTAATAGCACTCTTTCTTTTTTTAAATTAATAACACTCTTTACATGCTGTAAGCACCATAACAACTTATCCAATTTGCCTACTAGTCTTCTCCATTTAGACGTTCCTCAGACACCTCAAACTTAACATGTGTAAAATTAAAATCTCTCTCTTCCCACCTCTTTTACCTCCTGTGTTGGTGGTGAATGGCACCACCATCCACCCAATGTGCTAACTGGGCACTCTTCCCTCTCTAGTACTTCTCCCTGCAATAACAAGGACCTGATCCAACATCTGGAGTTAACTCTAAAAGAATCTATCTACATCTTTCCATTCCCACTGCCAGGCCCCTAGTTTATGCTTCCATATCTGAAACAGATTACTAGTCATTCTTTCTGCATAAGGTACTAACTGTTCTTCCTGCTTATACTCTGATGCATTCTCTCCATTTCCCCATTTTCTATATTTTATCCAAAGTAATCTTTCTAAAATGCCAATATGATTATGGCACTCCCCAGTTACCTCATGGACACAAAGTTTCAGGAACCAGGGCAGCCTCAGGGGAGAACAGAAACAAACTAAAGCTGCCAGGACATTTTCTGGTCTCTGCCCACTACTAGCTTTATTCCCTTAGGCTACTCCAAGTCACTAAGAACACAGCCAACAGCAGCTCCAAGGTAATCCCAGAAAGTAAAGAAATAAAATTGACACATGTAAATAGATTACAATATTATTCAAAATATTCACTGATCCTCCCTCATGGAGTATTAAGACATCCTGCCTGTGGATGTCAGGTTTAGCCAATGATGTTAGAAAGCAAGAGGAAATGACATATCCCACTTCTGAACAGAAGCTTTCAGAGCAATGTACGGTTTTACAATGCCTCATTTCCCTGCAGCATAAGAGAAATGTCATAGATAGGAGAAGAATCTGCAGCCTGGGTCCTGGAACAGAGCTACACGATGGATATGCAGCATGAGCAAAAAATAAACCCTTGTTATTGTAAGCCACTGAAATTTGGGGATTGTCTTTTACCACAACATAACCTAGCCAAAACTGAAATACACAGTATGTCATAAAGAAGGACTCTGACTGGCTTGGTTTTGATCACATCCCCTGCTTAAAATCCTTCAGTGACACTCCTGTACTTCCTGGAGTCCAGATTCTAGCAAAGAATACAAGGCCCTTTGTGTTATGGTCCCTCTTATCTCTCCAACCTCATTTCTTGGGACTCACCTTTATATTCCATATTCTAACCACATTAGTTTATTTTAAGGTTTCTCAACACATCATGTTGGCCTATACCCTCCATTTACTAGATGTTACTCTCCATAAAAAGGAAAGTTATTCCTCCAATCCCAACCCAATCCACCGGAATCGTCAACATTGCCTTTAAGAAACCATTTAAACAGAGCTTCCTCTGTGGAGGCACATATGAACCTGCCCCATTTACAAAATTGGTTGCTCTTTTCCTCAGTGCCACCTTAGGATTTTCAACATTTTCTACTCATCCTTATCTTTCTATAAAGTAAATATTTATATAAATGTCCATCTCTCCAACTATATTGTGATCCCACCCTTGATAACAGAGATCATATCTTATTTATCTTTGGAACCCAAAATTGAATGCTGTGCATGGCACATAACAGAAAATCAATATAAGCTTACGAAAAGTGTAAACATACAGTCTTTCATTTTCAGTGAAAAAATAAATTGTATATTTTGCATATAAAATATGAGATAGGCCCTTCTATCATGTTAAAACATAACAAAGAAAATCTAACCTATTCAACTCTTATTTTCCTTCCATTTTCTTTATCAAGAATAATTTTCTACATTGGAAAGAGAAGAACACACATAGTTATGCGGAAACTGAAGCATGAATAGGAGAAAAGATAATAAAAAAGCATCCAGTAGCTTTTAGTAAGTTCACATCTCTAGGACCAGTTAAATTATAGCCTGAGACAATGAGATCTCCATGACCTCTCATAAAGAATGGAAGAGAAGCTAGAAGACTAGAAACAAGAAAATTTAATTTTAATTTCCTCAATTTCAAAAGAAAAGGGGAGACTAGATTCTTGAAACTATAGAGTAAGAGTTTAATAAGGATTTCCGGCAAAATTCTCTTATAAGGTCTACCAGTGGGGTAGGGAAGGGGTACAGAGAACACCAGAAGTCAGACTGGGTTCACAAGAAAAAAAATCATGCTAACTTAATTTTACTTTTGACAAAATTATCAGACTGAAAGATCAGAGAAACAACATAGAGTAGGTCCAACACATATTGTTGAAATCAACATAAAGTTTTTTATGCTAGTTAAGAGATAAATTTATACCTGGTTGAACAACCATCTTCAGATTATAGATCAATTATTAATCAATGGCTTAATATAAATCTATATAGAAGTAACTAATTGTTGTCATAGGGCTGTGTATTTGGCCTTACTTTAGTAGCAGTTTATCAACACTTTAAAGATTTAAACGGTAGCTTATACATTTTGATATAAATCTATATATAAAGATTAGATAATACCTTGAAAGACATAATAAAAAATCACAAATACCTGAACATATAGAAGCAATGGGCTGAAAATACAAAATAAATTTATCAAGGATAAATGTACTGCATTTACCTAAAAATATACAACCAGTAAGAAATCAATTTTAACATTCATTGACGAAATGACAGTTTAGTTGACTGCAAGCTCAAGATAAGCCTTCAGTGTGAGTTGTCAGCTTAAAAAGCTAACACAAATTCACAGCTAATACAATAACACTGCGGTGACCTGAACAAGGAAGAAAATCAATACAGGTCAGGCAACATCTGAGAATTATAATTTGGAATATGACCTCCTACAAGAGACACTGACTACAGGTAATAGATATAGAAGAGCATAACAAGGATAGTAGTAATGGATCTGGTAGACTAAATCTTATGAAGAAAGAGAACCAGGAATGATTTCCATAGAGAAGAGAAGATCTGGAGTAGGAAAAGTAACATCAGAGGTGTTTCCAAGTATTTGAATGACTATTATATTCAAAGGCAGGAATTATATTTTTATATACTTCATATTTATTCCCTATGCACACAATTGCAAACTTTGTATATAATAAATGCTCAAATACTTGAAGTTCAAGATCAACTCATCTGTTGATGGCTAAGCCAACAAAGACAGTTGTTACACAGGAGTATCTGTTGTGATCTGAATGACAACTCAAAAAAGGAGTAAAGTAGGAGGACGGAAACCTAAAATCAAAATAAAAAATGTAAAAACTAACAGGAGCAAGCTAAGTAGGCCCAGCTGAGGCATATTACCTAAAATTTAGAATTTCCATCTTATACAGAGGATATTCTTGACCATACCACCAGTTAAACTTTAGTTCCTTTTGCAAGTATTTCCCCACAACAGAAAGAATTGTTGTTTTCACTCTTCCTTTACAAAGAGAAAAACTGAGGCTGAGGGAAGCTATTTGCCTAGCACAACATCATAACAATGGTTAACCTTGAATAGGAAACAAGTTTTTCTCTCACAAGCCCTCCCACATTAGGGAGGTAGTAAACAAGTACAGTACTTAGCAGCTCAACCTCAGTTTGCTAATTACTTTAGTTTCACTTTTATTACTTGCCTCCAATCACCTGGTCTCTAAGTCCACAAAGAGCAAACCTTCATTAAAACTTTGAAATTTATAGAAAATTTTATTTCTTAAAACTGAACAGCTAAACCAAAATATTAAGATTTGAGACCAAAGATTTGTCAATCTTATACTGCTTAAAGAATAGCCCCGGCACCACTTGTTCCACCATAAGCCAAATCTTGGCCATGAAGGTATATAGCTACACACCTCACTGTCTCTCCCAAAACCTAAGTGACTTCCTTTGTATTTCAGAGATTTGGTGCACAGTGTTAGTGCCAGGGGCAGTGAGACAAAGGTAATGTTAATAAACGAAAAAGGGGTCTTAATGTGTAAGAAGGAGGATTAACACATCAGAGATTTGTTTTCTGTTTTATATACATATTTCAACATGGTGTTAGCTTCTCAGAAAACTCAAAAGGTTGGAGTAACACAGGACTCAATAGTGTCCAAGGAGCAGCTACACCAGGATTTTAAAATAGCAAAATGCTAGTCAGCTGTAGTTGTAAATGTAATAAAAGAATGCCTAAACAAGTACCCACGCTCTCAACTTCCTTCCCAAGGAGGCTCATTTACATTATAATGGTTGCCAAGGTTACTTTAATTCCATCACAGCTCCTGTCTCCAGTGGCTAATCTGGCGCCTGGGTGGCACAAGTACAACAACCAAAAGCCTTAATTGAAGCTAACTCAAAACTCAGGCTACTCAAAAGTTCATGACCTACAAAAAGGATTTTGTTCTAGCGACACAAATTGCTGAAGGTAGGGACTGTTTATTTCCTATACTACATTCTACCCAAGATCTTACTGCTATCTCAGGGAACTCTCTGGGAATCAGTACCTGTATCTGTTCTAAACAGAGATTCTTATAGGAAAAGCAAGTTAAATAACATATTTTGTAAGAGATAATTGATCAAAGGAGTGACTACTTTATTCTAATCAGAGAAGGCTGTTATCTAAAAGGACATTGAAAAGTCTCTCATGTGAATTATTACTAAGTATTATCTTCTAAGTATGATAATATGTAGTGCTGGTATACACGTAGTACTTAAACCAGACATAAATAATGAACGAGGCTAGTATATTTAGAATTTAAACCACCAAACAGACATACAGTAACAAAAAAAAGTGAAGGAAGAAAGCAGGCAAAAAAATAAAAGAGCAAGATTGCAAGATTTCAGAACCATGCGTCCCAAACATTCACTTCAAGTATAGCTTAATTAACAAAATATTTATATATATGTATATATATTCCAATGATAATTTGTTATCAGAAATTTTACTCCCAAAGGTAGCAACAGCAGGAGACACCAGGGTACTACTCTGTAGGTATCCTCATAGTTATCCAACAGATGCTTCGAAGACCACCTTAGTGGAGAAATGAAGTTTCACATTTATGTATTTTTACTTTTTGTTTATTCTCTTTTATCTCCACTCCCATCACCCCCAATGTAGGCAATCATTGTAAAGTGTTTAATAAGTTACCATTTTCTTGCAAATTATGTAATGTGTTTTACTTTCATACATTTTAAATTGTATATAAATGCTATTGTATTACATATCTCATTCTGTTTCTTTCTGTTGTTACTTAGCACTGTTTTTAAGATCCATCAGGCTGCCGAGTAAGTGCTCATCTAGTCCATTACGTCAAACTGTCTGATGGTACTCTGTGGTATCATTTACCCTTCACTGGGCAAACGGTATGGACAACAAAATTGCTTTCCACAAGAACAAATAACACTGCAATGAACAACCCCTCATGGACTTATGTGAGAATTTCTTTCAGATATAGGCCCAGGAAAAAAACTGCTGGATCATGGGGCATACATAATGCATAATCTGATTAAGCACCACCCTCCAAAATGATTAGACACCAAGCACTGGATAGGCACTTAAGATCCTTTTGTTCCTGTACCACCTCATTCTCTTCAGCTAGCTGGGGCTCTGTTTAATCTTCACATCAGTCGTCATTATGTCAGAAATATGAAGGTAGGACTTCCTCCCTTACTTTTCTTTTCTTTTTTTTTTTTTTGGAGACAGAGTCTCACTCTGTTGCCCAGGCTAGAGTGCCATGGCGTCAGCCTAGCTCACAGCAACCTCCAACTCCTGGGTTCAAGCAATCCTTCTGCCTCAGCCTCCTGAGTAGCTGAGACTACAGGCATGCGCCACCATGCCTAGCTAATTTTATATATATATATTTTTAGTTTTCCAGCTAATTTCTTTCTATTTTTGTTTAGTAGAGACAGGGTCTCGCTCTTGCTCAGGCTGGTCTCGAACTCCTGAGCTCAAAGGATGCTCCCACCTCTGCCTGCCACAGTGCTAGGATTACAGGCGTGAGCCACCACCCCGGCCCATTTTTCAAGTTCCCTATTCTACTCCAACAATGTCTAGGCTGCCAAGGCCTCCACTAACCATGAAGCTTACAAATATACATATATATGTGTATATATATATATGTATATGTATATATCTCAAACAGCGAATGTTATTTTAAAAAGGTCTGATTCTCAAAAAGTCATTAATTGAAGTTTACCCATTACACAGAACACTTTCATATTAATTTTGGAGCCATTCCTATTCTCATCTGAGGATTATTCTATAGGTCACCTATATTCTGTTTTTTGGGTCTTGGAGAAACAGCTCCATCTCTTCAGAAATCTTTTTTTTTTTTTTTTTTTTTTGAGACAGAGTCTCGCTTGTTGCCCAGGCTATAGTGAGTGACGTGAAGTCAGCCTAGCTCACAGCAACCTCAAACTCCTGGGCTCAAGTAATCCTTCTGCCTCAGCCTCCCGAGTAGCTGGGACTACAGGCATGAGCCACCATGCCCGGCTAATTTTATATATATATTAGTTGGCCAATTAATTTCTTTCTATTTATAGTAGAGACGGGGTCTCACTCTTGCTCAGGCTGGTTTCGAACTCCTCTCAGGCAATCCGCCCGCCTTGGCCTCCCAGAGTGCTAGGATTACAGGCGTGAGCCACCGCGCCCGGCCAGAAATCTCTTTTTAATACATGAAATAAAGGGAGCTAGATTAGAACCAGTGCTTTCAGTCTGTAGTCTGGAACCCTATGGGGCTCCTCTGAGGTGGCTCTAAAGGATTATGTCAAGACGAAAAGGGGGTGTCTATGCCTCTTCAGTAAGAACAGTACAATAAAAATTTTATTATTTATAAATTTTGTTTTCTCCTAAGATTCAGTTTGGAGAATCAGTTCTATTTCAGAAAAAGTTTATATACGCATTTCTATTTGGAAGTATTAACTGGTATAACCTCTATTGCATTTGGCAATATTTCTAAAATTTAAAAAAAATACCTTTTGAACTAGAAATTCCACTTGTAAGAATTTATTTCACATACATTCACATATGTGTTCTATACATAGCTACAAAGATATTCATTATAGCACTGATTGTAAGGGCAAAATATTTAAAACAACTTAATCATCAATAGGTATATCCACCTAATGGAATATTATACAGACTCTAAAAACAACAAAATAGCCCCAAGATATATTAAGTGAATAAAAAAAGCAAGATGCAGAATGGTGTATGCAGTATGATACCTTTTGTTTATTTTTAAAATATACTTGCATATATATAGGCTACTCCTAAAAGATATATAAGACTCAGTCCAATCAACTGGGTTAAGGAAAAAAAAGATACATAAGAAACTAAAAATTTTGGTTGCCACTATGAAGGGCTGATCAGGTGGCTAGAGGATTAGAGCTTTATTATTGCTATATAATCTTTTTATATCTTTTGAATTTTATACTATTACATGTACTATTAAAAATTTAAATTTATCATTCTAACATTATTTTCTGAAGTTTCTTCTACTCCACACATTCTGACTATCACACATTGACTTCCAATTAGATAGTATTTACTTCAAGTAGTCAGAAAAAATAAAGTAGTTGAAGGGTAATAAGAGACCAGCTTTCATTCAGCCATGTGAATGTGTCTACATAGGACACAGGTATTAAATTTAGTCTTGGCACTGCCTCCTCTTTTGCAATGAATTTCTTTCTAACTGGATTTCATTTTCTTTTTTATTCACATCAACTTCCCTGGAGTTCATCATGCCAGGTCTGCTAAATGAATTGCTTTATTCCTAAGAATTGCTAGAAAAAAGTAATATATTCATGTAAATGACATATGACAGTTGACTATGTAGCTCAAAATTTATTTTTAATGATACCAGATTTTGAAGACTCAGTACAAAACAAAAAAGGAAAATATCTCAATTTCTATACTATAGATTATATGTTAACAATGAAAAATATTTTGGATTTATTGAGTTAAATACAATACATTATTAAAATCAGTTTCACTTATTTCTTTTTACTTTTTTAACTGTGGTAACTGGAAAATTCTATTTCACTTTCTGATTAATTCAGAAATCCTACTACATTTCTAATTAGTTCACTTTCTCACACTCCACTAAAAACTATATCATATTTTACCACTACTCTGTGCTTGCTTCAGCAGCACATACACTAAAACTGGAATGATACAGAGATTAGCATGGCCCCTGCACAAGGGTGACACACAAATTCGTGAAGCAGTCCATATTTTAAATAAATAAATGATTTTCACCACTTTTCTCAAACCTCTGAACCCTTTTCTTCTTCCACATCTTGGCCTATGACCTTGCCTCAGAAAATAGAACGTTTGCTATATAAAGTTGCCTTCAGGTTATTTACAAAGTTACACGTCTTTGAAATAAAACTTGTAAATAGCATTCCTTTAACTAGGTTCAAAAAACCAAAGTAACCCATAGCTTAATGAGCACTGATGGTTTTATAGTAGTATGGTGCCACAAAGAAGCCGAAACAGAAAATTGAAACCAGGCTCTAGTTTCAGCAAAATTGCTGTTTCTTAGAAAAATATTTATAATGTACCAATGAAGTACAAAATAATCCAATGTAAAGTATCTAGGTTTTATTTTTTTATCATAGTTTTTAGATAAAGCAGTATTAGCTTCTCTGAAATTAACATGATGTTATACTAAGAAGTTACCTAGTTCATTTCAAATTATATTTCAGTATCAAATAAGATAATGGATTTCATTGGATTGAAAGGCATAAAGAGCTATACAAAGGTAAAATTATGTTATTATCGGATAATAACGTAATTTTGCCAACACTTTTATAGTTCCTGTCCATTAATGGTGCTTTGTAGACAAGGCGCTCTCATTAACCACCTTTGTCCTCCACACAATCTTTCTAAGTATAGCTACTGTTATGTTTGGGACCTTTATGATACCTTTCAAAGCTATTTTTTGACCCTCTCCCTCCCTGCTTCTACTCCAAATCCAGTTCTAACTATCTATAAGACATCTTCATTTAAATGTTATACTAATATTTCAAACACAAGGTAAAAAACTGAACTTGAGTTCTTATTCTGTAATACTTTAACCAAGCGCTCATATTATGACTTAATGTGTCATAGTGAAATAAGCATTTGGTTAAAGAACTATAAAACAAGAATTCAAGTTCGACTTTTTACTTTGTCGAACTTTACTTTTTACTTATGATTTGTCTAAATCATAATTCTTAAAACAGAAAAGATATGACTATAAATTAAGTTTTTTCTTGTTTCTAAAATTCTTTTTACTCCTTTGAAAATTCATAAAACATGAAAACCTAAATAATTATACTCTGAAACACGTGTGTTCTAATTTCACCTCAGTAATATTTCTTTATCATAACCTTATAGCTCTGGAATTATTTTTTACAGAGAAAGTGAGATGTTATCTTGGTAAAATGCAATTTTTGTTTTTTGCACTTACAGCTCTCAGAGCCTTGGACAAGCACCAAGTAGAGTGCTTAATGGCATTTAACAAACATTAATTGAATTTCATTTTATTTGGCCTTGCCATTAGTAAACTATAATTGTTTACCACAGTGCTATTATAAGAACCAATTCAAATGTATAAGTACTCTAAAAAGAGTATTCTTTGATACTCTGCTACATCTTGGCAAGGTCCTGACCTTCCTAAGGGTTCCCTTTCTTTTCTTTTCAAGATTAGGACAGAAGTTTCAGCAGCCTGCCTGTGAGCCTGAAAATATCTATCGCTTTTGCCTCCTTTTTAAGCCAACAGCTCTCTTGCTGAGGCTCCAAATCTTTAAGTAGAAATACAGATTTATCACAATCTCTGTTACATATTTAAAGAACAATTCTGGAGAAGAAGAGTATACCAAACAGTAAATCTACAAAGTAGGTTTTAAGCCAAAGGAGTTTTAACTGGTTTAACTTGATGCTCTTGAATAAAACCTGTGTTACTTTAGAACTGCCAAGTTATCATCATGTTGATAAATACTACACACTGTTCCTATTGTTATTGTCTAGCCAGAGAGCCTGAAAATGCTTGGGCTCCTTCCAAAGGCTTAACTATCAATGCCATCTGACAGAATCTACCTAAAAATGCTACATACCTTAAACCTTAAAAATACTAGAGTCTCCATGTATTTGACTGCATCTAGAGTTAATGTTCATTCAAGGCTCAGAGGTAACTCGGTTGCTAAAGGGAGATAAATACGTTATAAATCAATGGTCCATGATTGGGCTCAGCTTGATAATCACAAACATTTATTAAGAATCTATTATGTGCCAGCATTAAATTGTGCAAGATTCACTAAAAGTAAGCCAAGTAATGAACAAAAAGCAGATCAGCTAGACAAACAGAAGCAATTAAAAGACACTACACCAAGGGATGGAGAAAAATATTCTCACTCAATGATTCTCACTCAAAAAGATACTAAAGGCCGGGCGCGGTGGCTCACGCCTGTAATCCTAGCTCTCTGGGAGGCCGAGGCGGGCGGATTGCTCAAGGTCAGGAGTTCGAAACCAGCCTGAGCAAGAGCGAGACCCCGTCTCTACTATAAATAGAAAGAAATTAATTGGCCAACTGATATGTATATAAAAAAAATTAGCCGGGCATGGTGGTGCATGCCTATAGTCCCAGCTACTTGGGAGGCTGAGACAGAAGGATTGCTTGAGCCCAGGAGTTTGAGGTTGCTGTGAGCGAGGCTGACGCCACGGCACTCACTCTAGCCTGGACAACAAAGCGAGACTCTGTCTCAAAAAAAAAAAAAAAAAAAAAAAAAAAGATACTAAAGATCATACAATTTATAAGCCACTATGCTAACTCAGAAGACAGTATGACATAAAAAGAATTTAAGATTAGCTGTGCAGATCAGTGGGTGTATTCAAAATGGAAATAATCACTTTTAGATATCATTATCAAACTATGTGAGCTATTATTATCAAGAAGTATGAGAAAAACAGGTGAAAAAATTATAAGCTAATAAATTCACTGAAGCATCACTGAAGTGCAAGGACAGAGAACAAGGCTGGGAGCCAAAAACTTCAGCTTAACTCCTGATGAGCAAGTTCTAACATTCCATGTTGTGGCAAGGTCTTAGTCAACAAAGCAGAGAGAAATAAAAAAGAGGTCTCAAATGCCAAATATATTTCTTTATTCAGTCAAGTAAACCAACTGAAATGTTAAAAATCAGAATATATTTATTAATCAATCAGAACTAACAAATGCAGACCCCTCTTCAAAAGAAATGTCATTTTACTAAAAAGATATCGACTTCCTACATGATACTCATCACTGTCCTTTTCTGACAACTAGTTATCCCAGAGGTTTACAGTTAATTATGAAAGTAGATTCCTACAAAATTACCCGAATTAGTCATAACTGTCTGGGCTTAGAATCTCTGAGAAATAACATAAAGGAGGGGAGATGTGTTTCAAATTTTTTAAATGCATATATGTAAGAAAATAATAAACCTATTAATATTTATCTTAATTACTATGAAGAAACTGGAAGAAAATTCCTGTTTAAGCTATATAGACAACAATCCATACTCTCAAATGCTTTGAGAATTTAGAGAATAAAAATTCACCCTAAAGCAATGCCAAATTGCACTAATCACTGTTCTTTACACAAGTATCACAAAACAGACTGATTTAATCATTCTTTCATTAAAACCCTTACTATCTGCTACATGCTAAAAATACAGTGAACAAGAAAGACATGGTCTCAGTTCTTCTGGAGTTTACAGTTTAAAGCAGGGGTCCTCAAACTTTTTAAACAGGGGGCCAGTTCACTGTCCTTCAGACCGTTGGAGAGTGTGCACTGTGGGCCAGGCTGCTAAGCAGACAGGCAGCAGCGGCAAAAACACCCGGTGGGCCCAGATAAATGTCCTGATAAATGTCCTCGGTGGGCTGCATGTGGCCCAGGGGCTGGGCCATAGTTTGAGGACGCCTGGTTTAAAGAATAAGGCATCTGGCTGGGTGCGGTGACTCACACCTGTAATCCTAGCACTCTGGGAGACCAAGGCGGGCGGATTGCTCGAGCTCAGGAGTTCGAGACCAGTCTGAGCAAGAGCGAGACCCCGTCTCTACTATAAATAGAAAGAAATTAATTGGCCAACTAATATATATATAGAAAAAATTAGCCAGGCATGGTGGCGCATGCCTATAGTCCCAGCTACTCGGGAGGCTGAGGCATAAGGATCGCTTGAGCCCAGGAGTTTGAGGTTGCTGTGAGCTAGGCTGATGCCACAGCACTCACTCTAGCCTGGGCAACAAAGTGAGACTCTGTCTCAAAAAAAAAAAAAAAAAAAAAGAATAAGGCACCTAATAGAAATACCACACACAGACTTCCCAATCAAAGTAAACCTCACTGATTCCACCCAAAAGAAGGGTGCTGCTTGTGGATCTTATGGGACGAGACAAAACAACAGGTTTAGACTATAAAATAACTACATAGCGGTATATTAAAACACACAACTACATATTAATATATTTTACTTTAAAAGAAAATATCAGTTCATGACCAGCCTGAGCAACATAGTAAAAGCTCATCTCTATAAAAAATTTTAAAAAATAGCTGGGCATAATGACAGGCACCTGTAGTCCTAGCTACTGAGGAGGCTGAGGCTTTGAGATTGCAGTGAACTATGATTGTGCCACTGCACTCCAGCCTGGGCAACACAGCGAGACCCTGTCTCTAAAAATTTAGACTTTAAAACAGCATTAAGGAATATAAAGGCATCACTGGTTGGGGTATAATCTAGATATCCTAGACTTACATATGGACAGA
Organism: Microcebus murinus; assembly: GCF_040939455.1. NCBI lineage: Eukaryota > Metazoa > Chordata > Mammalia > Primates > Cheirogaleidae > Microcebus > Microcebus murinus. The sequence continues at coordinate 81,279,779 of NC_134112.1, read as the reverse complement.
TAGACTATGATCTGCCAATTCAGATTACTGGTTCAAAAATTAAATGACTCAAAGTGGAAATACACAGGGTATCATAAGCCCCGTTCTACAAGAAAGAAAGAAATTATTAATCTTACAGCTAAGAAAAGTATAAATGTCAAGAGGAGATATTCACTAACAAATGCCAACTTATCCAGTCCCTTAATCAGCCAAAATTAAGACATTATAAAAAATATATTAGGAGAAATTTGTCTTACTATTGGCTAACATTATACTTAATGATAAAAGACTGAATACTTTTCCTCTAAAATCGGCAACAGGGCAAGGATGTCTACTCTTGCTACTTCTATTCAACATTGTACTGGAGGTTCCAGACAGTGCAATATGAAAAGAAAAAGAAATTAAAGGCATACACATTGGACAAGAAGTAAAACTATCATTTGTAGAGGACATGATCCTATATGAGGAAAACCCTAAAGAATCTCCAAAAAACTACTAGAGTAATAAGTTTAACAAAGTTGCAGAATACAAGATCAACACATAATATCAATTGTAATCAACCAATTCCACTCCTAGGTATATACCAAAAAAAAAAAAAAACTGAAAGCAGGAACTGGAACAGATAATTTGCACACCAATGTTCAAAACAGCATTATTCACAATAGCCAAAAGATAGAAAGAACCCAAGTGTCAATCAATAGACTTTACCAATCATTATAAATATAATAAATGATTGGATAAACAATATAATATTAATATTATTCAGCCTTAATAAGGAATGAAATTCTGTAAGGGAAAGTTTTTAAAAAGCAAACAGATTAAAAACAAGAAAAATTTTAAAAAAAGAAAAAATATAAAAAGAAATTCTGCTACATCATGCTACAATATGAATAGACTTGAAAACTTTAAAATAAGCCAGACACAAAAGAACAAATATTGTATGGTTCCACTTACATGAAATACCCAGAATAGGCAAATTCATAGAAACAGAAAATAGAACACAGGTTGTCAAGGCCTGGAGGTAGAGAGGAAAAGAAGTTATTGTTTAATAGATATAGTTTTTCTTGGGGACAATGAACAAATTTTGTGTATAAATAGTGGTGATGGTTATATAACATTGTGGATGTATTTAATGCCAATGAATTGTACACTTTAAAATGGTCCAAATCATAAATGTCATATAAACTCTACAACAATAAAAAAAATCAATTGTATTTCTATGTACTTGCAATAAACAATCTGAAAGTAAAACTAAGAAAACAATTCCATTCATAATAGTATGAGAAAAAACAAAATACTTAGAAGTAAATTTAATAAAAGAAATGCTAGGGCCGGGCGCGATGGCTCACGCCTGTAATCCTAGCTCTCTGGGAGGCCGAGGCGGGCGGATTGCTCAAGGTCAGGAGTTCGAAACCAGCCTGAGCAAGAGCGAGACCCCGTCTCTACTATAAATAGAAAGAAATTAATTGGCCAACTGATATATATGTAAAAAATTAGCCGGGCATGGTGGTGCATGCCTGTAGTCCCAGCTACTCGGGAGGCTGAGGCAGAAGGATCGCTCGAGCCCAGGAGTTTGAGGTTGCTGTGAGCTAGGCTGACGCCACGGCACTCACTCTAGCCTGGGCAACAAAGTGAGACTCTGTCTCAAAAAAAAAAAAAAAAAGAAAAAAAAAAGAAATGCTAGGCCCATACACACTGTAAAGTATTATTATTAATACAAAACAATGCTAGGGGGGGAAATGGGCATTTATTGAAACTTTAAAATCTGTACCCCCATAATATACCAAAATAAAAAAAATAATTAAAAAATAAAAAAAAAAAAAAACAATGCTAAAAAGCAATTAGAAAACAGAGAGGTTCTATGTTCATGTATTGGAAGTCTCAATCCCATTAAGATGGAAATTCAGCCAAATTGACTATAGATTCAATGTAATATCTATCAAAATCCTAAAGAGCTTTTTTGTAGAAATTGATAAGCATATCTTAAAATTTATTTGGAAATTTAAAGGACCTGGGATACCCAAAATAATTTTGAAAAAAGAACAAAATACTGCCCAGGATTTATACTACCCAATTCCAATAGTCAGTCCTCTGTCTCTGAGAGTTCCACATCCATGGATTCAATCAACCTCAGATCAAAATAGAAATTTTTGTGGGAGACACAAACATTGAGTCTATGGTAATAGGTAATTCTATTTTCTGATGCCTCATATTCCTACTGTTTCTGGATGCTCCCTTTTGTTTCACTGGTCTTTTTGTCAATCTCTTTAACAATTCCATACTTTTTTAACTGCTAGAACTTTATAACAACTCTGATATTTTGGTTGAGTAAATTCCTCCTAGTGTATTCTTATTTTAAACAGCTTTATTGAGATAAAATTTACCTAGTATAAAATTCACCCATTATAGGCTAGGCAAGGTGGCTCACACCTGTAATCCTAACACTCTGGGAGGCCAAGGCAAGAGGATCAATACAGGTCAGGAATTCGAGACCAGTCTAAGCAAGAGCGAGACCCCATCTTTGCAATAAATGAAATTTCTAGGTTGAAACCTAATCCCCAATGTCCTGGTATTTGGAGGCGAAGACTCTGGGAAGGAGGTGATTAGGTCATGAGGGTAGAACCCTCACCAATGGGATTGGTACCCTTATAAAAGAGGGCCCTAGCTCTGTTGTCATAGCTACTCAGGAGCCTGAGGCAGGAGGACTGTTTGAGCCCAGGAGGTTGCATGAGCTAAGATTGTGCCACTGCACTCTAGACAGAGAAAGACCTTTAAAAAAAAAGATAACATATGTTAAATTGGACAGGGAGTACAATTTTCTCAGAACTCTTTCATATGTTTGAAATGAAATTTTTTAAACAGGCTTTTGGTCAAATGAATACATATTCATGTACCAGACAGCAAGAGAAAAATATTTCTCTCTTTGGAACCTTCATCTGTAAAACTATTCTACTAATGTCTCTGGTATCTATCTAGCTCCCTTGGTATGATAGAAACCATCAGGTATTCACCCACACAAACATGCTTTATGTGTCAGATCTCCTTTTTCCTAATAAGATACTTCTCACAAGACGCTGCTCAAGACACTAAAACATCTGGCTATGTAGCTACCAGTGATATCTCTATCCACTAACACGATCCAACTTGCCATCCCCTGCCCACATCAGTGTAGCTTTAAAATCTTTTAACTTACAACTAATTCCCCTAATCATTCTTAAGTTCCATCATAGCTTGCTATGCAAACCTACACCATGAATGACCCAAAAGGTAAAAAATCCAAAATTATATCTCTTAACATAATCTTAGCCAGGAGCAGTGGTGCGTGCCTATAGTCCCAGCTACTTGAAGGGCTGAGGCAGGAGGATAGCCTGAGTCCAGGAATTTGAGTCCAGCCTGGGCAACATAGCAAGACTCCTGTCTCTAAAACAACAAAACAAAACAAGGAAACACATTATCTCTACATCCTCATTCCCACACACCCACACAGGACTAGTATGAGTTTCTCCTCACAGGTGCAATGTTTCTGGATCTTCCAATCCTGTACAGATTTATGTGACTCAGAGCACCAAAGGAGTGTGTTAATTAGTACCAAGGGGAACTGAGCATGGAACTCTGCTTAACCAGCAATCTAGGATGTGAGCTCCTGACAGAAATAAGAGAAGAATGATTTCCCACCCAAGTATGATGAGTGCATCAAATGAAAATGATGCCCAGGAACAAGCAGTTCCAGAAACAAGAATTCAAATAAAACTGGCTTTGTAACATTAACTGTTCTGCAGACTCAATGGCAGTCCATCTGTTTTGCTTCATTTTCTGGCTTAGTTAAAAGTACCTTAGAGAGAATACTCATCCCTTCTCCTCAAAATAACTATGAAAAACGCTACTTAAGTCCTATGAAAAGCTCAGTTTTAAGCATTACCTGTTGGTTGTCAGTTTATGTGTCTGTGTGTATATAGCTCCCTCTGTGGGAGTCTATGTTTTTGAGTGTGAGTGGGCCTCCCAGTGTGTGGTCTCTGTGGAGTGTCTCTGTGGACGCATGTAGGGGACTCTGTGGACAAGCCTGGGGTTCTCTCTGTATGTGTGTGGAGGGGGTCTCTGTGTGGGAAGGGACTAAGTAAAGGATTCTTGCGGGGGGGGGGGTCTGTTGTATGTATGCATATGGGGGCAGTCTGTGTGTACAGGAAGTCTATATGTCTGTCTCTCTGACTCTGTGTATCTCTATCTTTGGGTATATGTGCCTATATTTTTGTCTCTGTGTTTATCAAGTATTTTATTATAAGTCTTATAACAAGTTTTATTACCCTTCCATAAAACCCTAAAATTATTTTCTTGCTTCTCTGAGGTTTCATAAAAGAAAAACATGAAATGAGACTAGGTACTAAGCCAACATCTACTAAACAATGAGTAAAAAAATTGAGGTTTTGATAGGTATACACTAGTACAGAACCCCAGTTGCCTGAGATTATTCATTTCTAAGCTTCCAGGTGATAAACAATGCTTCTGGTTTGAGTAGCAAGGATTTAAATGATTCCAAACTTAATAAACTGCCTCTAACTATAATTAGACCTCCCATGTAGATTTTCCAGAGTGTTCTCTGACTTACATATATATCACATTAGCTTGAGTGTTGTATCTGACTATAACCTAGGCATTATTTTGGGTTTTTTTGTTTGTTTTTTTTAATTTTTATTTTGGCATATTATGGGGGTACAGATTTTAAGGTTTCAATAAATGCCCATTTCCCCCCCTCCCCCACAAGTCTGAGTCTCCAGCATGACCATCTCACAGATGGTGCACATCTCACTCATTATATATGTATATACCCGCCCCCCTCCCTCCTGCCCAATACCCTATTGCTGCAGTACCTATGTGACCACTTAGGTGCTGTTCAGTTAATACCAATTTGCTGCTGAGTACATGTGGTGCTTGTTTTTCCATTCTTGGGAAACTTCACTTAATAGTATGGGTTCAAGCTCTAACCAGAAAAATATGCTATATCATCATTGTTTCTTAGAGCTGAATAGTACTCCATGGTATACATATACCACATTTTATTAATCCATTCTTGGATTGATGGGCACTTGGGCTGTTTCCATAGCCTTGCAATTATGAATTGTGCTGCTATAAACGTTCGAGTGCAGGTGTCTTTTTTGTAGAGTGTCATTGGATCTTTTGGGTAGATGCCCAGCAATGGGATTGCTGGATCAAATGGTAGATTCACTTGTATCGCTTTAAGGTATCCCCATATTGCTTTCCACAGAGGTTGAACTAATTTGAAGTCCCACCAGCAGTGTAGGAGTATAGAGTTTTTTTATTTCCATCTTGATTTCTTCATTTATGAAGTAATCATTTAGTAGGAGGTTGTTTAATTTCCACATTTTTGTGTAGAAATGTGAGTTTCTGTTAGGGTTGATTTCTACTTTTATTCCACTGTGATCTGAGAAGGTACATGGTATGATTTCTATTTTTTTCAATTTCTTGAGATGTACTTTGTGTAAATCTCTAGGATATGGTCAATCTTAAAGAATGTCCCGTGAGCTGATGAGAAAAACGTATATTCAGTGGATTTTGGGTAGAATGTCCTGTAGATGTCAGTCAGACCCAGTTGTTCCAGGGTTTTGTTTAAGTCCATTATTTATTAATTTTCTGTTTGGAGGATCTGTCTTGTGCCGTCAGTAGGGTGTTGAAATCTCCGGTGATTATGGAGTTGCTATTAATCCTTTTGCTTAGATCCAGTAAGGTTTGCTTTATGAAACTGGGTGCACCTAAGTTGGGTGCATATATATTTAAAATTGTTATCTCTTCTTGTTGAACTGTGCCCTTCACCATTATATAATGACCCTCTTTGTCTTTCACTACTTTTGTTGGTTTAAAAACTAAATCGTCTGAAATTAGAACTGCCACGCCAGGCTTCTTTTGGCTTCCACTTGCCTGGAATACTGATCTCCACCCTTTTACTTTTAGTCTATATGCATCCTTGCAGATTAGATGTGTTTCCTGATGACAGCATATACTTGGCCTGTATTTTCTTATCCATTCAGCCAGCCTATGTCTCTTGAGTGGAGAGTTTAAGCCATTCACATTTATTGAGAGAACTGATAGGTAAGGTAGATTACTGTTCATTCTGTTGGGTTGGATGTTGTTGCTTTGATTTCTCTCTTGAGCCATTGTATTATCTGGCCTTTAATTTTTGGGTTTTGGTTGTTTTTATATTCGTGAGTTTTTATTATGGTGTTCCGTGCGTAGCACTGTTTTAAGTACTTCTTGTAGGGCTGGTCTTGTCTTGGTGAATTCTCTGAGACTTTGCTTGTCTGAGAATGTCTTTATTTCTCCTTCATATATGAAGCTTAGTTTTGCAGGGAAGAAGATTCTAGGCTGGGCATTGTTTTGTTTCAGAAGAGTGAGAATGGGGCCCCAGTCTCTCCTTGCTTGTAAAGTCTCATTAGAGAAGTCTGGTGTTATTCGAATTGGCTTTCCCTTGTATGTCACTTGCTTCTTTCGTCTTACAGCTCTTAGAAGGGCCTCTTTAGTTGATATTTTGGTCAGTCTGATCACTGCATGTCGTGACGTCTTCCTGTTTGCATTGAATCTCCCAGGGGTCCTCTGAGCTTCTTGAACTTGTATATCGAGATTTTGAGCAAGGCCTGGGAAATTTTCCTCTATTATATCTTCAAATAGCTTGTCCAACCCTTGGGTGTTGTCTTCTTCCCCTTCTGGTAACCCTATGACCCTCACATTAGGTTTCTTCACATAATCCCACATCTCTTGTAGGCTTTGCTCTTTTCTCTTGTTTCTCTGCTCTATCTCTGTGATGGTTTTATTTAGTTGGAGGGTGTTAACTTCAAGCTCTGAGATTCTTTCTTCTGTTTGATCTACCCTGTTCTTGAGACTTTCCACTGTATTTTGTAGTTCCCTGAATTGATTCTTCATTTCTAGGAGTTGGGTTAAACTTTTCTTCATTGTGTCCATTTCTTTTTCCAGATCCTGGAGGCTTTTTGTGGTTTCTTTGTGTTGGTTATTGAGTTGTTGTTGCAGCTCGGTGAGTGTTCTTATGATCCACATAAGAGATTCCTCTTCTGTCATTTTGGTTGCCTGATTTGGGTTGGTGTCCGTTTCTAGGGGGCTGGTGCTCCTCTTTGGGGGTGTGTTTTCCGTTTGGTTCTTCATATTTCCTGAGTTCCTTCGCTCATTTCTTCCCATGTCGATCAGTTGTTGTTTCTTTCCTTTAGGTTTTTGTTTGGATATTCACACGCCTTGTTTAGTTTCTGAGGGGTTAGGTGGTGTCTGTGGGTGAGATTGGACCACTCCCTGTATATTGAGTCAGTGGGTGCCGTGGAAAGGCTGTGCAAGATGCCGTCGCTGTCAGTAGGTGGCGTTTGCTTGGAGGAACAGGCTATGCTGTTGATTTTGTGTCCTGTTATCAGCTCTTGTTCTGGGCGGAGCTGGGTTGGGTAAGCCTGCCCTCAGGCAGTTAGCAGGGGTCAAAGTTCTGTACTCTGCTTCCAGGAAAAGCTGTCAGGGTGGGGCTGGAATGGTCCCGCTCAGCCAGAAAGTCTGCTTGTGGGGGTGGGGCTGTCTGAGCCCCGCAGTCGGGAGCAGGCCTCACTTCTTTCCACCCTCCCCAACTCCGCAGCTACCCCTGGCCTCTGCCAGCAGGCCAGACCACACGCCACCAAGCCTCCCCGGATTGTGATGCCTTCGGGGAGGTTCCCTGCGCAGAAACGCTGCCTGGGCTGGGCGCACGGCCTCCCTTTGGTGGGAGGGTTGCCCTCTAGGACACTGATCTGCCCCTGGAGGCACACACACCTCCACAGGCTGTTCACAAATATCCTTTCTGTGCCCCGGGCAATGCTAGACCTCGGTGCACGGGATCTGGTCTGCAGGTCTGACCTCTGGGTCCCAGAGTTCAAACTGTATCCCCACCAGGGAGAGGAGTTCCGGTCCCAATTCACCCACAGGGAGCCCAAGCTGTGTCTGTGTCTCTCAGCCTCTGAGTCAGCACCGTTCTCCTGGGAACACCGTGCCAGCAGCACCTGGGAGGGCTGGCAGGTAGGGAGCTCACAGTCTGAATTCCCCTTAGTCAGCTGTAGGGTCCCAAAAGGGAAGGTCCCGTTCCCTGAGGGTGCCTCCGGCTGGTGGCTATATTGTCTCTCTGGGCAGCCGCAGGTAGGGTCGTCGGAGGGGAGAAGGAAGCAATATGGCGCCTGCCGCGCGGCTCAGGTCTGTGCACACGGAGGTGCACAGGGATTTGGGAGTCTGGTGCCGTGTCTGCTACAGGCTCACCGCTAGCTGGTGGCGGCTGTCTCTGGGCTGGTGTCTGCAGGTCTCTCTACCCGCTGGGGAGCCCACCAGCAGTCCCAAATGCAGGGGAGGGGGAAGGTGATTTATCCACCTACCCTTCCTGCTGGTCTCCGGGCTGCTCCGGCGGTCTCAGCTTCCAGTTCTGCTCCGAAGCCTCCTCCCGTGGAGTCTCCCGGTGTCTCGGGTACCCCTCCTTCCGGCCCTCGTCTGCTGTATGCTTGCCTTCTTGCTTCTTTTTTCTAATTTCTGCTAGAATCTGTCTTTTCTGCAGAGACACTCTTTCTGGTGGTGTTTCTCGTCCGCCATCTTGATCCTCCTCCCCATCATTTTGTTTTAAATATGAGTTTTCTGTGAGTTTGGTTTGCATGAGCCTGTCCTAAGAGGTAAATGATCTCTAGGTGTATTAAAGATGTGATTTTCTGGTCCTGTACAGCTGGAATAAGGAAATCTCACAAAGGTTCTGATACACTGTGAAACTTCTTAGCTTAACAACCAACTAGTTTTCCTAAGGTGATACACCTCAATTTCAATGCTGACCTCTTCAAATTATAATTCCTGCTTCCAGTATTGCTCATACCAAACTAGATTGTGTTTTTTTATTGCTGTATCTACATTCCCTACCCTCTCCTTGAGGGCGAGAATGGTATCTTGCTGATTTTATAACTCTAGCACTTTACAGTGTTTGGTACCCAACAGATAAATGGTTCATGCACAAAAGAAGCTCACAATGTATTAAAGAGATTATTACACAAGTATCAAGTAAAGTTATTTCTTTAATACAGTCCAGCATAGGCCCTAAAAAGAAAATAACATTAGATCAATCATCTTTTCTGTCTTATAGAAACAACAGACATGAATTGATGTAGCAAACTTCCCTATTCCATTTCTGTCTCCCAAAGCACAGAGTGACCGAGACTAGACTCAGTCGAGCTTTGTCCAACAAAGCTTTGGTGAAGAAGAATCTTTGTTCACCTTCCAGGAAAAGTTCCTCTTTAACTTGAAGGAGTTTCAACTTTTTGAAAAGTAGATGCATACAATTTCCTAACCAGAGCAAAAAGTTTTCCTCCTACAGCCTAATCACACATATTCAATTTGTGACAATGCCTTAAAAAAAAAATTAGGTGTCATTTTGGAAAAGGACCACACAGTATTACATTTTTCTATCTTAGTATAACTACATAAGATGAGTTCCTTTGTAGACCACTGCTGCATAGGATATGTTATGTATCTGAGATATCATCGAGGTTCCAATTTCTTTCAAAACGTAAAGTACTCTATATCAACTAAATAATAAGAAAAATTGCTAAAATAACAAGTGTTTCTATAAGCAACTCATTATAAGCACTAAATTAGTAGATCCAGGATGATAATTTTTAGTGTCATACTTGAATTAATGAACAGTCTTAAATCAAAAGTTCCTTCTACATGTATAGCTAAAAGTTAAGAAAGAAAAACAGTTAAGAAGGACAAGTTAAAGAGAAAGAAACAATCAGAGAACCAGAAAAAGGTAAAATAATGCATTTTATTTGGGGACAAACAGAACTACCTCTATTACAGATTGTCTCTATTTTACATTACAAACAAAAATTCTAGATAGACTGAAGACCAAAATATAATAAACACAACCATAAAAACAGCTAAAGATTCTAGTTCTTAGAGAAATAAAAATTTAAAAAAAAAACAGTTGAAGAAAATATAGGAGAATTTGTTTAAATACTTAGGGTAGGAGAAGCCATTTTAAGACAAAAAATGTTTAAGACAAAAAGGAAATACAGGTAAATCTTAAGTACATAAAAACCTTGAAAACGTTGTAAACAAAGTTACAAAAAACAAGAAAGAAGTAGGAAAAAATAATTGCAACATATACACAAAGAATTAATATTTAGAATATATAAAGAATTCCTACAAACATGAAAAAACCAATCCAATAGGAGAGTAGAGATTTTTATCTGTTTTGTTCATTGCTGTATTCCCAGCACTTGGCACACAGTCATCACTCAATAAATAATTTGTTAATTAACACTAACAGGGAATTACAAGAAAAATGCAAATTGTGAATATATGCATAAAAATACTCAGTTCCATTATAAACAGGAGAATACAAAAAGACCAATAAAATATTTTCCCCGAAGATGTAAAAATATCCAATATTGGCAAAGGTGTGGAGAAAGGATTGTCTTGTATATAGTTAGCTGATATGTAAAACAGTACTACCTTTTTGAAGACAACATGACATTATGCTTTAAATATGTATATCTTTTAACACAAAAATTCTAATTTTATGTATCTATTCTAGAGAAATGCTTCTACAGGTACATAAAAAGAATGTATATAGTTACTACAGCATTGTTTTTTGTGTTTTTTTTGAGACAGAGTCTCGCTTTGTTGCCCAGGCTAGAGTGTGTGCTGTGGCATCAGCCTAGCTCACAGCAACCTCAAACTCCTGGGCTCAAGGGATCCTCCTGCCTCAGCCTCCCAAGTAGCTGGGACTACAGGCAGGCATCACTACGCCCGGCTAATTTTTTCTATATATATGTTAGTTGGCCAATTAATTTCTTTCTATTTATAGTAGAGACAGGGTCTCGCTCTTGCTCAGGCTGGTCTAGAACTCCTGAGCTCAAGCAATCCTCCCGCCTCAGTCTCCCAGAGTGCTAGGATTACAGGCATGAGCCATCACGCCCAGCCTACAGCATTGTTTATAAAGAAAGAAAAAAAGTTAACTTAACCTAAAAAAGTTAAGTGTGCATGAACAGAATGGTATAATAATAATATAAATTTTGGAAATTAATTCAATGGTTAAAAAGAATGAGGTAGATCTATATGTACTGATGCAGAAAGAGCTCCAAGACATGCTTTTAGGCTGGACGCGGTAGCTCACGCCTGTAATCCTAGCACTCTGGGAGGCCGAGGCAGGAGGATTGCTTGAACTCAGGAATTCAAGACCAGCCTCAGCAAGAGTGAGACCCCGTCTTTACTAAAAAATAGCAAAAATTAGCCAGTCAACTAAAAAAAAAAAGAAACAAAAAATAGCCGGGCATGGTGGTGCATGCCTGTAGTTCCAGCTACTCAGCAGGCTGAGGCAGGAAGATCACTTAAGCCCAGGAGTTTGAGGTTGCTGTGAACTAGGATGACACCACGGCACTCACTCTAGCCCAGGCAACAAAGCAAGACTCTGTCTCAAAAAAAAAAAAAAGACATGTTATTAAGCAAAAAAGGAGAGTGCACTGTAAATACAGTAGGCTTTTATTTATATACAAGTTATTATAAAACTATAAATTTCTCTATATACTAATATGAGTGTAAATTCATAGAAAAAGGTCTAGAACGATAAACAGATTGATAATAGGGATCACCTCTGATAAAGGGAATGAGACTGTCTGAGGGCCAAGGAAAAACTTCTGCGTTATTAGACTGAATTATTTTGCAAGATCATATTCAAGTATTACTTATATAATTAAAAACATCTATTTAAAGCAAAGAAAAAAATAATGTAAGTGCCATTTAACTGATATGAGGAAAATAAGAACAACATAATTGGGGAATTAGACAAAAAAAATTCAGTTTTGGACATGAAAGTTTTGAAGTCCTACTATAAATAGGCAGCCATACAAATAGAAGATTGCCATTCAGGAAAGGAGTCTTGGCTAAAGAAGTAATTTTGGGAGTTGTTGGTATGTAGATGATACTTAAAGGTATAGGAATGGTATGGATGACTCTGAGAGAAAACACAATGAGAGAGGGACCAAGACCAAGGAGAAAGAGCCAACAAAGAAGACTGAGAAGGAGCAGTCAGAGAAATCAGACAGAAACTAATAAAGAGCAATGTCATAGAAGCCAAGAGAACAGACTGTTTCATAAGGAGCTGGTGTCAAATGCTATTAAGAAATCTAGTAAGATGAGGACTGAAAAAACAGACAACTTTGTTTCCCAATCATTAACAACTTTGGCAAAGTGGTTTTGTTTTGGTCAGAGTATTATAGTAGGAATGGGTGAAGGAGTTTATGAGGGGAAAAAAGTGTACATACGTACAGAAAATTCCTTGAGGAAGCTTGTCTGTGAAGGAGAATAGAAAGGACAGTAGTAGAAAACATGCAGGTCGAAGAATAGGGTTTTCAAAATGGAAGATGGAAGAGCATGTCTGAACACTGAAGGAAAGGATCTATTAATGGTAAAAACAGAAGATAACCAAAGAAAGTTCTTCAAGAAAACAGGAGAGAATATGATTACAATACCTGTGAAGGGACTGGTTTTTGACTGAATGAAGGACACTTTCTCTACGGTAACAGGAGGGAAAAAGAAAAAGATGAATCCCAGATGCAGGTAGGTGTGTAGATTTGGGACGTATAAAGATGAAGGAATTCCCATTTGATAGCTTCTGTTTTTATTATATAATGAAGCATAAGATCTATCACTAGTTAAAAAAGAACACATGAGAAATTAGAAATAGAGATCATATGAAACAGTCATTTGCAGTTAGCAGGAAAGTGAACCAGAGAAATGTATAACATTGCTAGGTAATGCTGATTATGCATATGGGATCAATGATTATGAATTTATAGCGACATTGATCTCCCTGATTTCCTGATTTTCTCTAACAACTCTCAGCTCCATGGATGCAGACAACTAAGAGGATAGATAGTTAGGTTAACCAGTGCATCACTGGTTCTACAAGTCACAGAAGTCAACTCTGCTTGAATTAAACAGAAAAAGAATTTACAGGTCAGGTACGGTGGCTCACACCTATAATCCCAGCATTCTGGGAGGCCAAGGCAGGAGGAACATTTGAGCCCAGGAGTTGGAGGCTGCAATGAATTGTGATGAGGCCACTGTACTCCAGCCTGGGTGACAGCGAGACAGGGAGGGAGGGAAGGAGGGAAGGAGAGGAGGGAGGAAGGAAGGGAGGGAGGGAGGAAGGGAGGGAAAGAAAGAGAGAGTAAAAGAATTTACAGAAAGGATATGAGATAGCTTTCACAGTGAAGAACTTGCTTCAGGACTACACAGCTAAAAACACCACTTAAAATTATAGAATTGGTTTGGCAAAGATGTGATCGCTAATGCCAAGCAGGAGATGCTGCAGCTTGGTCTGCACCATTATAGTTCTGGATACCAAGTGCCAGTATTAACAAAATTGCCACTATCACCCCATAATTAGATCTTGCTGCTAGAAGCTGACACTACATGGGGATTTGCTAATAATGTAGAGAACACAGTGGAAGAGTTTGGGAAGACTGAATCAGCTGAGAGGATGAAGAGAGTGATAAAGGCATGAGTATTAGGAAGATAATGGATGACAAGATGTCCAGTAGTGACTGAAATGAACAAGGATGTGAGGCATGGTGGTTTAGGCTTTCTCTTGAAAGAGGATAGATCCTGAGATCCCAAGTGGCCTTAGTAGCAGCTTAAACAGACTTTACATGGGAGTTTGGTCAGAGCAGTAGGGGGTTGGCAGTGTGGCAAAGTCTCCCACTATTGCTATGAGCAGCTTCACTGGCCAACCCCTGGGCAAGTTAATTACTCTTTTTGAACCTATATTTTCTTATGTGTAAAATAAAGATAAAACTGCTCATCTGATAAGGTTGTCAAGAGAATGAAATGAGATAAGATAGATGTGTGGCACAGAGTTAAGTATTCAGTAAATGGTAGCTATTATAAGCATCACCAAAAGCAAAAGAAGAGTTTCCAAGAAAAGGCAGCCAATGTTATCAAATCTTTTAGAGTGATCAAAAGTGTTCACATTGGAGTACTGCAGGAGGTAAGTTTGTAGGTAAGATGAAGCCAGTTTTAGTCTCAGGTGTGGAATACTCAGAAAGGCTTTAAGAAAAAATCTTATAGTCAGAATAACTCAACTAGTAGCTCTAATACCATTCGTTAATATAGGTTCTGAGCTAAAAACTAGGTGCCCCAAACTGATAAATTTCTGATAGACCCTTAAAAAAAAAAAGAATAGAAAATCACCAGCTACTAATGCAAGTGTCCAAGAGGGAAAATGGCTCATTGAATTGTTGCAAAATACACCTGGGGGGACGAGGGGAAGGGAGACTAAAAATCATGCACATAGAATGTCTTAAATTATTTAATTTGATCAGAATAATTTTAGACTTACAAACTGTTATAGAAGAAACATAAACACGCTGCTTTCTCCTCTGCTCTGCTCTCACCAAATCTTGGGTCACAGGTCATTTGGACTATAAAAAGCTCTTACACATTCCATAGAAATCTGATCAAGCTTACTAAACTTCTTAAGTGAATAGAATTTCATCTCCTCTAATTGTGCCTATCACCAGAACATAATCATGGCAGGACAGTGGATCAGGTCAACTGCCAAGATTGTTCTCCTCCCATCCACCTCAGTTGCACATCTCTGAATTATTTAAACAAGAACTACCATGAAAGAAACTGCATATTCTTTATAAACACAACTTGACAAAGGGTCTGAATAAACTACAATAAACTCTTTTTTTTTTCATTGTAGAAGAAATGACCATTTTCAAGGAATAGGCATAATAAAAAAACTCATTCTCCCTTTTTTCATGTATTATCCATTTCAATTAACTGTACACTAAAAAACCAAAATAGTCTCCCTCAAGACATCAAACGCACAACTGCAACTTCAGCCTGGAACAACCTCCTAAAACAGCTCTTACTGTTCAATCTTCCCCAGGTTTGAGAACAGAATTCAAAGGTTATACAAATACAAAATAATGGCTGCTTTCTCAGAAAATTCATATTCACAAAAACACATGGCAAGACCTTCAACCACTCAATAAATAAATAAATAAATAAAACTGCCTATGGCTGGGCACGGTTGCTCACGCCTGCAATCCTAGCACTCTGGGAGGCTGCGGCGGGAGGATCACTCAAGGTCAGGAGTTTGAAACCAGCCTGAGCAAGAGTGAGACCCCATCTCTACTAAAAATAGAAAGAGATTAATTGGCCAACAAAAAATATATATATATAAAAAAAAAAATTAGCCAGGCATGGTGGCGCATGCCTGTAGTCCCAGCTACTCAGGAGGCTGAGGCAGAAGAATCGCTTGAGCCCAGGAGTTTGAGGTTGCTGTGAGCTAGGCTGACTCCACGGCACTCTAGCCTGGGCAACAGAGTAAGACTCTGTCATAAAAAACAAAAACAAAACAAAAAAACTGCCTATTAGTGCAATTTTTAAAAAATCCACAAAAAAATACAGATTAAGATTTAAAGGGTTCGATCTTGAGTTTCAAACAGAAATGTTTGAATTGAAAAGCAACAGAGTTTGGGCTTTAGAGTCAAACACATTAGGGTTCTGTTAGCTCCATCACATTACTGTGTAATTTTGAGACAAATTCCTTAATCTCTCCAACTTTCGGCTTCCTCAATAAAACAAGGATAACACTACTAATCTCTGAGAGCTCTTAAAAGGAGTAAATAAAATACTACATATGAAGTTCTAAGCACAATGCCTGGAACACAGCAAGAATATATAACAATATACTTTCCCTTCTGTTTTTTAAGAGGTTTAAACAGAGATCAATTCATAGAGAAGGTGGGACTTAAAGAAAGGGAAAAAATGTTAGCTGAACAGGAAGGAGGAGTGTATTTCTCAGGTTCTCTAGATATACTTATCAATTGAAGGATAAATTTTTAAGATTATTAGTAAATTATTAGGTCATTAAATATGCAATGTCTGATTTTGAATCACAAATATAGTTTATTATATCTCAAACAAGAAGCAATACAATTAATCAAAGTATGTGCCTAAACTATTAACACACTTTTCTCATCTTAACGGTAGCTTGTTTATGCCAGCAGCAAAGAAGCCTGGAGAGTGAGCGGCAATGATAAAAGGTGTTTTCCACAGCGTGTTGAAAATTGAATCTTTTTCCTTGCAAGAAGAGGTCCAAAGACTGGGAGAAGTGGTAATCAGTTGGTGCAAGGTTTGGTGAATAAGGTGGATGACAGTTTCCAAGTCCAGCTTCTGTCGTTTTAATACATTGTCTGTGCAATGTGTAGTCAAGCGTTGTCTTGCAAGAGGATTGGCCTGTCTCTACTGACTAATGTCAGCTGCTTAATTGCAAGCATCCTCATCATTTCATCCAACTGGTTGCAGTAGACATCCTCTGTAATCAACTGACCAGGTTTCATGAAGCTGTAGCAGATAATAAAAGTCCTGGACCACCAAATAGACACCATTAGCTTTTTTGGATGAATATTCGGTTTGGACTGTGTTTCAGCACTTCATCTTTACCCAACCATTGTCCCAAATGCTTGCAATTGTCAAAAAGAATCCATTTTTCATCACACATAACGATACAGTGTAGAAATGGTTTGCCTTTATGTCATGAAGGCAAAGAAAGGTAAGCTTCAAGACAATTTCTCTTCTGATGCTAGTTTAATTGACGTAAAACCCATCTGCCCAGCTTCTTTAGCTTGCCCATTTGTTTCAAATGGTCTAATATCATTGGAATGGTAACATCAAATCTTGCTGCTAATTCACGTGTAGGTGAGATGGATCTGCTTCCACTATAGCTTTCAGCTCATCATTATCTACCTTGGTCTCAGGTTGCCCACGTGGCTCATTTTCAAGATTAAAATCACCAAAATGGAACTTCTCAAACCATTGACCTACTGTGCATTCATTATCAGCCACATCCTTTCCAAATGCTTTGTTGATATTTCGAGATGTCTATGCTGCATTGGTTGCAGTATAGAACTCACATTCAAAAATAACATGAATTTTTGACTTAACCATGGCTTCACAAAAATTGCTCTAAAAAAAAATTTGGAAGATAATCACAAGCCAAAACATGCATTTCTAGGACTGAGGATGTACTTCACAATAAAAATAAAACAAGTGTCAAAGTGAAATGTCAGAAATATCAACTGTAAAACTTAAGGAAATCGGACATTTCATACTTAATAACCTAATACTAATGTGAAGTTATCAACTGATCTTGAAATGCTTTTCTGTATAAGATGCTCTTCTTTCTCTTTTCTAATTTTACAGTTTTTTGAGGTTCTACATTTGTATAATTTTCTCCTGTCCTCTGCCCAAAGCCCTGACTCAGACTCTCCTTACTTTGGTCTTGGGATGACCTAAGCCTTAGCCAGACAGACACACCTTAGAGTTCACTCTAAAAGACTTCTGGCAGACAGCCAGAACCCAACATTTAAGAAGTTGGAATCAGTGGGCTTAAGTCCTACATATGCCACTTTCTAGATGTATAACCTTGGGCAAGGTACTTAACCTCTCTGGACCTCATTTCCTCATTTGTGAAACAGAGATAATTCCGCCTACAGAAACATCTATGACAACTCCTGGCACACAAAAGGCCAATTAATGGTAACTATTATTAAAGTCCAACTGCCAATTGCCTTACTGAACACTTTCAAGGCTGTACTTTTCTAACTGGCAAAAGGAGTCATACTGCTCCCACATTCCCATGCCTATATCCAAAACATTCCATTTCAGTAATCTATAATTAACCAAATCAAAAGCTTAAAACAATTCTGGGCAAGAAAGTGCTAACATGGCTCAACTTATTCTCTCTTGACAGCAACAAAGCCAGTGCAAGGTGGATACGTTTGCCAAAAGCAATAAAGAGTCTGTTTGAACATGGTCATTACTGATACTGACATAAGCACAAACTAGTTGAGGTTCTTAGGCTTGCAGTCTTACTGTCAGGAAATTTTAACTTTTCTGAAATAAATCCTCTCTTGCCTTGTTTTCCCTGCTGTACTCCAACACCCCTATCACCTATTTTCAAGAACACAGGGAAGAAATAAATCCTCTCTACTACTGCTACTGCATTCACTGTGGAACTTATCTTCCCATTTCACAAATTACTTCTTACAGAGATTTTTGGTTTACTGGGTTCAGTTAAGGTCAGTTTATGAAAAAGGACATTATATATATAAATATATCATAGCCACAATGACAAGATGTAGCCCCAGAGCACTGTAAGTTGCAGGATGGAGTGGAGGTAGGTGCCAAAGATAAGATGTGACTGAGTAACCTGCACACCATATGTTCATTCTTATTAACTATTGCACTTAAGAATTCCGGCTCTTGTAAAAAGTTCATTTCCCTTGTATGGCTGAGCAGAGTAACAGAACTAGGAAAACTGATGACAGATTACATGAATGGATTAAGGGAAACCATCAATGGAAATGTGAGTTAAATAAATTTGTATATCTTCACTAGACCTAGTGCCCAAAAAAAAAATAAATAAATAAATAAAAAAAATAAATTTGTATATGACAGAAAACAAAAACAACAGTCACCAATTTCATAGCCAAAGGTAGCTGTTTCAATACTAGTATCCCTAGTTCCTCCATATGGTGTAACAAAAACAGAAGTGAGTCATGGTCAAAATGATGATTTAGACAATATAAGAATCAACAAAAGTTTATAAATCAAAATGTCACACTGCAGTCCTTTGGGGAGGTGACTTTCAACTTGAGGAAAGAAGGGCAATCTTGTGTACTTATTTTCATTTAGCCAATCAATATCAGGAAGTTAAAGATTCTGCCCCCAAAAGGCAATTCAACCTCATGTCCTTAGTTTTATCATCCAGCTGTATCCTTACCCAAAGCTTCCCCTACTTTAACTTTCAGCAGAGAAGTTGTTTTTTGATGCAATTAACATTTTAAGGCAAGCTCAGCCCTGTCTTCTATAGCCTTGAGGCTGCTGAGTAAATCATGGATCATATATTTTGATGCTGAAAAAACAGGAAGAAGGTGGTTCAGAGACAAGGAAAATGGTCAAGAAGCACATCCAGGATTAAGAAAAACAGGCTCTGGTATGCTGGCCTGAGATTTTTTTAACTTCTTTATATAGAATCTATTGAATTGTGTGTACCTTTCAGAGGAGAACATGGTGACATGTACTTAAGCCACGATGGGAGAAATAAAAAAAATTGTTCATAATAATAATAGTTTTTTCTTAAAAGACCCTACAATATGTGCCAAGTTGAATGCTAATTTACAAATATTTCTAATCCCCAATCGTAATTAGTATTCTCATTTTATAGAAGAAGAAAATGTGATTTATAGAATTTGGAAATTACCAAAAAATTAGTGGGGGTACTGACATTCAAACCCAGGTATGCCTGACTGTAAACCTCATGCTATAAAAGCAATTTGTTAAATACTTTTACCCTCAAGACATCTAATCAAATTACAGATTTTAGACAAAAACACTCCTGATCCCAAGAAAAAAAAATGATCAATTATAAAGCATCTCAACTAGTCAGAAATACGCTTCATATTTTCAGACTCATATCCAGGAACTACCAGCACTGGTCCTGGTGCTGCCTCTTTCTACTGTAATGTCTCCCAGAGAAGTTTCATACTGCAAATGACAAGGACACTGTCATAAAGCATTGCTATACAAATTCCCTCAGCCTTGCCTCTGACATCTTTTATCATCTATATTTGGGTAGTTAGAATGAAAGTATTATCTGCTATACCTTAATCATGAGGCTGTTACAACAAAAAGTTAGGGTGGATCCAAGATTCCAATTCACTGAGTCCTATACAGTAAAACCATTGCAGACTTCACATTCCTTTATTGCTGTTCTGATAAAGCAATTAAAAAATCACAACAATTAAAAAAAACCATAAATCACTGTGTTCATATTGAGCCTAGGAAATTACAGTCATAATCCCTTTTCATACGACCCACATCTGTCTTTTCCAATATTTACTTTTTTTTTCCTGTGATTTTGCTTTAAGAGGGAAAGAGAGACACACCATGGATAGCCAATGTACGGTTAATACCGGGGTGTCATACCTCGAGGCACACTTACTCCTCAGTGTTCTGAGGCCTCCTCAAAACTATATCTGAAAGGAGCTGACACCTGAGACAGAAAGCCCCACAATGACTGCCTTTCCCAAAAAGAGCAGCATTTTTTCCTAATGCTTTCTTACTATAATAAGGAACCAATAAAACAATCATTATCTTCGTGCACAGTCTAATAATCATGGTGACCAACTACGGAGCAGGAAGGACCAACCTCTTAAAGATAAAAGAGTGAAGAGAATCTCTCCATTAATCCTTCTACATTCAGAGAAGATAGATTATTGCAGTAACTAGAAATGAAAGGCACAGCATCAGCACTGCTCTATGGAAGCGGTTGGCCACAGAAAGGGAGAAAGTCATCAACTGTACAGAAACCAGACAACTCTGAGGATTTCAATGCAAGACAACTACTGCTTACTCGTTCTACAAGTAGAAAAGATCTTTTCACTCTTATTGCTGGGAGAGCTGCTGTAAGCGGTAAAATTTTTCTATGCCACTGGGGTCTTCTCCCCGAATAATACGGAAAATAACACACGGGAGTGTATTGGCGGAGCGGTACGTAGTATATTAGGTGCCTCTCCTCCCCTGCCTATTCCAAGTAGTAGAGGAGAGCGCTACCTCCATGTTATTCATAGCGAAGTACCGCCGTGCAACCTGCAGTCTCCGCTCCCCAACACTGGGGGCTGGAGGGGACATCTCTGAGAAAGTGGGTTTGAGGGACAAGGGGCCTCTCTGCTCCTGTGATCAGAAGGGAGGGCGTGGAGGGTGGTGCCGCTGTGCGGAGAGGATCTGCGGTTCTCCTCCCTCCCTCCTTTCCTCTCCTCAGAGGCAGCCCGGCCCCAGTACCTTCTTGACTGTGCGCGGCGCCTCGGTGACGGTGCCGTCGGGGCTGACGAGGGCCTCGCCGCCGTCGCGGTGCCGCTGGTGCTGGTGATGGGGGTCGCTCCGCTTCATGGCCGACGCTTGAGGCACCTTCCCGGCGGCCGGGCTGAGAGCAGCGGTGGGCCCCGACCCAGGGCCAGGAGCCGGGGGCCGCTCCGCGGCGGGAGCTGGAGCCTCAGGGTCTCCACCGCCCGCCGGGGGGGCCATGGCGCCCAAGGCCGCCGTGCTCAGTCCTAGTTGCGGCTCAGCCTCGGAGGGGCTCAGGTCCTTCAGCTCCACCTCAGGCACCTTGGCAGCAGCCGCTGCTGACACAACCTGCACCGACATCACCGCCTCTGCAGCAACCGCCGGCTCAGACTCCAGATCCTGCTCTAGCTCGGCCCCGCCTCCCGCCTCCCATCCCCTTCCCTCCCCCATTCCCCCACTCCTCCCCTCCATCGCCTCCGCTCCCACCCCCTTCCTCCGCCCGCCAGCTCCGGCCTCTCCAGCCCCGCCCCGCCCCACCCCACCACGGTCTGGTCCGGCTCGCGCGCGAGGCGCCACGGAACCTGTAGTGCGCTTGCTCGGAGCCGCACGCGGCCAGAAGACCGTGGGACCTCAGCCCCCTACGTACACTGAGAGCCGCGGGACCTCCTGGGAGTTGTAGTCCCTTCCCCCATTTCCTCCGGAAAGTGGGAGTCTTTCGCGGAGAGGGAGCTCTAGGGCCGGCGACTAATGGGAAGGAGTGAGGCTAGGTGACACAAGGGAGGAGATGAGGAAGACAAAGTCTCCAGAGGAATTGTGGTTTCCCCGGAGGGAACGCCAGAAACCTCAGGGGTGGGAAAGTGGAGGAGGAACAACTGGTTACCCCGACAGCGTAACTACTCCGAATGGGCACGTCCTCGATCACGTGAGCGGACATTTAAAGGAGAAGCGGCGGCCTCACGTGAGGAGAACTGCCGGCTCCAGGCTTAAGGAGGCATGATCTTTTCTTGTGAAATCAGGACCCTAACACCTTTCCAAACTTTAATGGCTTTGTTTTTAGAAAGAATAAAATAATACCTTGCCCGCTGTGACGATTTCTGACACATTCTGGGTTTGGAAGCTAAAATCAGCCCCCAAAGAAGTTACGTATCACTAGATGCTGCAGTCCCCAAACTTTTTGGCACCAGGAACCGGTTTCATGGAAGACAGGGTTTTTTGTGTGTGGTGGGGATGGTTTGAGGATGATTCAAGTTCATTACAATTATTGTGCAAACCTCTCTGCTAATGATAATCTGTATTTGCAGCCGCTCCCCAGTGCTAGCATCACCGCCTCAGCTCCACCTCAGATCATCAGGCACTAGATTTTCATAAAGAGCGTCAACCTAGATCTCTCCCACTCGCAGTTTACAGCAGGGTTATTGCTCATATGGGAACCTAATGCCTCCACTGATTGAACAGGAGGAGGAGCTTTTGCGGTGATGCCAGCAATGCCCTGCGGCTGCTAATACAAATGAAGCTTCCTTAGCTTGCCCTGCTAATACACATGAAGCTTTCTTAGCTTGCCTGCTGTTCACCTGCTGCTGTGCGACCTGGTTCCTAACAGGCTACTGAAGGTACCTATCCAATACCGGTCTGGCCAGGGGGTTGGGGACCAAACTAGGTGGAAATTCGAGGGCTGAGAAAGTACACGTTACCTTAAGGCCAAATCTTTTGACCTATAATTCTGTTAGGGCAATAATCTGATATTCAGTTACATATATAAGCATAGAGGTATATTAACTAAAATATGAATAATGATTTTCCCAAGTGATGCGATTTCGGGTGATTTTTACTTTCCTATATTATTTTTAAGTTTTTACATTTATTTTAGAGCAGGTCTTAGTACAAAGACGTGTGGCCGTTTTATTTTTAACAACAAAAAGCTGTCCAAGGCTAGTGGCAGTGGCTCACACCTGTAATCTTAGCATTCTGGGAGGTTGACGTGGGAGGATGGCTTCAGGAGTTCAAGACCATCCTGAGCAAGAGCTAGACCCCGTATCTACTAAAAATAGAAAAATTAGTCGGTCTTGGTGGTGGTGCCTATAGTCCCAACTACTTGGGAGGCTAAGGCAGGAGGATCACTTGAGCCCAGGAGTTAGCTAAGCTGATGCCACCACACTCTATCCAGGATGATAAAGTCAGACTCTGTCTCAAAAAAAAAAACAAAAACAAAAACCTGTCTGAAACGAATGTGCAACAACAGGGGAATGGTTACAGCCTTTGAAAATTGTTTGCCAAGAATTTTTAAAATAATAATGGAAAATAAATGCTTATGATAAAAAGCTAAAAAGCAGGAGACAAAATTACATATTCCCTAAGATTTTATGTAAATAATATTAAAAACAACAGTCTGGGTGTGGTGGCTCACACCTATAAGCCCAGCACTTTGGGAGGCCAAGGGGGGATTGCTTGAGGCCAGGAGGCATGTGAGGGTGAAAATGCAGGTTCCCCACCATATAACAGAAACACTATTGCTAACCTGGAGTGCTCGGCAAAATAGACTAGACAGGTACCAAGGTAACTACTAGAGGTGGGGTGGGTTCCTGCACTTTCATGCCTTGAAATGGCCAGTACAGACTGGCCCTAACTGCTTTAGAGCTGCTTTGGCAGTCCTATAGTGCCCTTTAGCTAACTGTAATACTAAAATCTCTGCCTGGTGGAAAATTGTAATATCATTAACATAACATGGGTTGAATGACAATATATAATGATGGTCCCTATTTTCTTCCCTGTGATTTGTTTCACTGTAAACAAACAAAAATACACTGTAAAAAAATTTGCATTACTCATTGGGAAGAGATTTAAAGCAACACCACAGGGTGAGAAGATGTGGATTTTGCATGCCAGAAAGCTCCTGAGGAAGAAAGTCCTGTGTTGCCCAGGAGCAAACACCCTAGTAAGTAACCTCTAATAAACTCATTTAACTCATCAAGAGCTGGTCTTGAGTCATTCTTTGGTCTCTTGATTCCTTCTCAGTTTGGGGGACAGTATTTCTATACTGTCCTGGGATTTCCCAGAAACAGCATGGTGGTTCAGGCCTGTAGTCCCAGCTACTTGGGAAGCTGAGGCAGGAGTATCACTTGAGCCCAGAAGTTCCAGGCTGCAGGAGCTATGATTGTGCCACAGGACTCCAGCCTGAGGGACAGAATGAGACCCTGTCTCAAAACACACCCAAACACACACCACAGAAAGTGCAGTTGATTCTGGTGACAGTTGTGGGATCGTTTTTTTCTTCCCTATTCTCAGAGAAACAGAGGCAAAGTGGATCTGACAGTTTACAGCTGTTCAGAGAGTGACAGCCCTGACAACACAGGTAGGCCACTGGACATCTAATCTTTGAACATCTAGTCTTTGGAGTAACTTTTTTCCCAGGCAAGAAGGGGCAAGAGGGATAAATCATCTGCCCTTATCTTCTCCTTTCCTGTGTTACTACTATCTTAGAAATCTATTCACTTTGTGAAGTTGTCCTACCTTGAAAAGAGTCTTTCATTTCCTGATCTCCAAATTTGTTCCTTATGCAATGTGTTGGAAGGCATCTGAGCACTGCTGCTTCCACAAAGCCCACAAATCCACCAGACACAAGAGCTTCTTAAGCTTTCTCTTCACATTCTGGCTTTCAAAATTTCCTTCCTGTTATAAAGAACCAGCGCAGAGCTTCATCCTCCAGCTGTCGAGGCAGAGATTAGCAGCTCTATAACTGATTTCTTTCTTCCCCCTAATGCACAAGGGAGCTGTGGGACAGCCACCTGGCATATGTTAGAGCTCAAAGGCAGCAGCTGCCTACCTGGGCTGCCAATATAATTGATTACAGAGAGGATGAATTAATTCTCACTGGGATGTGGTTATAAAACATAGCAGTTAGAGCACCGGAAAGAAACTGATATTCATCCTTTTATTTATCCGGGTACCACCACTGATTGGGGCCAAACTGCAGGGCATACTCGTCACCCATTCTCAACTCCATTCCTATATACCCGCTGCTTCTGCCATCTTTGTTGCTGAGTGACACGAGGCACAGCTGAAGATCAAATTACCATACTGGTGGCCGGGCGGGCACGGTGGCTCACGCCTGTAGTCCTAGCTCTCTGGGAGGCCGAGGCGGGCGGATTGCTCGAGTTCAGGAGTTCGAAACCAGCCTGAGCAAGAGTGAGACCCCCATCTCTACTATAAATGGAAAGAAATTAATTGGCCAACTAAAAATATACACAAAAAATTAGCCGGGCATGGTGGCACATGCCTGTAGTCCCAGCTACTCGGGAGGCTGAGGCAGGAGGATCACTTGAGTCCAGGAGTTTGAGGTTGCTGTGAGCTAGGCTGACGCCACGGCACTCACTGTAGCCTGGGCAACAAAGTGAGACTCTGTCTCAAAAAAAACAAAAACAAAAACAAAACAAATTACCATACTGGAAACAGGGTAATTAAGTACAAGTTTATGAACTATGTAATGAAAATATTTATCCTACAAGTCTAATTCCTTTACCTCGCTCATTCATCCTCCAGAACTCTGGCAGACAGGAATTTATCTGCCATGCAGGGCATCAGAAGAACTTCTCTCAGGTATCTGACTAGTACAGGAGAGAAAACAAAGATGCTTACACTGAGTTCCATCAAGGAAATAGGCCAGCCGGATCACCCACTGTAAAGACCATACACATGCTCACAGTGCTGCTGTGAACCATTTAATGCCACACTCTTAAATATGAGCAGACAGCCACAGTCACCAGACATATGAAGAAACATATGAAAAACATAGACCAATGAAGGCAAGCAGAAAAAATAAATAACTCAGAGGAAACAGAGGCTATGCATCAAGAAGAAAGCAAGACCAAAAATTAAAAATCACTAATATCCTCAGAGACTTAAGATAATATACTTGTTAAAGAACATACTAGGCCGGGCACAGTGGCTTACACCTGTAATCCCTGCACTTTGGGAGGCCAAGGTGGGAGAATTGCTTGAGGCCACAGTGAGCTGTGATCATGCCACTACACTCCAGCCTGAGCAACAGAACAAGACCTTGTCTCAAAAAAAAAATTTAAAAAAGAACATGTTGTTTGAAGAAGTAAACATTCAGAAAAATAAACATAAGACCTTTAAAATGAAAGCATGCTAGCAGAATTTTTTAAAAACTTGAATAAAAAGAGAAATTAAAAATAAGAAAGATGCATTTTTACTTTTGCTCAGACTGTTGAAGAATAGTGGCTTGTTTCAGTTTTTGTATTTGTGTCTAATGCATGGTTTAACATGATAGACACAATACATTGATTGTATAGCTACAGTTTTCTGGAAAAAACCAAGGAATTATTTTTCATATCTTCAATACATTTTTCTTTAAATTTCAAAAACAAAAAATAAGAAGGAAAATAATTTAGAGGACCAGTCCAGGAAGTCCAACATTGGAATAATACAAGTGTCAGAGGCAGTGACAAAGAAATGGATGGGAAAAATAATTCAAAACATTTCCCAGGGCCGGGCACGGTAGCTCACGCCTGTAATCCTAGCTCTCTGGGAGGCTGAGGCGGGCGGATTGCTCAAGGTCAGGAGTTCTAAACCAGGCTGAGCAAGAGCGAGACCCCCGTCTCTACTATAAATAGAAAGAAATTAATTGGCCAACTAATATATATAGAAAAAATTAGCCAGGCATGGTGGCACATGCCTGTAGTCCCAGCTACTCGGAAGGCTGAGGCAGGAGGATCGACTAATATATATAGAAAAAATTAGCCAGGCATGGTGGCGCATGCCTGTAGTCCCAGCTACTCGGAAGGCTGAGGCAGGAGGATCGCTTGAGCCCAGGAGTTTGAGGTTGTTGTGAGCTAGGCTGACGCCACGGCACTCACTCTAGACTGGGCAACAAAGTGAGACTCTGTCTCAAAAAAAAAAAAAAAAATTTCCCAGAACTGAAGATAATAATTTTTAGAATGGCAGGTACCCATCCCCGTGGATGAAAATCAACCTAAATTAATATGCATCGTTGTAAATTTTCAAAATTCTGGGAACAAATAGAGAATTCTTCAAATGTCTAGAGTAGGAGAAAGGACAACATTTTTTAAAAAGCAAAAGAGTCAGAAAGATTACACTTAAAATCAATTCTGGAAGCAAGAAGATAATACCTCCAAATACTACAGCCTGCTTGCCTTCTGCAGAGAATACAGTGACAATCAGCCAAGGTTGGGAAGGACAATCATCTGACTGTGCGGAGTGGTAGGGGACCGATTCTGCTTTCATCCCCACCTTGTGAAGTACCTGCTGTCTCCAATACAGAGCCTTTTAGGGGTACTGCAATATAAGTTTTCCCTCCTGCTGGCTAAAACTTTAGCTTTTTCTCACTTGAGGCTGCAAGTTTGAGACCAGCCTAAGTAATATAACAAGACCTTGTCTCTGCAAAAAATTAGCCAGGTGTGGTGGCACACACCTGTAGTCCCAGCTACTCTGGAAACCCATGCAGGAGGACCGCTTGAGCCCAGGAGTTTGAGGTTGCCATGAGCTATCATGATGCCACTACACTCTAGTAGCCTGGGCAACAGAGGAAGACCCTGTCTCCAAATAAATAACTAAAAATAAAAGCACTTTAGCTTTTTCAAGACTGCTAAATGATCACTCACCATTTGCTTTCCAGCTTTCAAAATTGTTACTATTGGCTCCTCCTCTAGCCCCCACCTCTTTTTACCTCCTTATAGGTAAAGAGTGAAAAAGAGCTAAATCCCCATCCTCTATATTGGGAAGTCCAGTGATAATGCCTAAAACAAACATTCAGGAGGCAGAATTGTAATCATGTTACTCAGACATATGGAAGTAAATATCATAAGGATCCTAGAAACAGGAAATGATTAGGTAGTGAGAGTGGTGTACCAAGACAGCTGTTTTAAGTAGCAAGATTTGCAGAAATATTTGACTTTTCAAACTATATTATGTATAACTTAGATGAAAATAAAAATTTTAAAAGCAGACAAAAGCAATGCATAAATTATTTATGGATACATGGCTCTGTATGCATACATGAAAGCATAAAAATAGACTGGAAGGAAATCCATGAAACACAGTTGTTTTCCTTTTGAGGAGGGGGAAAATGGGAAGAAAAATGAGACAGGGATATTGGTCAAAGGTTGTTAGCTCAATCTGTGACACTTTATTTCTTTAAAAAAAATAGGCTTAAAGGAAATATGATGAAATCATAAAAACAGCTGATAATCCTGAGTGATGGGAACTTCAGTGTTTATTAGGTTGTTCTTTGTGCTATTGTATCTCTTTTCAATTTCTTACAAACAAAAAAGCAGGCAGAGGAAGGAAGAAAGGCAGTGGACAGACTGCTTTAAGAAAGGTGGGACCTGGCCAGGCACGGTGGCTCACACCTGTAACCCTAGCACTCTGGGAGGCCAAGGCGGGCGGATTGCTCAAGGTCAGGAATTGAAACCAGCCTGAGCAAGAGCGAGACCCCGTCTCTACTATAAATGGAAAGAAATTAATTGGCCAACTAATATATAGAGAAAAAATAAGCCGGGCATGGTGGCGCATGCCTGTAGTCCCAGCTACTCGGGAGGCTGAGGCAGCAGGATTGCTTGAGCCCAGGAGTTTGAGGTTGCTGTGAGCGAGGCTGACGCCACGGCACTCACTCTAGCCTGGGCAACAAAGCCAGACTCTGTCTCAAAAAAAAAAAAAAAAAAAAAGAAAGAAAGGTGGGACCTAAAATAAAATAAATAAATAAATAAAAGAAAGGTGGGACCCACAGAAGTGAGCCTAAAACCTGGGCAGCTGGACAACTGAGTTGGAGAGGGTAGTGAGGAGGCCCACGAGGCAGCGGAGGGCAGAGCCTGCTGGAGAGGTGAGTGCACGGAGAGCTCTGCTCTCAGGGCAGCGGCACAACAGGGAGGCTCCCAAACCTGGCTCTTCTTGGACCCTGAGGGGTTTCTTTGGGGATCTTATTCAGGAGCTTTTGGTAGAAGGGTGGCCACTGTTGCTCAGTCCTGAGATCTGAGACTGCTATACAAATGCTGCAAGATTTCTTGGTTGTGGGAATGACGGTCTTCCTGGACATCCAGCAGCAGCCTGCAGTCACAAAAGGTGGGCTAACACTACCCTCTAGTGGTCACAGTGTTGACCTCCTCCACTGCCTCCACTACTATCCACAAAAAGGTCACATTTCTGAACTTTTTTTTGTTTTGGAGATAGCATCTCGCTCTGTTGCCCAGGCTGGGGTGCGGTGGCATGCAACCTCAAACTCCTGGTCTCAAGCTATTCTCCTGCCTCAGCCTCCCAAGTAGCTGGGACTATAGGCACACACCACACCCGGCTAATTTTTCTATTTTTTGTAGAGATGGAATCTGGCTTTTGCTCGGGAAAGTCTCAAAGCCCTGGCCTCAAGCTATCCTCATACCTCACCCTCCCAAAGTGCTAGGGTTACAGGTGTGAGCCACTGTGTCTGGCCACATTTCTCAACCTTTTGGCCCCCTTTTCAACCTACACCCCCATCCTTTACTCAAGTAATCCCACTAAAGAAAGAAGGGACAGGGGGAGGGATGGGAAACTAGTAGTCAGCTGTCATAGAGGTGAAATGAAAATTGTGACACTCTTCCTTGTTTCAGAAAAGATCATTAAACGACTCTGATAAGTATTGTTTTAAATACTACTGTTGAAAAAGACTGAAAAACAGCTGCTATAGTGCTGAGACAAGGGGAGGACAGACAAGGCAGGTGGCACAGAGGGTGCACAGAAAGATCTGGATGAGAACTGAAATCAAAGGTTGGAACTGAGAGTTCCTGGACATTGGAGGCAGGAAGACCCTGGGCTGTGTCTGTCCCTTACTAGCCATGAGGTTGTAAGCCAGTCATTGTGCTTCGCTGAGCTTGGAGCACCTCTGATTAGATCACTGTTACTCTTGGAATCAAACTCAAGGCAGCACCGTGGCTAAGCGCCCACTGAGCCAGAGGACCCTGCCTGAATCCCAGTGTTCCACTTACTGTGTGGTCTTGGGCAAGCTGTGGGAGCTTTTTGTGCCTCAGTGTCTTGAGGGGTGTTAACAGCCTTACAGGTCTGTGCTGAGACTCAGTGAGTTGATGTAGGTGAGGAGCCTGGAAGAGCACCTAGCAAGCACTCGCTGAGAGTTCACTGTTATTGCTATAGTAATACCATGTCAAGTGCCTAGAATGTGATCAGTATGTGAGCGCTTCCCTTTGCCTTCCCTTGGAGTCTGGCTCTGGGCAAAGGGCTGTGTCCAGTTACACAAGCAGCAGTGGAAAAGGGTACTGTCCTAACAAGCCTGGTCAATGGTCCACAACAGGCCAGATGTGGTAGTTCACACCTGTAATCCTAGCACTCTGGGAGGCCAAGGTGGGATCGCTTGAGCTCAGGAGTTCAATAGCAGCCTGAGCAAGAGCAAGGACCCATCTCTACTAAAAATAGTAGTCTCAGCTACTCAGGAGGCTGAGGCAGGAAGATCGCTCGAGCCCAGGAGTTTGAGGTCAGCCTGTGAGCTAGGCTGACGCAACAAGCCTCTAGCCTAGGCAACATAGTGAGACTCTGTCTCAAAAAAAAAAAAAAAAGTCCACAACACCCTCCAGGTCTGTGGGCACCACTCCCTTTTCTCCATGGATGTCCTTTGCACATCTGAGTCCTTGAGACCCAGTTCCCAGTCTTCAGCTGACATTGTTTTAGAGGAAGTGGGGCTAACAGGCCTCCCTGACAAAGCCTGAATTCCTTTGGCCAGGGGAGGAAGCTGTGGATCAGAATGCACCTGGCCAGACAGACATATCTGATAGAAGGCAAGAGGGCCCCAGAGGTGGGACCCAGTATTATCAGGAGGAGCCCTGACCACCCTGCTTCCGGTCATCACTCCAGGGGCAAGCTCATGTTTGTGCTCAGTCATCTTGTGCTCAGTGAGGCAGCTGTGGGCACAGAAGAACTTTCACCCATGTAGAGACCACTGGACAAGGAGGACAACCAACATACTAAGCTGATGTCAGCCTGAAGCATGACTGTCAGTGGTGACCTCATTAGCATCAAGCTCTTGACCTTGCAGAACAGCCTTTGGGAGGATGTGGAAGACAAAAGAGATCAGGACCAGATAAATAGGCCAGGACTGGGGCCTATGGAAAATAAACACACCCAAAGTTTATACAAAAATGTTTTATTTACTGCTTATATTTCTTTTCCCCCTTTCTATCCCCCAGCGGGGAACCCAGCCAGCTTCTACGGCTTCCTGCTGTCTGGTTCTTGAAAGTGGGGCTTTGGGGACATGGTTGGAGGTTACATAAGGTGGTGATGTCCTCACCCACCGGTTGTGGAAGTTGAAGGAAGCTTTCCTGCCTGGCTAAAGCTACAGCTGCTTCCCAGGTTAGCCCTTCAAGTCAAGAGGACCCCCTCCTCCACTGAATGGGTACAAGGAAGAGATAACACATGTCTCTCTGAGGTCCTGTCACTTATTGCTTCCATCCCACTCCAGGCCGAGGCGCCAGAGCTGAACCAATCTCTCACCTGGAGACGGAGTGGCAAGGTGGGGGTGGGAGGGGTGTGCTGCCATTCTGGGTCTTAATCAACAAACAGGAACAGGAGGAGGTTGGCCTGGCTGAACTGAAATGGGAGAGGGGAAGAGGACGGAGGAGAACTGAGGGTGGGTGTGGAGTAGGGCCACCTGTCAGGAGAGGTTCTGGCCCCTGTGGGAGTAGGCACTTCCAGCCCCACAACCACCTAGAAGAGGGAGAGCCCTGCCCCTACTTAGACAAAAGACTAATGACACAATAAACACTTTTGGTCTGAGAGTGCCAGGCAAGGACACCCATCGGCCCAGAAAAGGGCAGGCAGCCCTCACCTGATGGACATAGGCTTGGCTGCCTCCCTGGGCACCACAGCACACTCCAGGTAGCATTGCCCCTGCCTCGGCCATTACTGCCCCACCACAAGCTCTGTGTACCCCATGACCCTGTTGGAGATTGATGCTGCCGGCCAGACTCCAGCTGGCAGGGTGGTCACAAGGGCCCTGAGCTCCAGAGCCCTGCCGCTGGGGAGAGGCCGCCTGTGGAGATGTTAGGCTCTTTCCCACAGTCCTGCTGCTTTGAGCCAGACACACGGAACTCTCCTTGGAGGGCACCTGGCCCACAGGTTCTCGGGAAGACAAGATCCTAGGGAAGCACTCTCAGGGAGGAGGAAGAGCCTCAGAACATATTTGCTCCTGTCTTTCCTGTCACCTGCTCAGAAGTCCGAGTCTGCATCCATGAGCTCGGCCTCCATTAGGTTGGTGCGGGAGTGAATGGGCCCCAGGCCCTGCCGGCGGCCGTGAGCCCAGGCCGTGGGGGCCGGAGCACTGGGCAGAAATGGATCCTGCAGGGGACTGGGCTCTGGGCAGAACGGGTTGGAGACCAGGGTCCAGGCCCCTTGTCGGCAGGGTTCCCCAGCGCCCCAGGTGCTTGCTGCTACCAGGCATTTCTGCCGGGGCAGCTGAGGCAGTCGAGGAACAGCACTGGGGGCAGGGGCAGGGTGGTGCAGCTCCGGGGGTGGCCCCAGGGGGCACACCTCCTTCTTCCTCTTCCTCCTCCTCTTCTTCCGCCCCAGGCGCTTCTGCAGCTCCGGGGAGATCTCTGCTTCTACCAGCCACAGGTTGGCTTGTTCCTCTGGGGGCACTGACCAGGGGAGACAGAACACAAGCCTGGAGCCTTGGCTCTGTCCACACCACCCCTGCTCTCCCTGGACCCCTGCTTCTTTAGCTCGGAGACCCACACCTCTAGACTTCCAGCACCTCGACCCACCCTTCAGATTCTCTGGGGCCTTTCCTTCCTCCTGCCTCTCAGGCAGCCCCTGTGCCCTAAGCCCAGGAACACCCAGCCTCTGTGTCCCCCCCTTTCCTTCAGAAACCTGAACCTCATACCTGGGGTTGCCACAGGGGTGACAGACACATCCTGGGGCAGGATGGCTCCTCTCCGAGCCACCATCTTGGTGACATGCTGGGCCCAGGCAGAAGAGACATCAGCTGAGGGCTCATTGAGGTCAAAGGCCAAGCCCGCTATGGGAATAGAAGAAAAGGAGAAGGAGCAGTGACTCCCCAGCCCTGGTAGCAACGCCTCCCTTATTCAGCCCCATTCATCTTCGTCCAGCCAATCCCTCCTGCTCTACCCATTCAGAACCTGAAGAGAGGGGACTCAGGTTCCCAAAGGGCCTAACTAGAGGCTATAAATCCAGTTCTTGAAACCCTATCTTACTCTTGCCCAGGGAGAGCAACTAGAGAATTTAGGAGATGAAGGGAGAGGGAGGTGAGTCCTCTTGGAACCAAAGGACCAGCAAACAGGCCCAGGGGCAGAAGCAGAGAGGAGAGGATCCCCCAAAGGAGGGCCTGGAGAAGAATGAGCGTGTGAGTGAGAAAAGGGAGCACCCTGACCCCCACGCTCAATCTAGGTGCCCCGCCAAGCTGGCAGGGGATGTGGCACAGGTGCTGTGGCTGGCGGCTCCAACAGGGGGAAGGGGCTCATGCTCACCCACGGGCCCGTCGTGGGAGACCGTGTGCATGCTGAAGGACAGCTCTTGGCCAGGGTTCTGCAGCAGCTCACGCCGCTTGGAGAAGGCCTTGGCGATCATCTTGCTCTTCTTGATCCGTTTGGGCTCATCATCACTCTGCCCAGTCAACCTGAGAGCAGAAAGGGTGGGGGTGGGGCGTGGAGGTGCAGCTGGTGCTCATCAAATCTTGTGAAGGCCCAGTAATTCCATGCCCTCCAGGGAAGGGAGCTCAAGTCCCTGAAGGACTCTGAGTAGAGGACTTCTCTGCAAAGAGGTGGGCCTGGAATGCAGGGCTCCTGTGTGCCTGGCTCTCAAATCACTCTACTCTTAGAAGATGCTGGCAGCTGGCTCTACACTTGGCCATAGGCCCCAGACCTCCCAAGGACAGGGAGTGCCACCAGGGGGCAGTGATGAGCCACTGTGGTGGACATAGGTCTAGGCAAAGTCTAAAGATGGGGACCCCGGGCTGAGAGTAAGGTGGAGGGGCAGGACTACTGGCTGCTGGCCCCACCTGCACCAGGTGCGCCTCCAGATGAGCAACGTGGCCTTGGTCCAGACCCAGGTGCTCATGGAAATGCCAGTTCCAAACATGGCAAACAGGTTGATCTTCTCTACCAGGAGGCTAGGGCGATTCTTGATCTCACAGTCGGGGATGGGCTTCTTGGTGGGCAGCCCGATGGTCACATTGGCCTGGCACCTATGGTGAGGGATGGTAGACAGTGAGGCTCTCTGAGCTCACAGGGTGGCTACCCAGACAATCAATCCAAAGACTTTAGAAAGAGCTAAGCCCCACAGCACTGATTCTCAATCCTGGGTGCTCATTAGAATCCTCTGGGAAGGCTTTAATAGCTACTGATGTCTGGGCCCCACCCTAAATAATTAAACCAAATCTCTGGGGCAGAGAGGCCCAAGCACTGCTGTGGTTTAAAATTCTCAGACTGGAAGTTGGAACCTTTAAGAAGGAGCATGAAGCAGTCAGGGCATGAACTAGTGTCCCTTTTAATGGGCACTGGAACTGCTGTCCCTGTCACAGCAGGTGCTGCACTTTTTAGCAGCTGAGATGCCTTATTCCCACTGATTCATCCTCGTTACGACACAAAACACAGGGAAAACTAGCAAACATTAACAGGCTGTTAACCTAACTAACTATTCCTGTGCAGGGATCTACACTAAGCTCTGTAGGAGAATACACAGAATTAGAGCCGAGTCTACAGCCATACCACCCTGAACGTGCCCGATCTCGTCAGAATTAGAGCCAAAACATGAAATGGCTTCTTAACAGTGACAATCACAACAAATGCACCAGCCAGGCAAACACAGGGGTGCAGAGGGAAGGGTGAGGTTGAGCAGGGACTGGGAGGTTGTTTGGCAAAGTACAGAGCAACTGATGTCTTGGGCACCCAGACACCATCAGTGAAATCTGCTGTCTGAGGCAGGGCCCTGGCAGCTCCCTGCTGCACTGCAGAGGGGCTGTCCTCCCAGTCCTGCCTGCAGCTCCCACCACTGCTGCCTGCGAGCCCCTCACTCACAGCACGTAGTCCCGGAAGCTGCGCTCCCACTCAGCCTGGTTGAAGAAGTCATAGAAGTGGCAGCTGAAGGTAATGAGCACAAAGCCAAAGGCCAGGAAGCCAAAAATGCCTGTGGAGGACAGGGGCAGGACAGGACATTACCAATCCCAGGTACTGCAGCAGCAGTGGGGAGGAGGCCGGCTGCCCCAAGGCTCGAAAGCCTGCTGAGGCTGGGGTGAATTCATGCTGGGCTCAGTTCAAGAACTGCTTTCTCCAAAATAAAGCAAGACAGACACTTGAGGCAACTGTGGGAGGTCCCAAGTGGGAGGACAGTGGGCACAAGGAAGAGATCTTGACACCAACTTGAATTCTTCCATCCAAAAGGCCTTCTTTTCACCTGCCACCACCGCTACCACCTACACACACACCCCTTGTCCTTGTCCCCATGGCTGCTAACTCGTCTCACTGACTTACTGCACCCTGTAGGTCCCATAGCCTCAGGAGGGTGCAGTCTTGGGCTGGCCAGGACGTCAGACTGGCTTCCTGAGGCCACTCACCCAGACGCAGCATGGTCTCGTTGATCTTGCTGGCAGCCTTCTCACTCAGCAGCCCAGGGTGGTTGCTCTTGATGGAGAACAGAGTCATGACTCCTAAACAGAAAGGGGACCTCAGACATTAGAGGGCGTGAAGACACTCTCCTGGGAGGGATGGGTGTATGGGGAAGTGGGAGGGTGAAGGGTTCCACTGCCCTGGAGTCCCAAGTCTGATTGTGCCTGTGCTGATTTAAAGCTTGAGGAACTGGAGACACAGGAGAAAAAGAGCTGCTGGTGGCAGATCTGCCAGGGACTGGGATGACTGGGGCAGAGCCCAGATGGACAGTCAAGAAGAGAGAGAGGGAACCTCGGTCCTGGCACAGCTGCCCGAGTAAGGCGGTCAAAGCTGTTCTGATGGAAAAGGCATTAAACAAAGACTAGAGAACAGCACTGTCCAATAGAAAGATAACGTGAGCCACATACATAATCTCAACTGTTCTCGTAGCCACCTTAAAAAAAGTAAAGAGAAACAAGCAAGACTCACTCAATATACCTCATAAACCTAACACATCCAAACTATAATCATTTCAACATGTAATCCATGTAACAAGTTATTATTGATAAGAACTTATTACCATTATAATGATAATAATGACATTTTTTCATGCTAAGCCTTTGAAATGCAGTGTGTATTTTACACTTAGAACACATCTCCATTTGGACTAGACTCAACACACGTGGCCAGCGCTGCTGAACAGGACAGCACAGACACAGAACATAAATCAGAGTCCCAGACACTGCCACAAAGGGTGGAAAGACGTGGGCTAGGCAGAAGAATGACAGTTCAGGGTGAGGAAACTGAAATTGAGAAGGAAAACCTAACACTAGGTTAAACAGATAGCAAGGCTTATCACAGGGTGGCAGGTTGAGACAGGGAAGTCAGGGACCAGCAATTCTGTGCATGTCATGAAAACTGTGTGTTTATGTGTGCTGCAGACAGGAAAAAGATGGAAACCAAGCTCTGAAAGATTGGCAGTATATATAAAATTAATGTGCACACACATGACCAAGGTCTCCAAGTTGGTTCATGTGGACAGAGTGTGTTACTCAGGGTGCTCACCACATAGCACCCACCTAAGGGCCGACTGGGGCTGGAACCTAGCCAAAGCTCTGCTTGACAACAGATGAGCCCTGGGCCAAGGCTCTGCAGAAAAGAGTGGATTTTTCGGGCCAGCATAAAGGTGATGTCCAAGTGCTCAGGTGCTGTGTCTGCCCAGAGGGCCACCTTCTTCTACTTTGCACCAAAGCTGTGTACGAGGTAGCTGAGGTCTCGGAGTGAAGGCAGCAGAGCCGGCAGCTCCCAGCTCCTACTTACACATAGCAGGTGCTCAGCGTGTTTTATTGCCCGACAGGTGGGCTGGTCTTCACTTACCACGGATGAGGAAGTAGCCTCCCACAATGAGCACCAGGCCAATCGGGGCCAGCACGAAGCCGGCACGGTATCGGTAGTTCTTGTAGCCCACAAAACAGATGCCACTCACAGAATCCCCATCCACCTGCGGCAGCAAGGGGTGGAAGGGACGGTCAGTCACTGGCCCCCTCCCCGGAGCCCACCCCAACAGGTCCCCAGCCCCTTACCAGTCACTATACCTGGGCCACAGCAAGGATCGCCACAGTGAGGACGAAGGGGAGTGACCACGTGAGCAGGTGGAAGTAGGAGGTCTTGCCCGAGAGAGGCTGGTAGGTGGTGCCCAAGGCTTTGAAGGAGGTGTGCCAGGCATAGGTGAGAACCACAAACCAGACCACGCCAGCCATCAGGGCATAGTACACAATGACAAAGATGATGACGCAGGACAAGGTCTCATTGGAGCTGCACAGACATGTGGGATATCACTTGGGAAGGCCACTCTGTACTCCCTCCATCCTGTCCCCAGACCCTGGGCTGCTGAGGAATGGAGTTTACCAAGAGTCAGGGCTTGGAGACAGGACCAAGGTCAGACCTGAAGAGGCTCGCTCCCCTTTGAGCAGATGCAAACAATCAAAGTCCTGATATCAAAACCAAGGTCCTAACACTGGAGACTTTGGGTGCAATAACGCAGAGCTGAATCCTACCCGGAAATCTCACTTTCAAGTGCTACCTGTCCCTTTTGTGATAAACATACATTCCAGCCTTCCTCCTCCCACCCTCACCTCTGGGTCCCCAGACCACCTACGTGGGCTCCCCAAGCCTCATGGTGCCATCTGCACGGCAGACGATCTCCCGGCGGGCGCCGTCCATGAACTGGGCCAGCCAGCCAATGCTGCCCACGAAGAAGCACGCATTGACATAGAAGAGAATCACAGCAGGGTAGCGATTCGAGTTCCGCCAGTCAGCCACAAATGTGGCCTAGAAGATAGAACCACAAATGTGATGAGTGTTATTCCACTGAGCAGACAGACACCTTCATCTGAGTCCAGAACCCCTGATCATGACCTGCCCCAGGGACCCCCGCCTCTTCTGGCCTCCTCCCTCCACTCGGCTCCCTTCCCACTTCCCGGGCTGAGGATGCCCCGCCGCCTCCCCCTCCCCCACCCAGCTTGCCATCCTGCTGACCAGGGTGAAAAGTGTGCAGAGTCCCGTGACCGCCCCGAAGGCCGCGATGTAGCTGTGCATGTCCTGGTGCTCCGCCTCCGTGAACAGCGGGTTCTGGCACTGGATCCCGCAGCCCTCCACGTCCTCGTACCAGCTCTTGGGGTTGTCGGTGCGAACCAAAGGCGCTTCACACTGGCCCGAACTGTTGAACTTGATGTTCTGTACCTCGTTCTGACACCGGGGTGGGATGGGGAGGAGATGGTGCAAAGACAGCTCAGGGATGAGCCCCTTGTTTGGTGAAAGGAACCCAGTAGCATGGCATGGTGGTTTCCGGGATTTGAATCCCAGCCTGGCCACTCAATGGCTGTGCAGCCTTGGGCAAGTTATTTGACCTCTCTGTACCTCAGTTTCCCCATCTATAAGATAGTAGTACCTACCTGACGGTATGGTTTAAGGGTTAAATGAATCAATAAGTATAAAATACTTATAATGGTATTTGGCATATAGTAACAGTAACTGTATTATTACTATCATTATTACTGTTATTATTACCATTTACAATCTCTCGTTCACCACCCAGAACTAGATCATGTCCTTTGTCTTGGTGGCTCCAGCTGTTTCCGATGCACAGCCGTGACTCCCCACATGTAAGATAATGTCCTGAGGACAGGCTCCTATCATCCATGATGCCTATAACACCCCAACAGCCAACAGAGTGGGTGCACAAAAAATATTTGCTGAACATGTTCCCTTTGATAAATGAATGGACAATCCCAGAGAGCTGCAGTTTGGGTCTGTGGCCTGTTGACCCCACAGCTATAGGATTAGGGTCTCCCAGGAGAAAAAGGCTCAGGGCTCCCCTGCTCCCTGCTGGCCCCTGCCCTACATCGGGCCTGCCCAGCCTAGAGAGCCCAGACTTGCCCCATAGAGCACTCACCGGGCAGCCTTCAGGGAAGTGGTCAGGGGTGCAGCGCAGGAAGTCCGGCCAGCCCCGCTCCCTCTCCACGATGGCACAGGGGCCTCGGGTGGCCTGGCACAGGGTGCGGCTGGGCAGTTCTACCCGGTCATTCTCGCACTTGGGCATGTACACGGCACACAGCAAGGGCTGGATCACTGCCCAGCAGCGGGGGGCGTTCCGGAGGCCTGGAGGGTGGTGACAGTGTGGACACATTGCAGTGAAGACCCCTCCTCCTCTGACCCACAGACACAGCTGCAGCCCCAGGCCTTTGCCACACCACAGGCCATCACTGCACAGACCTGTCAGGCAGTGTTTCTCAACAGAGCACCTGGGCGCGACAATTCTTTGTGCTGTAGGACTGTTCCATGCATTGTAGGACATTTACCATCCCCACACCCTGCTAAGTAAATGCCCTTAAGTCATTGTGACAAACAAAAAATGCCACCCACCCCTCACCTCCACCTAGGGGCAGTGACTAGAAGGCCTGAAGAGGAACTTCGGGGAATGTTCTATTACATCAGATGCTGGTAATATTCTATTCTTGATCTGGTACTGGTTACACGAGTGTATTCACCTTGTGCAAATCAAGCTTATGATCTGTGCACTATACTGTATACTACAATTCAATTACAGTTTTTTAAAAGACAGCTTCCATTTCCAAATGCCCTGCTATGGAGTGGTAGCACCTCTGGTTGAGAACCCCAGGTGGATTTACCTTTTCAGGGGTGTTCCTGAAACTTTCTACAGGCTTCCTCCTGGGGAAGAGGGGGTTGTGGGGCCCACCCCTCACAGGGCCCACTCCCCAGCCCCGAGAGCCCCTGTTCCTCTTACCAAGCTGAGGTGAGAGAGAGAGGAGGTGGGGGCTTAGGAAGAGGTGGTCAGAGGAGCCAGGAACTCCAAAGCCAGAGGAGGAAGCAGGAGGTCAGATGGAGAGAAACAGAGGAGGCTCTGTCCAGTGCAGAGAGAGGAAAGGTGTGGTCAGCAAGACAAAAACGGGCAGAGGTCTCCCAGCACCCAGCACCCCTGCCCCAGTCCAGGCTCCTACCCTGCTCATCCCCGTAGCTGGCCCCACTCTGCACTCTTAGCCCCTCGAGAATCATCCCTGCTTCAGGAACATCTATTTCCCAAGCAACAAGTTGTTTTAGGAGAATCTTCTGAAGATGTGAGAGCCAAACAGGTGATTGTCACATTGTCAGGCTGGGGAGGATGGGGTGGGTACTGCTTTTTTGGGAGGAAGGCAACTTAGTGAAGGGTAAGCAGCAAGGGCACTGCAATTATCTGGCCTGGGTCCAAATCTTAGTGCCACCACCAATCTTGGTGCCATGTGATCTTGGGCAAAGTACTTAATCTCTAGCCTCAGTCTCCTCATCTGTAAAATGGGGATGATGGATTTACCTTGTAGAGCTATTGTGAAGAGTGAGATAAGGCATTAAATGTGCCTGGTACAGTATCTGTCGTGCAGCAAACACCCAGGAAACGTTAGCTGTTATTACTACCTGTCCAAGGCCTCTGTTCACAGGTCTCAGAGTCTATTCCAGGGCACAGGCCAAGTTCCTGCCAGTTAAGAAGCAATGTCCTCAGGCAGGAGTTCCTACTTGACTCAAATCAGAATCACCTGGGGAACCCTTATCACCTAGATCAGGGGTCCTCAAACTTTTTAAACAGGGGGCCAGTTCACTGTCCCTCAGACCATTGGAGGGCCGGACTACAGTTTAAAAAAAACTATGAACAAATTCCTATGCACACTGCACATATCTTATTTTGAAGTAAAAAAACAAATGAGCAAAAATACCCAAATGTGGCCCACAGGCCGTAGTTTGAGGATGCCTGACCTAGATGGTCACCTAGTCTCAGAAATACTGAGCAGGTGGGTGCCAGTGGAAAACAGTGGTGGGGGCGGGGGGCGGGGGGGGGGGGAAGCGCACAGCTGCGGGGAGGGGAGGGTTTGCCTGCAAAGCAGCACGAGAGAATCTATGAGGTGGTGGGACAGGTCACTATCTTGAATGTGGTGGCTGGTTACACAACTCTATATATTTGTCTAAACTCATAGAACTCAAAAAGTGAGTTTCACTGGATGTTTATTATATAATACATTTCCAGCAGTGGGGGAGGGAAGCTCTCTGCAGTACACTGTATTCTAGAGGAGCATCAGTTAATTTAAAATGTGTTATTTTTCTTGATTATGTGATATTTGCAGTGCCTGTCAACTTTTAAAAATGTGTAATTTGTTTTTCTTTTTTTTCTCATTTTAAATACTGTTTGATACTTTAAAAATAAACTCCCTAGGGAGAAAAGACAGATTATTAAATAACTATTAAAGGACAATTGAGGAGCCATCTAGGGAAAAGATATCTCACCCCATTTCTTATAGAAAAGTAAATTCCAGGGAACCAAAAATAACTACATTATTTTTCTCAAAATTAAAGTACTAGAAGAAAAGATGAGAAATGGTTTTCTAAACCTTGGAGTGGAGAAGGCCTTTTGAAGCATGACACAAAACCTATAAGCCATGAAATAAAAGATTTAAAGAAAAGACTTCAGAAAAATAGATGAATTCAGTAAGGTAAAAACAAACTCATAAAAGCAAGACACTGAGAAAATATATTTTCAATACATATCACAGGTAAAGAGCTAATTTACTTATATGTATAAAGTTCTTTCAAATCAGTAAGAATTGCATAACCCTATAGAAATATGGACAAAAGACAATAGATAACACAGAGAAAATGACAAAAAGTCTTCATAAACATAAAGAGATGTTCAACCTCACTCTTAATAAAGGTGAAATAAAACAATAAAATATACTTTTTTAACCTTGTATATTTTTCATCACTTTTTAAGTGATAAAGATCAAAACATTTGAAAATACTGTATTGTCAAAAGTGTAGGGGAAAACTAGTACTTTTATATATTGTTGGTAGGAATAAAAATTAGTAAACACTTATGGAGACCATTTTGCATTATTTATCAAAATTTTATATTAGCAATTCCATTTCACAGGTTCCCAAAGATAATATAGAAGATTATTCATTGCAGCATTGTTTGTAATAGCAAAGGATTAGAAAACAGCTTGAATTCATATCCATCAAAAGGAGACTGGCTAAATAGAATACCATACATCAATATAATAGAATACAATTCAGGTTAGAACTACAATCACTCATTGCTTAAAGACAGGAATATGATCTGAGAAATGCATCGTTAGGAGATTTTGTTGTTGTGTGAACACGATGGAGTATTATATGTACACAAACCTAGATGGTATAGCCTACTATACAGCCTACTATACACCTAGGCTGTATTGTAGAGCCCAGGGGTCCTCAAACTTTTTAAACACGGGCCAAGTTCACTGTCCCTCAGACTGTTGGAGAGTGCGCACTGTGGGCCCAGGGGAAGAGCTGGCTGCTAAGCAGGACAGGCAGCTGTGGCAAAAACACCTGGTGGGCCGGATAAATGTCCTAGGTGGGTGGCATGTTTGAGGATGCCTGGTATAGCCTATTGCTCCTGGGCTAGAAACCTGTGCAGCATGTTACTATACTGAACACTACAGGAAATTGTAACACAATGGTAGATGTTTGTGTATCTAAACATAGAAAAGCTATAATAAAAATACAGTATGATAATCTTATGGCACTACCATTGTATACGTGGTCTATTGTTAAATGAAACATCATTATGCATCACATCACTAGATAAGCTATGAAATGGAATGATGTCCAATATGTATTGTTAAATGGACATGGGTGAGTGGAGAACAGTCTGTAGAGCATGATACTGTTTGGGGCTACATCTGGACAGATGTCAGATATCTGTTAAAGGACACACAAAAACCAGTGTCGCTGATTGTCTCTGGGGAGGGGAAATGGATAGCTAGAAGCAAAGTAGGACTTAACTTTTGTTCCTTTTGAATTTTGTACCATGTACACCTACTACCTATTTTTTTTTAAGTAATTAAGCTTAAAAACAAAAGAAATATACAAATTACTAACATGGGGAAGCTCCCCAGAGAAGAGAAGGGAATGAAACTGAAAAGAGGAAGAAAGGGGACATCCATGTTATCTGTATTGTTTTGTTTTCTTTTAATAAAATATGAAATATAAAGAAAAATAGGAACCCAGATATTATAACAATATTAGTCTGCACTTTTCTATGTTCACAGACTTTTTTTTATTTTTTTGAGACAGAGTCTCACTCTGTTGCCGGGGCTGGAGTGGCATGGCGTCAGCCTAGCTCACAGCAACCTCAAACTCCTGAGCGCAAGTAATCCTTCTGTCTCAGCCTCCCAAGTAGCTGGGACTACAGGCATGCGTCAT
Source organism: Microcebus murinus (assembly GCF_040939455.1). NCBI lineage: Eukaryota > Metazoa > Chordata > Mammalia > Primates > Cheirogaleidae > Microcebus > Microcebus murinus. The sequence continues at coordinate 81,236,475 of NC_134112.1, read as the reverse complement.
CATGCCCGGATAATTTTTTCTATGTATTTTTAGTTGGCCAATTAATTTGTTTCTATTTTTAATAGAGACGGGGTCTCGCTTTTGCGCGGGCTGATCTAGAACTCCAGACCTTAAGTGATCCGCCCACCTTGGCCTCCCAGAGTGCTAGGATTACAGGCTTGAGCCACCACTCCCGGGCTGTTCACAGACTTTTATTTTAATTAATTAATTTATTTATTTGAGGCAGAGTCTCGCTTTGTTGCTGTTCACAGACTTTTAAAAAAACATTTGCTCCTGAAGTCTTTGCTAATGAAAAAAAAAAAAAAAAAAAAAAACATTTGCCACAATTAGATCTAGAATTTTAAAAAGATTTTTTGTTTGTGTGATTCTGATGACCAGTCAAATTGAGAACCACTGTTGTAAGGTTGGTTTAACATTAGATAATTCAGGCCAGGTGCAGTGGCTCATGCCTGTAATCCTAGCACTCTGGGAGGCTGAGGCAGAAGGATCACTTGAAGCAGCGACTTCAAACTATGGCCACGGGCCACATGCTGCCCGCCTAGGGCATTTATCCGGCCCCCCTGCAGCTGTCTGTCCTGCTTAGCAGCCGACTGTCCCAGGCCCACAGTGCGCACTCTCCAAAGGTCTGAGGGACAGTGAACTGGCTCCCTGTTTAAAAAGTTTGAGGATTCCTGAGACTTAACGCCAGGAGTTGACACCAGCCTGAGCAAGAGTGAGACCTCATCTCTACTAAAAAATAGAAAAAAAAAAATTAGCCAGGCAACTAAAAACAGAAAAAATAAGCTGGGTATGGTGGTGCCCCGCCTGTAGTCCCAGCTACTTGGGAGGCTGAGGGAGGAGGATCGCTTGAGCCCTGGAGTTTGAGGTTGCTGTGAACTAAGCTAATGCCATGGTACTCTACCCTGGGCAACAGACTCTGTCTCAAAAAAAAAAAAAAAAAAAAGAAAATGCTGTTTATTACATTAGCAGATGAAAGAAAAACAATTATATGATCATCTCAATGGATACAGAAAAGTTGATAAAATTCAATATCCATCTATAAAATTAGGAATAAAAGAACTTTCTTAATCTGATGAAGTGTAACTAACTACAAGAAACCTATACCAAACACCATATTTAATGGTGAAAAGCAAAAAAGCTTTCTCTTTAGAATCCAGAACAGTCAAGAATGAAGGATGCTGCTGCTTTTTTTTTTTTTTTTTTTAATTTTTTTATTTTTTTATTTTAAGAACTCTTCCTGTGTCAAGGATGCTGCTTCTATTTAACAAGGTACTGGGACTGCAAACTAGTGCAACCTGTGTGGAAAGCAATATGGAGATACCTTAAAGAGATACAAGTACATCTGCCATTTGATCCAGCAATCCCATAACTGGTCATCTACCCAAAAGAACAAAAGACATTCTATAAAAAAGATATCTGCACTTGAATGTTTATAGCGGCACAATTCACAATTGCAAAGATGTGGAAACAACCCAAGTGCCCATCAATACACGAGTGGATTAATAAAATGTGGTATATGTATACCATGGAATACTATTCAGCTCTAAGAAACAAGGGTGATATAGCACCTCTTGTATTTTCCTGGACAGAGCTAGAACTCATTCTACTAAGTGAAGTATCCCAAGAATGGAAAAATAAACACCACATGTACTCACCAGCAAATTGGTTTCACTGATCAACACCTAAGAGCACATATAGGAATAACATTTAGCGGGCATTGGGCAGATGGGAGGGGGGAGGAGGGAATGGGTATATACATACATAATGGGTGTGATGTGCACCATCTGGGGGATGGACACCTTGAAGCTCTGAGGGGTGGGGACAAGGGCAACATATGTAACCTAAACATTTGTACCCCCACAATATGCAGACATAAAAAACAAAGAAAAAAATAAAACAAGGTACTAGAAACCTTAAGTAGAGCAATAGAGATAAATAAAAGGTATAAGGCTTGAACAGGAAGAAACAAGATTCATTATTCACAAATGATATGACTATGCATGTAGAATAAGTTTAGCAAGTTTACTGGATTCAAAATCAATTGTATTTCTATGTATAAGCAACAAACAGAAAGTGAAATAAATACTAAAGGCATCATTTACAACAGCATCAAACACATCAAGTACCTAGGAATAAATCTAATAAATAATATGTATTTAAGAACTCTGTACAGAAAACTGTAAAAAACATTGAGAAAACAAAATAAGATCTAAATCAACAAAAATATACACATGTTCAATGTTTGAAAGACTCAGTATTGTAAAGATGTCTTCTTCCCCCAAATGAATCTATATAGTCAATGCAATCCCAATAAAAATCACAAGTGTTTTTATATTAAAACACAAAGGATCAAAAATAGCCCAGACTCTCTCCTAGATACTGATGTACTGTAGAGTAGCCTAAGTTCATATCCTGTGGTTCACAAACCATTCTTGGAGAAATTTAGGGGTCTATGAACTTGGATGGGAAAAAAAGTATACCTAACTAAAACTTAGCCCTTCCTCAGCCCTTCCATAATTCCAGTTATGAATGTAGGCAACATACCACAGAACATGTAAGCAGTACCTTTGGCTTTGTCACAAACGGAAATCAGATGTTTTTCTTGCAGATATCTCAAAATGTTGTCAATGCTCATCACCACTTCATCATGATAGTGGTTATTATTATACCTGGACTAGATCTTATAGAAGTGCATATTCTTGTTTTTTATATTTGACAACTGTATATAAATATAATTCATTTCCCTGGTAATCCTATATGCTTTTTAAAAATCCTATGTGTCTTACCTTATGAATTTTAAAATATTATGTTGATTGAAAGGTGGTGATTTCTTAATAAATAAGAAATTAATAAAATAAAAAGAAAAAACAAATAAATAAAAGTAAAAATATTATGTTGAGAAGGAGTGCATACAATTTACCAGAGTGCCAAAGAGGCACATCACTCAAAGAAGGGGAAGAACCATGCTATAAAAATATGGTCATTAAGATGTTGTGATACTGGAAAGGGACAAACAGACCTATGGAACAGAATAAAGATCCCAGAGATAAATACATACATTTGATTTGCTGCAGAGTGGTGGAGAAAAGATTTTTTTTAAACAAATAATATTGAGATAATATATGTGAAACTGGAGTTATACAAAAAACAACTCTGGGTAAATTATATACTTAAAATAACAGGAAAATCAATAAAGTTTTAGAACAGGGGTCCTCAAACTTTTTAAACAGGGGGCCAGTTCACTGTCCCTCAGACCATTGGATGGCTGGACTATAGTTTTAAAAAAAACTATGAACAAATTCCTATGCACACTGCACATATCTTATTTTGAAGTAAAAAAACAAACGGGCAAAAACAACCACATGTGGCCCACGGGCCGTAGTTTGAGGATGCCTATTTTAGAAGATAACGTAAGAGAATAAATTCATGACTTTAGGGTAGGAAAATATATATATATTTTTGAGACAGAGTCTTGCTTTGTTGCTCAGGCTAGAGTGAGTGCCATGGTATCAGCCTAGCTAACAGCAACCTCAAACTCCTGGGCTCAAGCAATCCTTCT